>NC_066582.1:52394847-52716587 GCF_024323335.1 Lathyrus oleraceus
GAGGAGTGTGCTCGCTAAGACATTGCGTCTTATGCCTACATATCCCATTTGGAATGAGAATCAGAGCAAGCCATAGTTCGGCTACCTACGGGTTAAGGGTTGTGTTTTTTGGATGAACGAAGTTACTACGCAATCTACCGGATGCTCGACCTTTGGAGACTTACTCGCCTGTAGTAGAAGGAGTTAACGTGTTCCTAGGAGAAGAAAAATCAATGAGTTTGTTTGTTTTAGGAATGCTCATGCGAAAAAGGAAGTCCTAGACGAAGGAACAGTGCTACCTTAATTGACATGCAAACGAGAGACTATACGAAGCCTAGCAATCCTATGGGGAGACGATCACACCATACAAAACAAACATTCATAAAGTAAAATGCCAACAAGGGGGCTTAAACATACATGGGTAGGGCTTTAGTCAAGAGGGGTCATATCAACCTCGACAAACAAGCCATGGAATAGATAATCGAATGGGCTCTTAACCACTGACATTGAACGTCAGGGTGAGCAGATCAAACAGGTAATGAGGATAAGACCTCATAGCTCTTAACCCTGGACAGGGTGAGCTCATGACAAAAAGTGGGGATTCAGAAAGGTGGAACCCTCTCCACTGACTGACTGGACAAAAGATCTTGGGCTTTTGTTATGAAGCGTCGACACGTAGTGTGAGCATAAAGAACGACACACTGAATAACGGGGGATTGACTACTAATCCCTTTTATCCGTCAATTGCCTCTTCATGGAGGTCTTTAGCACTGGTGCCTCTTCTTGGAGGTCTTTGGGCACAAAATTAAACACACAAAAACATTGCCTCCTATCGAGGTCTTCCAGCTAAGAAAGCGGTAAAATACGGGAAAGATGTAAAAGGGATCAAGAGATCTACCACACGGATAAAGATCCGAAGTAATAACAACTAAAGAAATAAGAAACCCAGAGATCTCTCAGGCTAGCACCATCAAAGAAAATAAGTCAGCAAAGCAATCAGAATAAATCTCCAAATGGTATCCCACAAATAAAGTGGAATACCAAGCAAGCTATCTCTTCAAGAGTCATGTGAGCCCTCACAAAAAAACTCAACAAACAGGTTAGAATAACAAGACGGGGTGCAATCAAGAGTTACACCAAACCAGAATCAAAATATAACCACATGAATCATGCCATTAAAATTCACAAAAAAGCTCACAAAAAGCAACCAAGGACAGGAGGCCTAAACCCCTTGTCAAACAAATGCATCAAAAGGGTATCAAAACTCAAAGTCAGGGGCAAGGATCCACAAATCGAGACATGACATACCTACTGATTGGAGAGAACGATTGAAATTGAATTGCACCGTTGGCTTTGCAGAACAATCTTAGGGTTTGTATGAGAGGGAATTGGTTCTTTGCAGATGACGATACTGTAGGGGAGGCCCTGCGGAAAAATAGCTCGGCGCCAGGATGATAAAAAGCTTAACACTTTTCATTCTTATTCTCTTTTTCAATAGCAAAAGAAAATAAGAATGAAAAGGTCGTCTTATTCTAAACCCCAATTATTAAATCTATCCCACTTCACACCTCGGAACGCACAATCATTATTCTATTTGTATTCTTATAAGGAGAGAGTCGCTTTCACATCTTCTTAATCAAAATATAGCTGGGAAGAGTAAATGTTTCTTATAGGGTACTCCGGGGAACAGATCTAGTGGAGACAGGATGGGGCCTGTAGCTCAGCGGATTAGAGCACGTGGCTACGAACCACGGTGTCGGGGGTTCGAATCCCTCCTCGCCCACAACCGGCTAAAAGGGGAAGGACCTTGGGGATAAGAAAATAAACTATGATTGAGGTTGAAACAAAATAGTCTATAATAGAATAGCCCCAGACTGTAGAACAAAGGAATATCAATAATCTACACATAGGTATTGACCGGGAGTCCCCAATATAGTAGAATAGTATACGATGAGATAGAATGTAATAGAAATAAACTTTACACTTCCTTTTGATTCCAAATTCTTTAATTGGAAATGAATAAAATCTCCCCAAATAGGATTTGAACCTACGACCAATCGGTTAACAGCCGACCGCTCTACCACTGAGCTACTGGGGAACAACGACAAATTCTATCCCATCTATATTATCATATAATAAGATATCTAATAATATCTTATACTATATATTTGTAATATATTCCATAAGATAGATATCATATTCATAGAATATGATTGATGCCTTGGTGGTGAAATGGTAGACACGCGAGACTCAAAATCTCGTGCTAAACAGCGTGGAGGTTCGAGTCCTCTTCAAGGCATAATATTGAGATCTATTATTGAATTGGAATAAGTTCGCCAGCAGATCACGAAGTTTTGGTGATCTTATCTATCTAATGAAATGAATGGAGAGTCCATTTTGAAATCTATATCTTTCTATTCGAAATAGATGATTTTCTATTAATATTCGTTTCTATTAAGAATTCTTATTAATATATAGATATATATTATATATATAGAAGATATAGATTATTATTCTATATTCAGAAAATAATATGAAATTCAGAAAAAAATATGAATATTTTAATATTCAAGTTTTTAGTTTTACTATATATCTATATATCATATTAAGTATAAGATATAAGCTTTTTCCAATAGAAGGAGTTTGACCCCTCCCATTAATAATGTTTTAGTTTTCTTTATTTGTGGGGTCTTATATATTCCATTTTCATGTGCCTCACACACAACCCGAAAGAATTCGGGGGGAGGGGTCATTTCGTTTTTTGATCCAGAATGAATAGTTTCAAGAGATGAGAGAATTCAGAATACCCACTAGAAATACTAATCCAATCCATAATGATGTACCAGAAAAGACAACATTTTTGTTACTTGACCAACCATCAGGAGAAGCAAGTACAACAGGTACACTAATTAATAAAATGGATGAAGTAACAATTAATGCAAAAACAGCTAATTGAAACGCAATAGTCATGTTTATAATCCTCTAATTTACCAACAAAAGAACTATACCATTTGATCCCCCAACCCCTTATTGACCCCTTCCAAAAAGAAATAAAAAAGACATTCTCCTTATGGAGGGTTTTATCATGAATCCATTGATTTTAGATGACACTCCTTATTGAGGCATGGATCGAGGGGTAGTTTTTTTTATTTCACAAAAGAGCATGCTGGATCATGCATATATAATATATACGGATAGAGAACTAGACCAATAGATTCACACTGGATATCTTTATCATAGAGAGATATCTTTATCATAGAGAAAAGGGTATTAATTTGTATGGTCATGTTCTCTTGAGTGGAATAAAGATAAAATAGAAATTATCTTTTGGAGAGATGGCTGAGTGGTTGATAGCTCCGGTCTTGAAAACCGGTATAGTTCGAAACAAAGAACTATCGAGGGTTCGAATCCCCCTCTCTCCTTTTTCTTGGCGAATGGATTTTTTTTATTGATTTTGGTTGGCTCCGTTTTTTCGGGCTCGGCTATATCACCACTTAGCCGAGCCCGAAAAAAGATTAGATATAAATGAATTGAAAAACAAAACCTTTTTTCAATATGATCTCCTCGACTCAACCCAATATGTATACTAAAATCAATGTGATTCTTACGTCAAGCATTGGATTTCATGTCTCAATTAAGAGGAGTCATGGAAAGAACAGGCTCAAAATCTCTATCAATTCCTTTTTCAAATCCTGCGGCAGCTGCGCGAGCTCTTCCCGCGTGCCATAAATGACCTACGAATAGGAAGAATCCTAGAACAAAATGAGAAGTAGCTAACCAACTTCTAGGAGAGACATAACTGACTGCATTAATCTCTGTAGCTACGCCACCCACGGAATTTAAAGAACCTAAAGGAGCATGAGTCATATATTCCGCGGAACGACGTTCTTGCCAAGGCTGTATATCTTTTTTCAGTCTACTCAAGTCCAAACCATTAGGACCTCTTAGAGGTTCTAACCAGGGAGCACGCAGATCCCAAAAACGCATAGTTTCTCCTCCAAAAATGACTTCTCCGGTCGGAGAACGCATTAGATATTTACCTAAACCGGTAGGCCCTTGAGCGGAGCCTACATTAGCTCCAAGACGTTGGTCTCTAACTAGAAAAGTAAATGCTTGAGCTTGAGAAGCTTCCGGTCCAGTGGGACCATAAAACTCACTAGGATAAGCAGTATTATTAAACCAGACAAAGCAACAAGCTATAAAACCAAAAACGGCTAAAGCACCTAAACTATAAGATAAGTAAGCTTCTCCAGACCATACTAGTGCACGTTGAGCCCATGCAAAGGGTTTGGTTAAGATATGCCAGATTCCACAAAGTATACAAATGGAACCCAACCATACATGTCCCCCAATTATATCTTCCAAATCGTCCACACTAACAATCCAATCTTCTCCCCCAAAAGGGGATTTTAGTAAATAACCAAATAGAATGCTTGGACTAAGGGTGAAGTTGGTAATTTTTCTTACATCTCCCCCTCCTGGAGCCCAGGTATCATATATACCTCCAAAATAAAAAGCCTTAAATACTAGAAGAAAAGACCCTATACCTAACAAAATTAAGTGAATACCTAAAATAGTAGTCATTTTATTTCTATCTTTCCATACATAACCAAAGAATGGAAAAGATTCTTCAAGAGTCTCAGGTCCCAGAAGTGCATGATAAATACCGCCAAAGCCCAATACTGCAGAGGAAATTAAGTGAAGTACTCCAGACACAAAGTATGGAAAGGTGTCGATAACTTCCCCTCCAGGACCTACCCCCCAACCTAGAGTTGCTAGATGGGGAAGTAAAATTAAGCCTTGTTCATACATGGGCTTCTCGGGTACGAAATGAGCAACTTCAAATAGGTTCATTGCTCCGGCCCAGAATACTATTAATCCGGCATGGGCTACATGGGCCCCCAGTAGTTTACCGGATAAATTGATAAGTCGGGCATTCCCGGCCCACCAAGCAAAACCAATAGTTTCTTGGTCACGACCAGTTAAAGCTAAAGTTCCATTAAAGAGCGTTTCCACGTGGTAGAACCTCCTCAGGGAATATAAGGTTTTCATGAGGCTGATCTTGAGTCGCCATCCACGCACGAATACCTTCGTTTAAGAGAATATTTTTGGTGTAGAAAGTCTCAAATTCAGGATCTTCCGCTGCGCGGATTTCTTGAGAAACAAAGTCATAGGCACGTAGGTTCAGGGCCAGACCGACTACTCCAAGAGCACTCATCCATAAACCAGTTACTGGTACAAATAACATAAAGAAATGTAACCAACGTTTATTGGAAAAAGCAACCCCAAAGATTTGGGACCAAAAGCGGTTAGCAGTAACCATTGAATAAGTTTCTTCTGCTTGGGTTGGGTTAAAAGCCCGGAATGTATTTGCGCCATCACCATCTTCAAATAAGGTATTTTCTACGGTAGCGCCATGAATAGCGCATAGTAGGGCAGCGCCTAATACACCAGCAACTCCCATCATATGAAATGGGTTTAATGTCCAATTATGAAACCCTTGGAAAAAGAGAATGAATCGAAATATAGCTGCTACACCAAAACTAGGCGCAAAGAACCAACCAGACTGGCCCAGTGGATAAATAAGGAATACAGAAACAAAAACAGCAATTGGACCGGAGAATGCGATTGCATTATAAGGCCGCAATTGAACAGATCGAGCAAGTTCAAATTGACGTAACATAAAACCTATTAATCCGAAAGCACCGTGAAGAGCAACAAAAGTCCACAGACCACCTAATTGACACCAACGGGTCAAATCTCCCTGTGCTTCAGGACCCCACAGTAACACCAAAGAGTGTGCTAAACTATTAGCAGGAGTAGAGACTGCTGCAGTTAAGAAGTTACAACCTTCCAAATAGGAATTTGCCAATCCATGAGTATACCATGAAGTTACAAAGGTGGTACCTGTGAACCAACCCCCCACGGCAAAATAGGCGCAAGGATAAAATATGGGAAAATGTGGTATTCTTCTCTTTCTGAAGCTCCTTAAGGGTCTTGAGAACCAGAGGGGAAAATGTAGAGGACTCCCCCTGAGTCAGAGCATTCTGATCGTCAGCACGGAGAGCTTCAGCTTCAACAGCGACTTTAGCTTCAGCTTCAGCAGTAGCTTTTGCTTCAGCTTTAGCAGCAGCAGCGTCAGCTAGAGCTTTGGCTTCATCTTCCTTGACCCTTTGAATTTCTTCTTGCCTTGCTCTTTCTTCTGCTTCCTTTCTGGCCTGTTCCTCAGCCTATCTGGCTAAGCGCTCCTGTAGTCTTGCCTCAGCGTCTCTGATGAAGTCGTTTCTGACTTGCTCAGAGAGGTTCTTCAGCTTGAAGGCCTCAGAGGTCATCCAGCCAATAACTCTAATCTAGTGTGTCCTAACAGAGGAAGGATCATCACTTATGCCAAAGTTGATGGTCAGAGACTTGAACTTTTCAACTGATGCTCCTGCAAACAACATAATTGCTTTCTCTAGGGTTGGCAGGGAGTTTTCTGGTTCAGATGGTAGAGGTGAAGAAGCGGGAGGGCTTAGGTTGAGAGTTTGTGGTTCAGCAGAAGTGTTTGGTGGAGGTGTGTCAGAAGTGTTTAGGTCAGAGGGTTGACTGTCAGATGGTGTTAGGTTTGGTTGTTCTATGGGTGGTGAGGTTACTTCAGATTCAGGTGGATTTTGTTGTGGTTGTTGTGACGCCAGGTTCTGAGTCTGAAGTTGGGCTAGAGTGGGAGAAGAAGGGTCAGAGAATTATGTGTCAAATGAGATGACGAAGTAGGGGGTGATTCTAGGGAAGAAGTTGAGGAGGTGGTTTCATTCAGCCTTTCAGCTTCAGATAGGGGTAAGGAGGTAGTGGTAAGGTTGAATTTTGGGAGTGGTTGAGATGTTCTGGTGGTTGAAGGAGGGATTTCAGATGGAGTGTATAGAGGTGTTGGTTGAGGGATAGAAGAAGCAAGTTGTCGTGTTTGTGCAGAGGGAGCAGGAGAGACAGACTTACCAGAAGGCTCATGCAGAGGTGTTGGAGGTCTTGATCCAGAGGATTCTCCTAGCTTTGCTTTCTTCGCCTGTGATGTCTTCTCAGAGGGACCTCTTTTATGCCTCATGAAGTTTGGAGCTTTATCTGGCAGATCGTTCAAATTGAAGTCTGAGATATCTACTCCTTCATCCTTCAGACCTTGTAGATAGAAGAGGATTGCCTCTTTAGGTTCTTCCTTGGAGAACAGATATAGACCATGAGGAATTTTCCTCTGATCTTTTAAGGCATCCCAAGAAGTGTCCAGAGTAGGTCTAACGTTGACCTTATCCAGAATCTCCATGCTCTTCAGATTCTTGGAGTTCAGAGGCTTTCCAGTGTCGATTGCCATGTCTTCCATGAGCCTGAGCCTTACCAGATGGTCCACGAGACCACTTTCTATCAGTACATCTAAGATGAGTCTTCCCAAAGGGATCTACGTTCTGGGCTTCATATGATTTCTGGTTTCTCGTACGGAGTCTCTGAGGTACTTGAAGAGAAGTGCTGGAAGGCATAGCTTCAGACCTTTGTGAATGCAGTACATAATACATTTCTGATCTGTGTAAATCTCCAAAATTCTTTCACAAGATTTGGGTAAACTGGACCGTAGAGGCGTTGAAAGTAGTTTCCCCAACCTTGTTTATGAAGTTCTTCAGTGAGGTCTACGCCATTTCTTTTCGTATTATCAAAATCCACCAAGGATTCACATAAAACTTCCAGTTTGTCAAAGGGCGTTGCAAGATGAATATGGGGCTCACGATCGAGAATGTGAGGCTCCTTGTAGATTGGTGTTGTAACTACGCCTGTAACCGTTGGAGTACGGTTGCTTGTGCTTTGAACTTGTTCGCTTGAACTCATTTGTTGGGAGAAGTTGAACACAGCTTGTTGTTGAGCATCCATGATGTTGATGAAGAACTGAGATGAAGATGAGGAACTGCTTGCAGAAATGCCTTGAGAGAACTGAGGTTTAAAGAGTGCGTGAGAGTGAAATGTGTGCAAAGTGAGAAATGAGTGTTTAAATACCCAAATTAGGGCGCATGCAAAACGACACATAATTCAGAGTTTAGCACAAAAACCAAGTTAACACGTTTAGAGGGAAAAATGATTATAGCTCATAAATGATGTCTAATCCCAACAGTCAGCACACTGCTCGAGGAGATCTTAAGAGACTGTTCCTTGATTACTGCTGGACAGTTGTCTAGAAGTTCCAAGGTCAGACGCAAGGCACTCCACGTGTTTTGCTTTATCTGATCTTCAGGAATACCAAAGGATTGGTTCCTGGAGATTTCTAACTCAGATAATTTCTAACTTGGTAGAAGTATCAGAGTCAGAGGCAGAATCCATTTGTTTATATCAGAGTCTCATTTAACAACCTCAGAGGCACATTTTATTCAAGGCAGTTTTGAATGTTCAGATTTTCTAAGATAAAGAGGAATCTATCTTCAGCTAAGGGTTTAGTAAAGATATCTGCCCATTGATGATCTTTATCAATGAATTTCAATGTTACTATCCCTTTCTGAACATAGTCTCTGATAAAATGATGTTTTATTTTAATGTGCTTAGCTCTGGAGTGTAAAATGGGATTCTTACTTAAACAAATGGCATCAGTATTATCACAAAAGATAGGAATGTTACTCTCGAAGATTTGCAGATCTTCTAACTGATTCTTCATCCAGAGCATCTGAGTAGTGCACAGTGATGCTGAGATATATTCTGCTTTTGCTGTGGAGAGGGCTATGGTTGATTGTCTCTTGCTGGCCCAGGATATCAGATTGTTTCCCAAGAGCTGACAATTCCCAGATGTGCTTTTTCGTTCCAATCTATCTCTTGCGTAATTTGCATCACAATAACTAGAAAGTCTATACTCTGATGTTTTCTCATACATCAGGCCCAGGTTAGGAGTTCCTTTCAGATATTTGAAAATTCTCTTAACTGCAGTTAAGTGAGTTTCTCTGAGATCTGATTGGAATCTGGCACAGAGACAAACACTAAAGAGAATATCAGGTTGAGTAGCAGTCAGATAGAGAAGGGAGCCTATCATACCACGATAGAGCTTCTGACAAACCTTTTTACTGACTTCTTCCTTTTCAAGAATGCAGGTTGGATGCATGGGAGTCTTTGCAGAGTTGCATTCAGCCATGTCAAATTTCTTCAGAACATCTTTTATGTATTTGCTTTGATGAACGCACGTGACTTATGAAGTTTGGTTAATTTGAATTCCTAGAAAGAACTTTAGTTCTTGCATTAAGCTCATTTCAAATTCTGCCTGCATTAACTCAGAGAATTCTTTACATACAGAGGCGTTAGCTGAACCAAAAATGATATCATCAACTTATATCTGGCATATCATGAGATCATTGTTAAGGTTTTTACAGAAGAGTGTGGAGTCAACTTTCCCTCTGATAAAATTATGTTCCAGAAGAAAGTTACTTAAACGTTCATACCAAGCTCTGGGAGCTTGTTTAAGTCCATATAAAGATTTTTTAAGTTTAAAGACATGTTCTGGATAATTTGGATTTTCAAAACCTGGAGGTTGGTTGACATACACTTCTTCTGATATATAACCATTAAGGAATGCGCTCTTGACATCCATTTGATATAATTTGATAGAGTGATTTATAGCGAATGATACAAGTAGGCGAATAGATTCTAACCCGGCGACTGGAGCAAAGGTTTCATTGTAGTCAATACCTTCTTGTTGACTGTAACCTTGAGCCACCAGTTGAGCTTTGTTTCTGACGACTTCTCCTTTCTCATTCAGCTTGTTTCTGAACACCCATCTGGTTCCGATAACGTGAGTGCCTCTGGGCTTAGGAACAAGATCCCAGACATCGTTCTTTGTGAATTGATCTAGTTCTTCTTGCATGGCTAGAACCCAGTTGTTGTCTTGAAGTGCCTCATCACAGGACGTAGGCTCGATCAGAGATACTAGTCCTAGAGGAGTTTCTTCAGAGGTCTTGAAGGTAGACCTGGTTCTGACAGGTTCGTCCTTGTTACCCAGAATCAACTCTTCCGATATGTTGAGGCGACTTTTAGCTTTCTTTAGGATTAATGGGGAGTTAGTTTCTTCAGGAGTTTGAATGGCAGTTGCTTCTGGAGCTTCAGTCTTCTTGTCAGATCCTGCAAGAGTGATTTCCAAATCTGCAAAATTCTCAACTAGCTTTGACTTTTCAGGGTTAAGCTTATCGTCAAATCTGACATGAATTGATTCTTCCACAATTTTGGTTTCTGTATTGTATACTCAGTAGCCTTTAGAGTGTTCTGAGTATCCTAACATAATACCTTTCTATGCTTTGGAATCAAACTTGTTCAGATGTTCTTTAGTGTTTAAAATAAAGCAGGAACATCCAAAAGGATGAAAATATGAAATGTTTGGTTTTCTTCCTTTACACAGTTCAGAGGGAGTCTTTTCCAGAATAGGTCTTATGGAGATTCTATTCTGAATATAACACGCTGTATTTACATCTTCGGCCCAAAAGTGCTTAGCCACATTAGTTTCATTGATCATAGTTCTGGCCATCTCTTGGAGTGTCCTATTCTTCCTCTCTACAACTCCATTTTGTTGTGGAGTTCTAGGGCAGGAGAAATCATGGGATATTCCATTAGAGTCAAATAATTCCTCAAAAAATTTGTTTTCAAATTCCCCACCATGATCACTTCTGACTCTTACAATTTTAAAGTCAAATTCTTTTTGCACTTTGGAACAGAAGCTAGTGAATACAGAGTGAGACTCACTCTTGTGCTTTAGGAATTTCACCCATGTCCAGCGACTGAAATCATCAACAATGACTAGTCCATACTTCTTTCCATTGACTGATGTTGTTTTCACAGGACCAAATAAATCAATGTGAAGAAGTTCCAGAGGCTTAGAGGTAGTAACAATAGTTTTCTTTTTGAAATATGTTTTTGTAAATTTTCCTTTCTGACATGCTTCACAAAGAGCATCTGAAGAGAACTTCAGCTTAGGTAGGCCTCTGACTAGCTCGAGTTTATTTAGCTGGGATAATTTCCTCATTCTAATGTGGCCCAAGCGTCTATGCCATACCCATTGCTCTTCGTGAACGGATATCAGACATTTCACATTTTGTTCTTTTAAATCAGAAAGATTTATTTTATAAATATTGTTTTTCCTCTTGCCTGTGAATAGGACAGAACCATTGTTTTGATTTATGGCTTTACATGTTTTTTGATTAAAGATTACATCATAACCGTTATCACTTAATTGACTTATGGACAACAGGTTATGCATTAATCCTTCTACGTAAAGGACATCAGATATAGAGGGAAGAGTACCATTACCAATAGTTCCGGAGCCTCTGATCCTTCCTTTCTGATCTCCTCTGAAGCCTACGAATCTAGCATCTTTAAGTTCCAGGCTTTGGAACATAGACTTTCTTCCCGTCATGTGTCGCGAGCATCCAGAGTCCAGGTACCATGACTGGTGTTTGAACTTTGCTGCATAAGATATCTGCAACATAAACAATCTTATCCTTTGGTACCCAAAGTCTTTTGGGTCCTTTATGATTAGTTTTCCCAAAGTTTCTTATCACTTTGGGTTTTCTAGCATTATCAAATTTTTGCTCTTGTGTGTGTGTGTAGTGATATGAAAATGGAGATTTAGGTTGGTCACTAGTAGAAGTTTTATCTTCTTTAGGATCATACCCAATTCCTTTTCTATTGTTCTGACTGACTCCATAAATCATGGATGCCATTACACTCCTTCCTATCCCATTTTTCAGAAACTTTTGAAAGGCTTTTTCGTATTTATAAATTATCGTGTTTGAAGTCTGTGGAGCTTGAGATAACGCTTCTTCCAGTTTTAAACAATTTTTCTTTGTTGCATCTCTTAGTGATGTCAAAACTTTGTTTTCATCTTTTAGTTCTAGAATTGTTGTCTCAAGTTTACCACATTCTTCAAATTTTTCTTCAAGACAACCTTTTATTGCTTTAAATTTTTGTTTTAGTTTCTGATATGAGCTAAGAGTTTCAGACAAACATGATTCTAGGTCAGATCGAGAGAGTTCAGAAAATACCTCTTCTGATTCAGATTCTTCATCTGAGGTGTTCCTGGATGTGGTAGCCATGAACGCCACATTGGCCTGTTCATCAGAGTCAGATTCTGATGAATCAGATTCGCTATCATCCCAGGTAGCCATCAATCCCTTCTTGGTTCTGAGGGAATTTTTCTTGAAGCTCTCTTTTCTGGAACTGCCTTTCTTTAACTTGGGACATTCATTCCTGTAGTGACCTGTTTCTTTACATTCATAACAAGTAACATCATTGTTAGTTTTACCTTTTGAGGTTGATTCTGATCGATCCCCTCTGGGTCTTGGTCTCCTGAAGTTATTATTCCTCTTTTTCCAGAGTTGTTTAACTCTTCTAGTGAGGAGGGACAATTCTTCTTCATCATCAGAATCTCCTTGTTCAGAGTCATCAGCATCTTCTGTTTCGGCCTGGAAGGCTTTGTTTCTGTTAGACTTGCGCTTTTCAGATCTGGACTTTAATGCTACAGACTTGTTCTTCTTCTGAGGCTCATATTCCTCCAGTTCTATCTCATGACTTCTGAGTGAACTGACAAGCTCTTCAAGACTGATGTTGTTCAGATCCTTTGAAAGCTTTAAGGCAGTGACCATGGGTCTCCACTTCTTTGGCAAGCTTCTGACTATCTTTTTGACATGGTCTGCAGTTGTGTATCCTTTGTCTAGTACTTTGAGACCTGCAATAAGAGTTTGGAATCTAGAGAACATTACCTCTATAGCTTCGTCATCCTCCATTTTGAAGGCTTCATATTTCTGGATTAGAGCCAGAGCCTTTGTTTCTTTGACCTGAGAGTTTCCTTCATGAGTCATTCTCAGGGAGTCGAGTATATCTTTAGTTGTTTCCCTGTTGGTGATTTTTTCATACTCGTTGTAAGATATGGCATTGAGAAGTATCGTTCTGGCTTTATGATGATTTTTGAATTCGCGCTTCTGATCATCTGACATCTTACTTTTGGGAACTTCAACTCCAACATCTGTTACAGGAGGTTTGTATCCATCTGTGACAATGTCCCAAAGATCAGCGTCATAGCCTAGAAAGAAACTTTCAATTCTATCTTTCCAGTAATCGAATTTCTCTCCATCAAAGACAGGAGGCTTAACATTGTAACTGTCTCTTTCATTTGTGTGGGACATAGTTTTTCTCGTTCTGGATCTCTCTACACGGTTAAGTGTTTGATTAGAAAATCAATAACAGAGCCGAAGCTCTGATACCAACTGAAGGTGAGAAAAACAAGAAATGGGGGTTTGAATTGTTTTGGAAAATAAGCGTTTTTGCAGAATAAGAACACACAGGATTTTATACTGGTTCGCTTATAACACGAAGCTACTCCAGTCCACCCGACCAAGGTGATTTCGCCTTCAAAAAGGACTTAATCCACTAATCTTGAAATATTATTACAACCAACGTCTAAGAGAAATATCTCTTAATCCTCCCAAGTATACAGACTACGCAGAGTCACTTGAGGAACACAATCAATTTAACAAAAGGAATTTGTAATCTAAAGTGCTTCTAAGATTTAAGCAAATATTACAGCAAGAAGAGCAAGCTAGGATTTCACGTATGAGCAACAGCTCGTGAAAGACTAAGAGAGAGAGATAGTATTTCTGTGCGTTCAGGTGTGTCTCTCAATGAAGTATGCCGTCTTTTATATAGTGGTGAAAGGACCGTTGTAGTGATGGCAGAATATTTGTCTTTGATGAGAGTTTAATGCCATTACTTCTGTGTTTTTTTCCATAACCAATTTGTCTCCCTGAATAACTTCTTTCCAAATATACTTTCTTTCCATTTGAAGTTGTTGTTTCCGTTACTCTTTCTGGATTAGGAGATCCTTCGTCAGAATCTACGTTATCTCTGTCAATCTGAGATTATGTTGAAGTAACATCAGAGCTTCTGATATTTAGATCATCAGAGTTGATTCCAAAGGCAGTTTAGAGCTTCTGGTATTCTTCTATGCTATTTTACTCAGAGTCAGAACTTCTAGAGCGCGCTTCTTCTTCAGATGCTTCTGATCTTCTGGTACTTTGTATCTGATCCGATTCTGTATCTGATAAAGCGATCAGATTCCTTTGTTCTTGTTCAGAGTCCTGCACACTTAGAGAAATTTCGTTAGAGTGCCATTTTTGGTTTCATCCTTTGTTATCATCAAAATCCTGGAATCTATTGTAGAACTAATTTTGTTCTTACAGATTCAAGTCTCCGATTTGGAGCATGTTTTTTATACAATTCACATTATTATTATTTATTTATTGTTTCACTTTTAAATTGTTTGTTTCCTCGCACTTCCTTTAATTTGGTTATTTCATTGCTTTGCATTATCTTGTTTATTTTCCTTGCACGATTACTTGTTAGATTTATTTTATCATCGTAAAATATTCGTTTTCAAACCATATTTTGAACGTATCATTCCCGTTGTTCACTTTTAAAACCATAAGCACACTTAGCACTTTATTTGCCTAAAAGACTTATTCCATGAATCAATTATATGTTATGTTGTTTAACGTAACCCTGTCCAGCTAAATCCTTAGTGCTCGAATGTGAGGACCGTCGTTTCGACGGTAATCCGCATGTTGTATTTGTAGGAATACTTTAGGGGTTGTTTTGATTTTAATACAAGTTTTTTGTGCTTAATTTGATCGGTTACTACGAAAGTAGATCCGTGACTAAGTCAGGTAAGATCGAAAGTCGTCCGGCATTTAAGATAAAACATCGTTAGTTTTTAATTTATAAAAACAACAAAAGCACTTTGTTATATTAATTAGGGGATTTTAATATTATTATAAAGTGATTTTAAAAATATTTTGGGACGCGTTTACAGGTTTCAGATCCGGTTGGCCGAGCATATGCCGGAAACCCTTTTATGTTAAAAGTTTCCAATCAAAATCACTTCTCAACTGAGCCTTAAAGGTAATTATATAAAAAAAAGATTTTTCACTTTAGGTGCAGGGTGAGCGGCCGATATAGATTAGAGGTTAGGTCTTGTTTCGATTATGCTAACGCGACTGTTCCATTTTAATTAACTCTTTTTAAAGGAAGAAAATATTGTCCCATGAGTAATTCTATTTAGAAACAATATGAGTATTGTTTAATCGATGTGAATTACGTTCCAGGATCATTTTCTCTGAATTTATCTTCATTATTTTTAATTCATGTGCACTCTAAACACCTGTTTGATTAGCCTTAGATAAACACCATAACGATAGTAATCGATAGATTGACATTGGTCTATGTGGTACCGATAATCTTTTATATTACTCTAACGTATTCCATATACTTGCGGAAAGCACACATCAGGTTTTTGGCGCCGTTGCCGGGGACCAATTACTTCAAATTTCGTACCCTATTGTTACATTGACTAGATTAAGGCACCCCTTTTTGTCGTTCCATGTGAAGAACTCGCAGTACCGAAAATTTACTAGATCCAATAGAAGAACCCAAAAGATACGCTTGCGCTCGTCTTTTGCTCCAAAAGATTAGAAGATCAATGGCCAAAGTACAAAACCAAAAACCTCTTAAAGACTTCTCCCTGCCTTCTAACTGAGAACTTCATTCTAGTATTATAAACCCCATTGTTCCAGCTAATAACTTTGAATTAAAACCCTCTTTATTGCAAATAGTGCAACAAAACCAGTTTGCATGTCTCCCTACTGAGAACCCGAACCAACATTTAAAAGTTTTCATCCAATTAGTTGATGCCTTTAAAACCAATGGTGCTTCTCCTAAGGCGATACGTCTAAGACTGTTTCCCTTTTCCCTCATAGATAGAGCAAGATCATGGTTAGATTCCCTTTCAAAAAATTCAATAACCACTTGGAATGACTTAAAGAAAGTATTTCTTGATATACACTTTCCACCGAGTAAAATCGTTGTCCTACGAAACCAAATAAATAGATTCACTCAACAAGATGGAGAATCACTTTTCGACACTTGGGAGAGATATAAAGAACTACTAAGAGATTATCCACACCATGGTTTAGAATAATGGCTTATTATTCATACCTTTTATAACAAACTTATCTATAACATAAAGATGACCATCGATGCTACAGTCGGTGGTGCACTGATGAACAAAACATACCCCGAAACTTGCACTCTCATTGAAGATATGGCACAAAACCATTACCAATGGGGAACTGAACAAGCACCAGTAGAAAAGAAAGAAACAAAGGAGGTATTCACGAAGTTAGTTGCATAGACCATATGAATGGCAAAATGGACGCCATAGCCCAAAAAGTTGAAAGTTTATTTGTTAACCTTACAGCTACCGTAGTTGCAGTTCAACCCGGATGCGAAATTTGTGGAACCCAATGACACACCGCAGCTGAATATAATCTTTTAGACGAATCAAACCCAGATCACGTCAATTATGCCCAAGGAAATCCTTATTTAAACACTTATAACCATGGATGGAGGAATCACCCGAACTTTTCCTATAAGAATAACAAGCTTACTCAGAACTCTACACCTTAAAGACCACCAGGTTTCCAAGCCCAAAGACCGAACCAGCCTATGCAAGCTACTCCTCTGAAATCAAATCTTGAGAAAATCATGGAGAGCTTCATTATAACCCAAACTTAGCAAAATAAAGAATTCATGAACCAGAACATTCATATAAATGGACTGATTACACAATTAGGCACCAGGGTCAATTTTGTTATTACCCATAATAAGATGATTGAAACCCAAATCTCTCAAGTGGCACAATAGCAAGTTGCTCAAGCTACGCCAGGAGGACAAATTCCTAGACAACCTCAACCCAACCCCAAGGGGCACGCTAACGCTATTGCCCTGCGAAGTGGGACCACTTACAATGAACCTATAAACCATTGGTTGAATAAACCAGAACCCCCAAAGAAAAAATTTGTGACTACACCTGAGAAACAAGTAGAGGAACCAATAGAGCCTGAGAAATAAAAATGTTCAGAAGCTAAAGATAAGGAAGGAGTGAAGGATAACAAAGAATATGTACCACCCCTCCTTATAAACCGTCAATTCCATATCCACAAAGACTAAAAAAATCCAAATTAGATAATCAATACAAAAATTTCATAAAAGTGATTAAGAAACTCCATGTTGACATTCTATTCACTGAAGTTATTACCCAAATACCATCTTATGCTAAATTCCTTTAGACATCTTAACCAACAAACGTAGATTTGATGATCTTAAACCCTTAGAATGCAACTCTATTAATGAAAGCAAACTTGCTAAAAAGGAGAAAGACCCCAGAAGTTTATATATACCTTATGTTTTAGGAAACCGTGTTATCGATAAAGCACTTTTGGACTTAGCAGCCAGTGTAAGCTTAATGTCTTTAGCCGTTTGTAATAGGTTAAACCTATGAGAAATGCAACCAACTAGAATGTCCCTTCAATTAGCCGATAGATCTGTTAAATATCTGATATGCATATTAAAAGACATTCTAGTTAGGATTAGCCAACTCTATATTCCAAGAGATTGTGTTGTCATGGACATTAAAGAAGACGACGAAATTCCAATCCTCCTAGGTAGACCATTCTTATCAACAACTGGAGCCATAATAGATGTCAAGAGAGGAAATATGACTTTTGAAGTAGGTGATGAGAAAGTAGAATTTATACTATCCAAATTCCTAATGGCACCAGCCATAGATGACTCATGTTATGCCATCGATATCATTGATGAGTGCATAAGAGAGTTAGACCAAGAAGAACCCACTGACACAATTAAATTACCCTCGATCCCCAAAATGGAGGACGGCCGATTTAAAAGATTAATGGAACCTTATATAGATGACAGTCTTTATGAATGCGTAGCACTCACCCCAGACCATATGCCATGTCCTAAGAAACCATCAATAGAGCTTAAGGAGCTACCTAAGAATCTGAGATACGAGTTTTTGGACGAAGAACTAAATCATCCAATCATAGTTAATGCTACCTTAAATGGTGATGGGACCAATCAACTCTTAGATGTCTTGAGAAAGTATCCCGCAACTCTAATTATAACATTTCAGATCTCAAAGGGATAAGTCCATCCATGTGCATGCACCGAATAATGCTGGAGGAAGATTCTAAACCCTCTAGAGAATATCAAAGGATAAACCCTATAATGAGTGATGTGTTAAAAAAGGAAGTGCTAAAATTACTAGAGGTTAGAATAATTTATCAAATTTCTGATAGTAAGTGGGTAAGCCCTGTACATGTGGTACCTAAAAAAGGAGGTGTCATAGTCGTGCAAAACGAGAGAGGAGAACAAGTAGCTAAACGTATAGAAAACGGTTGGCGTATGTGCATCGATTATAGAAAACTTAATAAAGTAACTAGGAAAGACCATTTCTCTCTTCCATTTATTGACCAAATGCTTGAACGTCTAGCTAGACATTCTTACTTTTGTTATTTAGATGGATACTCTGGATTTTTCCAAGTTCCTATTCACCCCGATGACCAAGATAAAATAACCTTTACATGTCCTTATGGAATGTTTTCCTATAGAAGAATGACATTCGGAATTTGCAATTCCCCGACTACCTTTCAACGCTGTATGATATCGATCTTCGCAGATTTCCTTGACGAGATATTGGAAGTATTCATGGACGATTTCTCGGTATTTGGATGTAGTTTTAAAAACTGCCTAGCTAACCTTGAAAGAATTCTAGAACAATGCGTGGAAGTGAACCTCGTTCTAAACTGAGAGAAATGTCATTTTATGGTCATCGAAGGTATAGTGTTAGGACACATAGTATCTGAAAGAGGAATTGAGGTTGACAAAGCCAAGATAGAGGTTATAGAAAACCTCCAACAACCTAAGACAGTTAGGGAAGTCCGAAGTTTTCTTGGACATGCCGGTTTCTACCGACGCTTTATCAAGGACTTCTCTAAGATAACAAAACCTTTAACTGGCCTTCTAATGAAATACCTTGAATATATTTTCGATGATAAATGTCTCGAAGCATTCAAACACTTAAAACAGGCACTAATCTTCGCACCTATTATGCAACCTCCCGATTGGAACCAACCTTTCAAAATTATGTGTGATGCAAGCGACTATGATGTTGGTGTTGTTTTAGGGCAACAAAAGGACAAGAGATTACATGTAATTTATTACGCCAGTAGAACCTTAGATGTCACCCAACTTAATTATGCCACAACCGAAAAGGAACTCCTCGTCATTATTTTCGCTATTGACAAATTCCAATCTTATTTAATCATAGCCAAAATTATAGTTTACACAGATCACGCAGCCATTCGATATATGTTAATAAAAAAGGATGCTAAGCCTAGATTACTTTGCTAGATCCTTTTGCTACAAGAATTCGACTTGGAGATCAGTGATAAGATAGGAACTGAAAACGTGGTTGCTGACCACCTTTCGAGGCTAGAATATTTAAAACCAGACCTAGTACCCATAAACGATGACTTACCTATGATAGACTTATAGTACCAGTCCGAACTAATCACAGTGATGACCTCGACCTTTATTTACAATTAAACATTGAAAATGCTCTAGCAGTAATGAACGTACCTTGGTACGCCGATTTTGTAAATTACCTAGTTGCCGATATCATACCTCCTGACCTTAACTATCAACAGAAGGAGAAATTCTTTCACGACGTGAAACACTTTTATTGGGATGAACCCCTTCTATTCAATAGAGATGCAGACGTCATATTTCATCGTTGTGTGCCTGAAGAGGAGGTAGAGAATATAATCAAACATTGTCACTCTGCATAATATGGTGGACATGCAGGCGCATCTAAGACTTGCGCTAAAATACTACAAGCATGCCTTTTCTGGCCAACATTGTGGCACGATGTCCATACCTACATTGTCAAATGTGACTGGTGTCAATACACTGGGAATGTCTCGAGACGTGATGAAATGCCCTTGAGAAATATCTAAGAAGTGGAACTCTTTGACGTTTGGGGAATAGATTTCATGGGACTGTTTCCATCGTCAATGGGAAATAAATACATCCTAGTAGTTGTTGACTACGTGTCTAAGTGGATTGAGGTTATAGCCTCACCTACCAACAACACTCGTGTGGTCATCAAATTATTCAAAAACAACATATTTCCTAGATTTGGAGTACCTTGTCTCGTTATAAGCGACGACGGATCTCATTTCATATCAAGAATCTTTAATAAACTTCTAAATGAGTATGGAGTTAAGCACAAAGTAGCAACACCCTACCATCTGCAAACTAGTGGACAAGTAGAGGTGTAGAATAGGGAGATTAAGCAAATCTTAGAAAAAGCTATTTCAATATCCAGAAAATATTGGTCCTTGAGACTACAAGAAGTATTTTGGGCTTATAGGACCGCTTACAAAACCCCTATAGGAACAACTGCATACAAGTTGGTTTACGGAAAATCTTGTCACTTACCCTTTGAGCTGGAACATAGAGCCCGTTGGGCCATCAAGGCCCTTAATATGGACTACTTAGCATCCAGTGACAAGCGCATTATCGACATCCATAGGTTAGAAGAACTACGTCGCAATGCTTATGAAAATTCCATTATCTATAAAGAAATAACTAAAGCATGGAATGACAAGAGAATTGTTAAAAAAGGATTTAACGTAGGCGACCATGTACTTCTCTTTAATTCTAGATTGTAGCTTTTCACTAGTAAGTTACGCTCAAGATGGACCGACCCTTATGAGGTTACTAAAGTCCTCAAGTATGGGGCAGTAGAAATTTGAAACCATTCATGTAGTCCTTTCATAGTAAACAGACAAAGGTTGAAACATTATAACGAAGGTGACATCCCTACCTATTACTCTAGACATACTCTGATCGAACCACCAATTACTACTTCTACGATGTGAGTTCTATAATCGTCGAGCTAACAACGTTAAATAAGCACTGCGTGAGAGGCAACCCACGACCATTTTATATTTATTACTTTATTATATTTTTTTATTACTTCCCATTATTTTCAAAAGGTGAACTATTTTATTTATTATTTGCTTAATAGGACTAACTTGTGTGATGTTTATGTTTCAGGTTTCAGCTACATCCCTCTCCATAACACATTCTCCATAACACATTCTCCACTAACCATATTTTTCAGGATGCAGAGCTTCGACGGTATGCATGTTGTGTTCAGAGATGATACTCAGAGAAAATGATATGTGGTCCTTTCTGAGCGACCATTGTTACCAACCGGATATCCTGACCTCAACTACTTAGAAGCCTTAGGTCTTCAAGCAAGTGTGAGATACCTTTGCCACCAACTTCAATGGGAAGAATATTCTGATGCCATAAATGTTACATATAGACACCTCACCCTAGAATTTCTAAGATCACTCACCTATGAACCTTACATTCGTAAAGGATTCAAAAGAGGCCGTATTAACTTTAGACTGTTTGGAAATGAGTACACCTTTAACCATAAGGATTTTGCTAACCTGCTAGGATTTCAGTGTGGCCTTGACGCTATGCCTGAACTCCCTGTTGGTGATTCCATGAAAGATGAGCTTGATAAGTTTTGGAGTGATATCACAGCTGGGGGAAGCCTTGATCCATCCATCCAACTTTTAGATACTTCCAAATGATCTTAGCGCGGACCTTCTTTGGAAAGAGTGAGATCGATGACCATGTTAGTGATGAAGAGATCTTTATGCTCTTTTGTACCACCAAGTCATGTCCTGTAGCCTCCGGAAATTTCCTAATTAATAACCTTAACCTTAATGCCAGATCCTATGAGGGACCTATACATGTAGGAGGAACAATGACCCACATATCTTATGCCTTAGGTCTCATTAGCAAACTATCTCACCTGACCGCCTATTGTGGTTATACCCTACTTGACCTGAACCATTGCTTAGACCGTGGCCTAGTAAGGGGGGTCATTTTCAATCCCGTCCATTATAAACTCCTAATATATAATGAAACTATCCACTACTTTGGTTTACCACACCCAACAAGAACAAATGTCCATAACAAATAAAATTGGTCATATGCCTTATAAGCCCAGAATGAGACACCTGATAGACCTTAGACCCCTCATGTTCCTGAATACTACCCCACACGTCTCCCAGAAATGACCACAGTTTATTCCTCTAATGTTAATTTGCAGCGGCGTGATATTGACTCTGAGCTCAACACTATGCGCAAAGAGATGGTTTCCCTATGAGAAGATCTTACTGAACTAACTTTACAGATGGAGGTCTCAAATGCTACACATGCCACAAAGACCGATTGCCTTTATCATGAAATCTATAGTATCCGACGCCAACTAGAAGAGGCACAGGGTGCCCCGACGTAAATCACTTTAGAAGAGTTACTCGAAGCACTGAGGACATTGCTCACATTACGTGTGGGGGAGATTTATCGTTTTATTACTATTATCCGATTCACTATTATTATACATATTTCCATTATTGATTATTTTTTCGCAAATTAGATTTTTTTTCGCAAACTAGATTTAATTTCTCGCATTCAATATTAATACACTTATTATGCAATTATATCAGTATTATGCATTTACCGGTGAAAATTCAAAATAAAATTATGTGTCATTATTTATACTAAATCTCATTTTTATTATGTCAAAATGTCATTGATGTTTCATGCATGTACCAATACAAAGAAGAACTTAAGAAGATTCTACATACACCCCAAGATAAGAAACCAAACCAAACCAAACCCTAAAATTTGTAAGGAAAATATGGCCCAATAGCCTTTTTATGAAGATGGCACACGCCATCTACCCCTTGGAAAATGCCATGGGGTCTGGAGCTTAAATTTGGGGCAGATTCGAAAAAACACTATTTTGCCCCAATTCCTGTCATCTTCAACCTCTCCAAACCTCATTTCCTCCACCATTGACAAACTTCAAAACCCACTCAATCTCATCAACACTCATTTACTCACTAAACCATTACCATTTCCACTACCCACTAACTTTCCATCCATAAAAACCTCACTTTTCACCCAAAATCCACAAAAACCCCATTACATCATCTCTCACCAAAGCTTCCATTTTTATTCAACAAACATCAACAATGGCAGAAATTGGAGACGGAGAAGTTATTTTTCGTAAGGGAAAAGCTGGGAATAGGCAGAGGCGACAGTTTGAAGAGTTCCAAACACGCGAAATTTTCGCTACGAGGTATATCGATGAAAACTTTCTATATAACTTAGGTATTTACCATAATGTCTTCTACATGCTTGATAACTCAGGATTACATGATATTTTCGAGCGTAAAGAACCCACCTATGATAGGCTAACCCGGGAATTCTTGAGTTCCTTGATTTATAATATTAGTCCTAAGACTGCTAGTATTGTCGGTATGGTGAAATTTATAATGTTTAATGTGGAATATGAGTACACTATCGACTATCTCGCAGGTCTGTTAGGATTCCCTCATGGGGAAGGTGTTGTTTGTGAGGCACCCATAGATTCCAATTGGTCAACTGAGGGATTCTAACTGTGGTGAAATCTTACAGGCCACAACACTGTTTCCTTCGAATGAAACTTAGCCTCAAATATCCACAACCTGACCATATGTGTTTTTCGACTTTTGTTGGTATGCACCATTTTCAGCCGGGAGAATTCAAATAAATTAAATGCCAAAGAATTTCTCTTTTTACAGGCTGCCCTCACACAAACCACCTTTTACTCACTCTTTTGTAGGTACATCCATTGGTCACTACTTTACTGAAGAAATTTTGAGAAAGCAAAGAGCTCGTGAAGAAGAATGTGATGGTCTGTTGTATGCAATGTATGAGCATCAACAGGACGCGATAGACTTCATGCGAGAGTCTCAAAGACAGATTGAGCAATCTATACAGACCATCCTAGAATATCAGCACACGATTGCTTCTCAACAGCAGCGCCAACAAGCTTATATGGTCAGTCATTTAAACCTTGTGGAGATGAATCAAGCTTCTATACTGGGAAACATCAGAAGACTTCAAGAGTCGAACACCGCACTGACAACACGGGTTGAGCAACTCGAGATTTCATATAGTGCCTGTCACTGTAGTAGGAGTCATCGTCCTCGACATTCAGATAAGGGAGGAGAGGGCCAGTGGTCAGCAATAGCATTATCCGGGTTTTACCTATCACTTTTCAACTTTTACCGAAACATTGGGGACAATGTTTGGTTTAAGTGTGGGAGGAGATAGTCATTGTTTTTATTTTTATTTATGTTTCCTAATTTTATTGCTTTCTAGTTAGTTTTTATTATGCTTCTAGTTTGTTTTTAATAATTACATGGGTTTGACGAGTCGTATGTGTAGTTTGTCTATTTCCCCCCATTTCTTGAGCCATAACAAAAAAAAATTGAATAAGAAAACAACTGTTATTTTGAAAATTTGGGTTGTTAGACAAGTTTAGGATAAGTTGCAGAGACTTGGGAAAACTTTTGAAAAATCGATATCGTTCTGACACCATAAGTTTCTTAATTATAGGAACTGATCCGGATACTTATTATGTTGTGGCCTTGAAATATCACCCTTAAACTAATCCTTAAGTAGTTTATTTTAACAGTTAACACCATCTTAATTACCACTACATGAACAAGCCGATGCAAATAGGAGAATGATCCCGTAAAAAGAAAGAAAAAGAAAAAAAATACATGTAGAAAAAGCTAAGAACTTGAAAAAGGATTCGCCCTCTAAGTTAGGTAACCCTCACCCGGTTATTTAACCTAACGGTAGAGAAACTTATGACACTTGTGCTTCTATGTATGTGCTAAATAGCAAAATTATTTAATGTTGACACAAATTCGGATCATGGTCATCAATAGGTCCGTTCACCATGTGAGTACAAGATAACTGGTTTAATGTGATTGCACCAAAATGAAAAAGGATGAATAAGGGATGAGTAAGTTAGGCCTATGTATAATAACATGATGTGGATTGGTTTGTATAGGAAGGAAACTTATGACCACAAACCGCGGAAAGTGTTACTACGATATCCTTAGTTCACGATTTAGTACCTATCTACGCAACCTTGATCGAACTAAAAGTCTTTAGCCCGAATTTGATACTTATGAGTTATTGTTATTTTTTCTTTTGTGCTCATAATAGTTTGATTGAGGATAAGTAAAGGCTTAAGTATGGGATAATTTGATAACATTGAAACACACTGCATATTTGCCTCGGATTGCACATGATTATTATAGTTTTATTGTTATTTTCTTGCGTTTGTTGTACCCCAAAATTTTCTCTCCCCTTTCTATTCTCATCCGACTTATGGTTGAGACTCATTCATATTTTATTCATGTGAATCATTCATTCATGGTTAACACATGCTAACAAACATCATAGATTCAAGGTTCGCAGCTAATGGAAATCTGGGTTTTGGCCTGAAGATTGTGGTATGGCTCACCATTGGAGAGACCCTAATTTATGGATTCTTTGAGACCGTGTTTCTTGAAGACTACACCATGGCATACATCTGGGCATCCAAACCACAACTCTTGATATTTGTTATTAGGGAATCTTGTGTTTAACCTTATGTGTATCAACTTGGCTCTCAAACCCTATTTTTGGCTACCACCCTTTGTGTGCTCTCCTAATCTTGCATGGACAAGCTTCATCCTACAACCTTGTTCTTTAGCCATTCATGTTGCCTCCTGGTTTTTGGTTCCATTGAGTTCATGCTCTTTCGTGTGCATCCTATGATTGTGACCATTGGTTCTAGTACAAATCCACGCCCCCCACAACTTTCATCTGATCACCTTCTCACGTCTTGTGTCATTGCATCTAGCCATGGTTCACAAACTCAATTCATACCATGGATCTTTGTTTAGGTCATATCCACTATTTTGGTCCTTGCTAGGGTTTTTGGTTGATTCAAGACTTGTCATGGGCCATCCTCTCATAGTCATTTCATTGGATCTTTAGCTTTGATCGTAAGCTTATGGTACATTCAAATCCATAGGTCTTTGGTCATTGATTCATGTTTGCATTGCTTATTTTAGTCCATTTTCTTATCTTGGTCCATTATGATTCATAAGGGCTTGCATTCTTGATTCATCTATGAGTTTTGTTCCATATGCTTATGATCTTAAGGATTCGATTGATCAAAAGTATTTGATTTGGTTTCTTCAAAGATCATTTTAAAAGCCATAGTACAATGTTCAAATCCATTTTGGTCCATTATAATGTTCATATTTAAATCCATTTCAATTCATTAAAAATCTTGGAAAGTCATAGTCGTTGTTCATCTCAATTCATATCAAGTAGTTCATACGAGATTCATGTTCAAATTCATCAACGCATTTCCATTCAAGGCATGTTCACGCGAATTTCATTCAAGTTGTCCTATTCA
This sequence comes from Lathyrus oleraceus, assembly GCF_024323335.1. Lineage (NCBI taxonomy): Eukaryota > Viridiplantae > Streptophyta > Magnoliopsida > Fabales > Fabaceae > Lathyrus > Lathyrus oleraceus. The sequence continues at coordinate 52,421,114 of NC_066582.1, forward strand.
TTTCAAAGCATGTCAAAAGTTCACTTCATTCAAAATACCATGTCAATTCATTACATTACATCACAAATGTCCATAATAGAAAAACTATAAAGAAAAGTTGAACATAATACATCCATTCCATTATGAACATAATACATCCATTCCATAATGTTTTCAATTTTCCAAACTACATAACCATACAAACATACATAAACCATTTCAATTCACATGTTCAAAACCACCATTCAATTCCAAAGTTACAAACAATTTCAACCATGTTAAGTTACTAATCACATAAGCCATACATGGTGGATTTCCAAACTACATGAACCATACATCCAATTCGAATTGTAACACTTTAAACCATGTTAATACAACTTCTATTTGCATCCACAAACCATTATTCAAATTCAACCATTAAACATCCATGTTTCGTACATAAACATTCCATTCGTAACGAAATTCCATCTACATACATACATCTCCGATTTAAATATGATTTGAATCCATACATAAGCTACACTTCAATAGCCTACGATTCACAAGCCTAAAACCCACCCAATCAATTCCAAAACAGCCCCACCGTCCAATGCGCTTTGTAGCCGCATCCAAGCCGAAATTCCCAAGCTAACAAATGACCTTGAATAGTGCATTCTCTAATCCTTCCATCCCAAATTCGTTCCCTTTCCATGAAGCACCTACAAAAGCCAAGAGAACTATAGTTTAAGATTTTTCATTTAAAACCATGACATTGACATTCATTGTTCATCATCATCAGTATTACCAATCAATGACATTCATCATTATCACAAATCATTGACATTCATTATCAGTCATTTCCCATTATTAGCTACCATTCACCTCCATAAGCAATTTCAATTATAAATCAACATATAATAACTATGCTAACATGGACCGATTCACATTTTCAATTCAGTTCTCAATCCTGGTTTACATGTTTTACACTACAACCAATTCCCAAATTTCATCCAAAATCATAACCAATATATAACCATGTTTCACATAAATCCCAAATTCCAATCCTAATCCTAACCTCCAAATCTCCTTTTGTTTACCTTTCATTTGCCCATTGTCCTCAATGTCTTGACCCAAATCTTGCTTGACCATGTCTTTCTTCATGCACGCACGACCTGCTAATGATGCCAAGGCAATAGTGTGAGGGTTACGAGTACATGGTATGTTATGCTGCAAAAGTAAACCATGTACATGCATGCTGCAAAATGCACATTGGCCTTCAATTGACATAACTTCATTACATTAGAAAACTAACATTTAACCAGCATAACTTCAGCAAATAGAGCGTAACAGGTTCAAATTCCAATCACTGGCAGTTACCCCATATACATCTCATGTGACCAAAAAACTGAAACTAAAAACTGATTAACATTGTATAACGTACTTTTTTGACATGTTAGATAGATTCATTCAACACAAAACTTTCACTAACAACCAACAGTTTTGACACATGGCTTACATTGCGATTCACATCAAATAGCAAGTTAACTAACATCACAACTGAAATGAGTAGAGCATAACTGATTCAACATTCCCCAACTGAATCAAACTTCAAATAAACTAACTTCAACTACTTTAACTAACTTCAGAATCATTTCCTAACCACTTCACACTCTAACAGAATTAACAACTCCTAAACGATTTTCACAACGGAAAGTAGTAGAAGGAAAGAGTTGGAAATCTACAAGTAGATACCTTCACGAGTTCAAAAGGGGATTTTTCTTCTTCCATCTTCTCTATCCACCATTAATCCTCTTCACTCCCTTCTTCATCTCCTTCAACCATCTTCACTCAACCTTCTGCAACTGAGAGTTCTTTATCTTCACCAAACTTGGAAGGATCATTCTGCAAAAAGTTCCATCTCTCTATCCCTTTGCATTCAATATTCATCTCTCTGCACCTGAATTTGTCAAGTCCTTGCATAAAGTTCCATTCTGCATCAAGCTCTATAAAACCAGAAAAGGAAGGCAAGTAAAGAATCAACTGAAAGGAAGTAAATCAAAAGCCTTCTGCACCTGTTGGCGGAGAATCTCTGATCTGGTAAGCGTTTCTTTTCCACCTACGATGAACTCGTCTTCACGTTTCCGTCACAACTGTGCGACATTTAGCATTCGCGGTTGGACATTTCAAACGGCTCAGATCGAAGTAATAAAGGAGGAAATGGGTTGACTATATTGAGGATGAAGCAAGACGAAATCTAAGAGAAGAAGCCATGAAAGCCATCGCGAGAAGCTACGCGCGGGGACGCTCGTTCCGAATTTGAAGCTCCAGCTTTCGAAATATTTGATCCCGATCCGTTGGAGCATGGAATTCGAACGCGTCTTTCGATACCTGATTCAAGATTAGATCCCAGAGGAAGGCTCATCGTGAAGTTGGTGTTGCACGGTGTAGCGGGGTATTCGTTACCATTAGACATATTGACTAAATCCAAGGTAAACCATACAAGTCGAGTCGCCACCGCACTTCTATTTATCCAAAGGAATGGTTAGAAAGCGAACAAAAACCTAAAAGTTTTATCGAATTAAAAACTAGTAAAAATGTCAGAGATCGGGGTAAGGGGGTTGGTTATGCAATGTGAAGGTTTTAAGCACCCAAAACATCCTAGGTACTCCTAGGGAGCCCTTTTCACACTTGTTGTAAGGTTGGTATTTTGTGAAAAATTTGTTTGTGCAAACATGATTGAAGAGATGAGAAGAGAATATACAAGTTATTTACAATTTGTGTTTGGATGGATAAACCCATTGCCTACGTACCATCTTAAAAAAAATTAGGATCAAAACCTCGTAGTTCGGGGTAAAAATCTCAAAACAAGTTGGTGAATTGATTGGTCCAAAAGCCGTAAGGTCTTTTGTTATCCAAGGGAGAAAACTCAACCTAAAACCACAAATCCACCATGTGAGGATAGCTTTAACATGCTAGTGAGGGGTTAACCCTATAATAAGCATGGAAGACTCATTGTCCATCACTAAGGATATAGGTGAGTATTACATCTACCTCAAGGATAACTCAAATCTAATAGCTAAAGGTTATGAAAAGTTTTTGATAAGAAAGTGGCCATTGAAACCACAAAAGTATTTGAATGAGCTATATTTACCAATGAAAAGTATTTACAAAATATGGTCAAAGTTGACTTAAAGATTCAATTCAAAATAAGTGTTATAAAAAGAAAGTTTGAAAATCAAAAGCATAATGCTTAGGTTTCTAATGTTCAAAAAGAAGTGTTAAATGTTTGCACAAAAGTTTTGGCTTGGGTTAGAGTGGAGGGAAGAAAAAGAATGGCTAAAGTCCTAATCATACAAGAGATGAAGGATAAGAAACAAGACCACAAATGGAGTTCCTCTCTTGAGATAATATTGATGATCCAAGTAGCTCCCATCCTTTGGAATAAGAAAGAAAAATAAGTGTAAGCTCAAGCAATCAAGATAATCAAGCAAGCTCTTAGAAGATCCCCAATGGCTCTTGCATATTTCGCTTTGGATGAACATGGAAATGGTTCTTCAATTTGGCTCAAATAGGATTCCCTCTTATTTGCAGAGTTTGAGAGCACAATCCCTTGATATGGATGCTTGCAGTTTGTTCTTTGGATCAAAGGGAAGAAGGCTAAGGAACTTTAGATCCAGAAAACAATCAATGAAATTGAATTCTAGATCTGAAAAATTGAGAGAAAATTGGTGAGTTCCTTTGGTAGTGAGGGTGAGGATTCAATTGCACAACATTTAGGGCGCCTTCAGGTTGCTGAAATGAGAGGCATGAGCAATGTATTTATAGCCAAAGCAATGCTGAAATGCATGATCAAAACTTTGCATGAATGGAAAGGGCCTCCATGCATGGGCCTGTACAGGCGCATGGAGGGCCCAATTCCACTTGGATTTGGCAGCTAAACATCAGCATGTACAAACTGGACATGTAGATTATGTATTAATGGCTCATGCAATGCAAATTTTATTGATTTCAAAAAATGTACCAATATGTTCATGTCTTCGAAAATGCTATGTCCAAACTTGAAACACCACCTCATGAGTAATGGTTGGAAAGATTTTTGTATGAGGATCGTTTGTTATGTTGATCAAAACTCCATTTGAAACTTGGAAATTGATGAAAAGTGGTCATGAAGTGTAGGGTGCAAAACATATACATGTGAGAATTTCAAAAATAGCCAAAGTTCAAGCCTTTCTGTCTCAATGATGAAAGCTCCAAATGACAAAATCTTCAACATAAAAGTTGTATATATTTTAAATATAATCAATTTGGACTTAAATTTTGCATCATTTGGATTTTTGATGAAGAATTTATGGGCACTTGAAGTTGGACTTTTTCACATTTCAATGCTTTTGGTCCAAAGTGACCTATAATGTTTTGCATTATCACATGTATTTCTTTTAAGATTTTGAAATTTTGTTAAACATAACATTTTAAGTAGACATCTTAAGATTTCCAATTCATTTGATACCACCTCAAAATCATGAAAAATGAATGAGTTATGTCCTTGGAAAGTTGACCCAAAATTAGGGTTTCAGTCAAAATGACCTATAATGCTTTGGAATGGATGATGACCTTCCAAGCTTCAAATCAATTTTCGATGAACATGAAAGTTGTTCATATTGTTCTTAAGAACATTTTTTATCTTAGGGTAATATCCATTTGACAAACACATCAAAAGTTAGGTCTCAGTGTATTTAAAAATAGTCAGATGAATTGACTGATCAACTTCTCAAGTCCATGCCTCATATCTTGACGAATTGATGATTGAGGACACTCAAAAAGTTAAAATATGCATGAAATGGTGAATGTAAGAACTTCCTTTGATTGCATTTGATCATGGGGTGGGGTTGCTTCATGAGCAAGGCACAGTTGATGAACAGATGAATTAGGGTTTCCTTGGGAAACAAACCTCAAACCCTTTGATTTGCTTTGATCAAAATGATGAATTGAGATACTTGGGAGGCATATTTGATGGATGAGAGCTTTGGGAACCATTTCCATGCTTGCTTTCATCTTCTCTTGGCCACATCAATGCACATAGGATCTCCTAGAAGCTTTGAATCTTGTGACTGCTCAAGCTACAAACAAGAGATGTTAGTGACATATTTTTGTGCTTTTGGTTAGTAAACAAAATGAGAAAAACAATAATATACAATTCAAGCATGCTTGGTGATCTCAAACCAACTCACAAGGGATCCCACCCAAAGGTTAAGGAGCCAAGATGCTATGATCCTTGAGGCAAGATGCCAATGCAATGTTATGATGCCATGAGGGATCTTAGGGTCAAAAAATTGGGGTCTTACACGCAGTCGTGTATGTACATGGAATTCGTGGATTATGACTCTTCATATCCTTCAGTCTAGGTTAAAGGTTTGGATTTTTCAATTGGATGGTTGGGGTTGTGGCCTTAGGCCCAACGATTCCTTTATTTGACTCAGTCATATTCGCACCCCCCCCTCGTTCGGCCTTGGAACGAGGCCTCGTTTGAATTGGGGTTTTGTTAGGCTTAAGGCCCGTAGGTTCCTGGGTCTTTTTGGTGCTGCTTGTGCTTGGGCCTACACCTGCACCCCCTTTATCCAGGGCCCAATTCAACTTCTTTTTGCATTATTTCTCTTTTATTGTTCTTGTTTAGTTAATTAGTTCTAATTGATTGGATCAGAGTATAGGATTAGGGTAATTTAGAATTTAATTAGATTTTAGAATTTAGTCAGATTAATTAGATTAGAATTTTTACTTAGAAATATTAGAATATTAGGTTAATGTTGATTAGAAGAATTAGATTTTAGAAACATTAGGATGATTAGAGTGTAATCTTGATGAATTGTTAGAATTAGAATATTAGAACTTAATTAGAATCAATTAGAAACAATAGATTTTTATTTTTAGAAATATTAGTAATTAGGTTAGGGAATTAGAATTTAATTGTTTTTCTAGAGTTTAATTGTCTTTTAGAATTTTAGAATTTGATTATATTTTAGGCATAGTTAAATTTTGATTAGAATTTAATTTTGTTCCTAATTGATAACTTGTGAAAAGACCCTTTTACCCTTTAGGGATGATTTTGGTACTTTAACCATATAATAACATGCTTCTTTAGGATTAGAATGTGACATAGAATTTAATCATTTCCTTACGATCTTAGGACTTATACATAGGTTTTAATCAATATTTTGACCAATTTGCACATGCTCCCTTAGGACTTCTAACTTAGAATTTTCAATCAATTTTTGTCAATCAATGCATGATCCCTTAGGATAGCTCCTAAAAGTTACTAACTTTGATTAGATCCAAACCTAGTTCCCTAAAACCAAAACAAAACCTATGGTTAAATTGATCAAAAGCAATTTTGATTGATTAAATCCTTTGAACTTGTATAATCCCACAGTCTAAATTGAGTGACCAAAAGACCCTTGGTCACTTAATAAGACTTTTCTTCCAAGCTATGGAGCTCAAGGCCTCAAGACAAGATCTTCAATCAAGGCATCGTCAATCACACCAAGCAGCGGATTATACAGGATAAATCAAAGGTCAACACTTGGTAAATACGATTCAAATTGTACGAAACAAGCCTTAAGTAATAAGGAATGATGAGATGGAGTCTCTCCTATCCTTGTCTAGAGTGACTTTGCGTATGGGGCGTATGCCCCAAATATTCAAAGTGTTCGCCCTTATTCATAGACTGTAGTACAATACGAATCGATTAACTACCAAATCTTCTTCACGCAAGATCAACATCAATGCAAGGATCAACAACGAAGATTCTTCACCAACAACTTGTCAGTCAAAAGAAGTATCATGCGCTTCGGTCCTTAAGTAATAGGGAATGACAAGACGGAGTCTCTCCCATCATCGTCTAGAGCGACTTGGCGTATGCCCCAAATATTCAAAGTGTTCGCCCTTATTCATAGGCTTTAGTGTGATTCCTATCAATCGACTGTGAAGTCTCTTATCACTTCATCCTCTTACTCCATTCATCAATACAAGAAACAACTACAAAAATTCTTCTCTCTCCACTTGAAAGTTAAGACAAGAATTACATGCCACGAGCCTTAAATGGTAAAGAAGGAATGAGACTGGAGCTTTCCCACACTCATTTTGGATATCTTTGAGTGCGAGGCGTTTGACTCGTTGCTTATCGTATCCACCTTTACCCATAAACTTTAGTGTGATTCTCATCCAGTAGATATCAAGTCTCTCCATTCCATTCAAATCATTTCAATCTCAAACACATTCCTCTTCTTGCCTCCATCACCTTCTTTTTCAGCCCTAGTGGGCTAAACTACGAAAGCTCTAATTTTCTTATTGCACTATAAGGATACATAGGAAGGAGAATTCAGATTCTTCGCGAGCTATCTTATCTTTTCCTACCCTATTTCTCAATCAATCATTCATCATTCATGCAATCTATACCATCTTTTTGAGATCAATCATATTTCTCCTTGGACTCCTTGTCTATCCTTTTGAGATGTCCTAATGACAGTCCCCCTTCTCAATCAAGGGTTATTAAGGCTACAACCCCAAACACTTAATTCAGTATTTCTTTTTGGCTTTACCTTATAGTGGCGGTCTGCTAGTCCACGTATTGGTAAATGCCTACTTTGCTCTTCGATTAAGAGTCTATCCCTCTCTTGGATCCAAGATACTATCCTTATTTGATCTCGAATTGTCGATTCCCCAGCAAGTGATACACTACTCCTTGCACTCCAGCACTGCAATCATTCCTTGACTTGGTGTTTGTCTTGTGAGTCCTTGTTGCTTAGACAAACAACTCTCTCCTTCTATTCTCGTAGTTCTGAACTACAATTTCTCTGACTTTCTCATTGCAAAATGAGAATATGTAGGCACGAGGATGAGAATCCTCGACGAGCATACTTCTAATTATTCCTCCTTCTCCTTAGGGCATCACTCATATCTTTCACTATTCATTATCTACCCTCGATCATAAATCATTCATCCAGTGACATAATGTCTCTTTGACATCGAGATACACTTTCTTTAGAATTCCATATACACCCTTTTAGGACACCTAATGAATAGTTCGCAATTATACCTAGAGTTGTTTGGCCCTTAACCTAAACATTGAATTCCTTCTTTTTGGCTAACACCCTATAGTGGTCAGAGATGTTTCCCTCTATGGTAGAAATCTCATTTCTCTTATAGATTCCAATACACTTTCACCTTTTGATTTCAAACAATACTTATTCAGTCACTTGTTACCAAGTTCTCCTATTCTGTGACTTCGGTCACTTCACTCCATTCATCTCAGTGATGCATTCATTATTCTACCTTCATTCACTCTATGTGATATACCTATTCTTTTAGCTAAATACACTATACCTTTGTGCCCCATCTTGTACTTCCTTATGAACTAAGAGTTGTTTGGACCCTAACCCAAACACCTAATTTCTCTCTTTTCGGTTGTTCCAATACAGTGATACAAGTGTTGTAGGCCCTCCCTTGTTGGTTCATATCAGTTTTACTCTTGGGCTCACGTTTTCACCCCTTGTTGGAGTTCAAAACAATATTCTTTGGTTCAGATCATACTTTCGATCACACTTATTTTCATCTCCCACCACTAGTTTTTTGAACTACGGAGCTCTGAATTCCTCATTGCACTATAAGGATACGTAGGCATGAGGGCCCTAATCCTCACCGAGCATTTTATCTATTTCTTTCCTTTTCCAATTCTTTTGCGAGTAATCTTAGATCTGACACCTATTCGAGAGAGAACAATCAAAACGGTTCCCATGGAGTACCATGGATGTTTGGGGTGCTAATACATTCCCCTTGCATAACTGACTTCCTTACCCAGTATATCTCTTTCCCCCGGGTTTTAGCGATGATTCCCCTTCCCTTTGTGGATAAATAAAGTTTGATGGTGATTCTGTTGTATGTTCGAGCGTGCGATATGTTCGGGTATATTTCCGCTAGCTTCAGCGTTATGCTTGTCTTTTGTCTTATTTTCAAGTACATTGCCTAAATAAAGCCTTTCACGAAAAAAGGAAGTGAAACGAGCAAGAATAAGAGATTTTAAGTGGAAAATACACATATGGCATTCCACATGGTGTTGAACATGGGGGTAGCCATGATGTGTAAGCACTTACCCATGTTCCAACAGTCACAAGACCACGTCTTCCACCCCTTGTACACATGGAGGATGCCATGCCTAGATGGCGGGCGCCATCTTCCCATTTTGCGCCCAGTCAAGAGCGGTTGTAGAAAGTGATCATGACTAGAGATTTTTTCTCCACACGAAATTTGAAGGTGCTACGTAACTTCTAAGGCATTATTATACTATAAATATGACTTAGATCTTTAGTTGTAGGTATCCAAGTCTAGTTGCAGCATAGTCCATAGAATCACACCGTTAAAGCAATAATTCTTCACATCGGAGGATTATTGCACCATTGTTGTAATTGGATTTGGAGCACCATATAGTAGAAGTATCCAAGTCTATTTGCAGCATAGGTCATAAAATCACACCGTTAAAGTAATAATTCTTCACATCGGAGAATTATTGCACCATTGTTGTAATCGGGTTTGGAGCACCGTAGAGTAGAAGTTAATATTATCGTCATTTTACTTTTAAGTCATATTTATTTCAAGTTTGTATCATATTCAAGTCTCCTATCTGGAGCAGGTTTTTATACAATTCTCATTATTATTTATTTATTTATCGCTTCCCATTGTTCATTTCCATGCACTGCCTTTAATTTGTTTATTTCATTGCTCTGCTTTATCTTGTTTATTTTCCTTGCACGATTACTTGTCAGATTTATTTTATCATTGCAAAAGATTCGTTTTTAAACGATACTTTGAATGTATCATTCACGTTGTTCATTTTTAAAACCATTTGCACCATTGTTGTTTAACGTAACCATGTCCAGCTAAATCCTTAGTGCTGAAATGTAAGCACCATTGTGTTTAATTTGATCTGTTACTATGAAAGTAGATCTGTGATTAAGTCGGGTAAGATCAAAAGCCGTCTGACATTTAAGATAAAACTTGGTTAGTTTTTAATTACTAAAAATAGTGAAAGCTCTTTGTTATAATAATTCGGAGATTTTAATATTATTAGAAAGTGATTTTAAAACTATTTTAGGATGTGTTTATAGGTTTCGGATCCAGTTGACCGAGCATATGCCGGAAACCCTTTTATGTCAAAAGGTTCCAATCAAAAGCACTTTTCAACTGAGCCTTAGAGGTAATTATATAAAAAATATTTTTCACTTTAACGCAATACGCGACCGATGCAGCGTGAGCGGCCGATATAGATTAGAGGCTAGGTCTGGTTCTGATTATGCTAACGCGACAGTTCCTTTTTAATTAACTCTTTTTCAAGGAAGAAAATATTGCCCCATAAGTAATTCTATTTAGAAACAATAGGATTATTGTTTAATCGATATGAATTACGTTCCAGGATCATTTTCTCTGAATTTATCTTCACTATTTTTAATTTACGTGCATTTTATACACCTGTTTGATTAGCCTTAGATAAACATTGTAACGACGGTAATCGATAGATTGATATTGGTCTCTGTGGGATCGATAATCTTTTATATTACTATGACGTATTCCGTATACTTGAAGAAAGACATATCACTTCTTCTTTTCTTGAATAAAAGTGTTTTGTCCACCTTCATTATTCTACCAATCATGTTACCAATGAATGTAAGAACTTTTGCATCATAATATTCAATTGGTAACCATGAAAATCTCACCCAAATTGCCACATTCTCGATTTGATCACTATCCATATGAAAATTAGAGCTCCATTCTATAACACTGAGATAATGATCATATATTAACCAAGGGTCATCCATTAAAGTATTATATTGATCATCTTTATCAGAAAAAGTCACAAGAAAATAGTCGTTACTCAGATCTATAATATTGATAATGTCGTTCCTCACCCACATCTGTTTCAAACCAAGGCCTTGTATCCAATCTTCCTACCAAGAAGTTTAACAATAACTCTTGATTTACATGGTTTGATAATTCTTTCCTATTCTTTGTCTGAAAATAAAAAAGTTGGACGATCATATTGACCCGTCTTCCTTTCTTCTACCGGCCGACACTTTTCCTCATCATCTATTGAATGATTTTCTATTTATTCATTAGTTAAAATAGTAGTCATAGTACCATTATTCTGCTCGTCTCCATTTGAATTCCCCATCATTAAGTCCCTATATGAATTTTGGATGCAGGAATTTCTTGATCATTCTTCTCCATTGTAACTGCATCCTCATACACCAAATGCATGCTCGAGCCATGTTTGAAATTTTGATCAGCGCCTTTGACTTTTTTAGAGTTGCACTCCAAAATATCTTATTCATTTCGCGAGATTCCATATTTTTCAGCCACAAACCCTAGCATAGGATTTTCTACCATGCAAACCCTTGGAGAATAGTTAGTTATTTTAGCATGTTTTGGATCAAATAAAAAGTAAGTCAAAAAATAATAGAGCCTTTTTAGCTCAATCAGTTATGTCCTTATAAAACTAAGGGAGTTGTTCATTAAACTTTATGCATTACTCACACATAATGGTGCAAATTCAAAAACATCCTTTTTGCACCGTTTGGAATTTAAAAATTGGACGCATAATAACACAACACATATTTTCTTCATACACATGCAAAATATAAGTAAAGAGTATGTTCGGGATTACAAAACTTGAATACATCACACATACATTGATATCCAAATATATATATATATATATATATATATATATATATATATATATATATATATGAGGAGGTTAAAGATTTAGTGTTAATTATTTAATATTTTTAACATGAACCTAATTGTAGGAATTAGAATCAATTTCAATTAAAAATTGTAGCAATGGTTGATAATGGATAGTTATTTCATTCGATTTTATATATTATATAATAAAATATATGAAATAAATATGTGTTATGTTATTTAAATGATTTATGTATTGGTGTACTTGTAAGGGACCCATGAGAGCCCATAAGAGTGATGCATCGCCTCGCCATAAAGACCTCTTAACCGCCCTTTAACAAGATCAACCACATATTTATCATATGTGTCACCCTTTGATTGAATACATCGTCTATTTCTAGAATAAATCCACTTGAAGTGAGGGTATGGGGAACTGACGTGTCTACGATCTGTTGTGATGTATAAGAGGTCATTTGGGAAGTTAACCATGCTCCCCTATATACTATGAGATTAACTGTCCATGTTCACATCTTCTTAGAAGTTATTGATATATCCAAGGGGTATAGAATCCAAGCCTAATTTGACTATAAGTACCTCAACACTTAAGTTAGGGAGGGCAATGTCATTCTAATACAAAAAATTATATACGTAAAGTTTCTCACCCACTACATGAGCTAGCTCTCAAAACCCCAAGATACATTAAAACCTCTGATCATCCTTAATCATTAAGGTTTATCACATATTATACTTTTTAGCAAGTATAATCGACACCTACTACGGGGCCCTAGTGAAACTGACATGGGTCCCCATAATGATATTCTTCCATATTGTCATCCCATGTCCATCCTCTTTGTCTGTCATGGTGAAAAAAGACAACAACTTTGGCCAGTGAAGAATATGACAACGAGGAAAGCGCCATGGCGGAGATGCAGGCTGCCATGGACGACCTCTGTCGCCAGAACCAAGCTCTAGAGGATGATGTTCTCCATATCCAGCAACGCCAACAAAGCATAGATCCTTCATATGAGATGGAGATGTTATACTTTTAACCCCTTTCAGACGAGATATGGGAAGCACCCATTCCGAAGAACTTTAAGTTACCTTCATTAGCTAAGTTTGATGGGTATAATGACCTGTATGAGCATGTCGCCTCCATCAACACCCAGATGTCCATCATCAAAGCCCCTGACTCCTTGAAATGAAATCTTCTCTCTGACACCTTCAGAGACATAACCCTAAGATGGTATATGGGTATGCCTCAACACTTCATCACCAATTATCTGAACTTGGTGAAAAAACTAGTCCATCATCTTGTAGTAAGCAGACACAAAAATATGGTTACCACTAGTCTTTTCAACATCTGTCGGGGTCCCTTTGAATCTCTAAGGGAATGCCTCACCCGCTTCAATGAGGCGACAATCAATGTAATTCATCCCACCCAGTAAATGTTCGTATGAGCATTTTAAATGTGCTCGGGGAGGGACACTTCAACGAATCCCTCTCATAGAGGTCAGTGATGTCCTTGGCCAATGTTGTAACACAGATGTAATGTCACATAAAGAGCAAGGACATAAATGATGAAAAGAAAGCTCAAGATCTGAAAGAGCTCACCTCCAATAATGATGACTCACACGAATCACAAATGAATCAATACACGTCATCCATCAAGGACAAGACATTATTTATGCGAAATGGAAAACCCCTGAGAGCTTCACTCCTCTAAATACTCCCTGAGAACAAATATGGTGAGAAGTTCTCCACATGCATAACATCCCTTAACCACCATCTCCAAAGACATATATTATGGGACTTGATCCTAGTAAAAAGTTTATACAAGTTCCACAAAGTAAAAGGGTACCATATTAAGGAATGTTATCAACTCAATAATGAAATATAGCGTTTGATCCAAGAGGGGAACCTAAAGAAGTACATAAAGGGTGACTCCACTCGAGGGTCAAGTGAATCTAACTTTAAGGGGCTAGATGCCCTCGAGAGTCTTGGATCCAAGAAAGAAAAAGAACCAAGCAAATGCGACAGTATAATTGTCCTCCATACTCTCAACACCATCGCATAAAGATTCACATGTGGTAGAGAGACTAGTTTCGCTCGTTAAAGCAACATAAAGAGCCTAAGCTGAAGAAGGTCAAGACCATGTGTGTGATCATTGTTGGCATGTTGTTGGAAGCCTAACTGATAAAGGAAGCTCGCATGAATAAGGACATAACCCCTCAAGAACAGGTGGACATAAAGGATGCGAGAAAGGATGTCTTGTCAAACATCAATGACCATTAGGTCGTATTGCCTAATTTCATTTAGTTTAGATTAATTATGTTTACTATTTTACTTATTTGAGGAGTTACAATCTCTACCGTTGTAAGAATAATTTGGTGACATTCTTTGTTTGAGGGAGGCATTTTTTCCCTGTGTTGCTAACATGACATAAGGTTTTTAATGAGGCCCTCACATTATTATTGGAATTTGGGTTATTTATATTTTTTCCCCAGGAAATTAAGGAGTAAAGGGATCTTATCTTTATTACCCCACAAGGTGATCAAAAATGTTGGATCTTCATACATGAGTCCTTACCGCCTTTTGAGGCTATCAAATATGTTGGGTCCTTATACAAGAATCCTTATTTCCCTTTCAGGTTATCAAACATGTTGGGTTATTATACAATAATCCTTAAAGCCCTTCGAGGCTATCAAACATGTCAGATCCTTGCACAAGAATCTTTGTCGTCCCTAGAGCAACGTTAACATTTCTAGGAAAGGATTCTTGTCCTCCACAAGAGCACCAAAGACAAAAACTAGATAAGGACCCCCCTTGAGAGTTCATACAGAGACAACAATAGAAAAGTAAGGAAAATATAAAATGAAACCCTTATGGGTAATAGTTAATATTACATAAAGATCCCTTAGGGGATAATTAAGGAAAACGACCATATGCGTGATTACAAGACCATAAAACAAAAAAGAGCCTCCGGCTCATTTGACCCTCCTTAAAAGCCTGCTTTTCCGTGGGGCGTCGCCTTGGCGAGCCACCTCTAGATTAGGGTCTACCATGATATATATATATATATATATATATATATATATATATATATATATATATATATATATATATATATATATATATATATATATATATATATATATATATATATATATATATATATATATATATATATATATATATATATATATATATATATATATATATATATATATATATATATATATATATATATATATATATATTAGATGGTGTGGTTTTTTATTTAGATAATGTGTTAATGTATCGACTATAATGATATTGATATGTTTTTTAGAATACATGTGTTGCAAAAACAAAAATTAATTATAAAAATTTGTTTATTTATACATGTTAAGATTTGTTTTTGTTTAAAGAATAGTAAATATTTATTTTTAGTTGTGTGGATATATTTTTAAGACTTTGATTTTAATATTTTTATCCTCTACTTTTGAGAAAATTTGACAATGTTCAATCTAATATAATTTTGAAAAAAGAATAGTATATGTGTATTTTTCTTGATTTTTAATTTTTAATTTTGTTTTGTTTTGTATGATTGTGGATTATAGAAGTGACCCTTTAATGTAGATTTAGGTGCTTGCAGGTGTCGCATTTCAAAAAATACGATTCCTCGCGATGGTCGCGAAAAAGTTATGTTCGAATAGAGTCGCCACTTAACTTTATTTATTCCAATGAAGGAATAGAAAAATAGCGATAAAACCTTTGAGAAATAGACTAATGGTCGTCGCAACCATATTCGGGTTCGGGAGTCGATTACGCAAGGGAAGGTATTAGCACCCCTCACGTCTGTTGTACTCAACGAGAATCTTTTAGTTTAATTTGCGATTTGAATGTTAGCTAATGTTATTTGTTTTCTTCGAGTGAATAAAGATTGAAAATAGATATGGATGGGAACCTTAGAAGGGGGGAAATGGAGGTTTTTTATTAGTGTGCTCGCGAAGATCTAGCAATCTCCTGCCTACGTATCCTTATGGTGCAATAAAGAAATCAGAGCATTCGTAGTTTGGGGAACTACAATTGGTTGGTGTATTTTAGTGAACAACTATTTAGATCACGTTCTAAAGGTTAAATGTTGGCTTGTTTACTCTCGGCGAAGGCTTAAGCACTAGTTTGTTATGCGCGTTAGAAGGGATTAGACAGCGTTCTTTCTGAAAAGAATTTTGATCACACGGGGGTGACAAGTTGAGTTAATATGTTTGATGTTTTTTTGGATTGGTTTCGATCACACGTGGGTGAGAAAAAAGATAGATTTGATGTGTTGATATATTTTTGTGAATGACGATTACACGGATAGTCGAATAAGACAACTCATATCCAAATAATCGAGGAGAGGAATCGAAGGCTCTAGACCATCTCCTTTTTCATCCTTAATTGCAAAAGGATTTTATAATAGTTAAGGTGTTTTAAATGAACGATGAATACTCGGATAGTCGAGTAAGACAACTTGTATCCTAATAGTCGAGAAAGAGAATAGAAGACTCTAGACCGCTTTCTTTTTCATCTGAGTGATCATGAAAATAGGTTTATGTATGGTTGATGTGTTTTAGAATAAACAACAAGTACTCGAATGGCAGAGTAAAACAACTCATATCCAAGCATTTTAGGAGAGGAATAGAAGGCTCAAGACCATCTCCCTTTTCGCATAGTTTATGCTGAGAATGTTTTGATTTAATTAGGTTAAAAGTTTGTAAAGAAACGACAATTGTCTAATTGACCGAGTAAGAAAACTCGTATTCAGACAATCGAGGAGAGGAGTTAAAGACTTAAAACCATCTACCTTTTCATTTCTTATTATGAAAATGAATCGATTTGATTAAGCTTAAACAGATAGAAATGACAACTATTTGACTAACCAAGTAAGAGAACTCATATTCAAATAATCGAGGAGAGGAGTTGAAAACTCAAAAGCATCCGCCTTTTCATTTCGTTATTATGAAAATAATTTGATTTCAATAAGCTTAGGAGAGTCAGAAATGACAATTATTTGACTAATCGAGTAAGAGAACTCGTATTCAAATAATCGAAGAGAGGAGTTGAAGACTCAAAACCATCCCCCTTTTCATTTCCAAATGAAATAGTATTTGATTGTGATAAAGTATTTCAATTGAGTTTGAATGAAAATACTCAATGTGGGATCGAGGTTTTAAATTTGTGTTTTGTGAATAAATTGGATTTTATTTAGTGAATCAATCATCTACT
Organism: Lathyrus oleraceus; assembly: GCF_024323335.1. Classification (NCBI taxonomy): domain Eukaryota; kingdom Viridiplantae; phylum Streptophyta; class Magnoliopsida; order Fabales; family Fabaceae; genus Lathyrus; species Lathyrus oleraceus. The sequence goes on from NC_066582.1 coordinate 52,438,049, forward strand.
CGATTAATTAAAATCGAATAGGTCTCATTGTAAGAAAGCCCAAGAGTAAGCTAAGTGAGGTTGATGGCGATGCATAAAAACTATCGACTTACAAGGGCATGAAAATGGGCTCGATATTAAATAGAGAATTATGTGATTTTAAGGGTTAAAAATGGTTTTGAATTGATGATGAGGTTGGATGAGGTTTAGAATGATAATGAAAAGTGATGGTGAATTTGAATATATTTATATTATGAAATAATAATGAAACTGTGAGTGTGGAATAAATCAGCCAATTTTTTAATGAACAAAATTAATTGATTAAAATTTAGTTAAGTTATCAAATTATGATAATTAAAATTAATTATCAAAATTATTTGGCTTAAAAATTGATATAATCAAATAATTAAGTTAATTAGAATTATTTAACAAAATTATCTAATTGACTTTAATTAATTAATTGATAAAAAAGGAAATAAGTGAAAATTTTGAATTTAAAACAATTGAATCGGCCACCATGTGCTTCATAAACCAGTTCATACACAACGACAACAGAGTTGGAGTGTCGTATGTGGATTGAAACGCGGTGAAAATGTACAATTTATTTATTGAAATTTGGCGGTATACCTGCATGAAATTGCAGGATCCGTAGATTAGAAATCCAAAAATGTCATCTCCTAGATATATTTAAACCATCCTTGCTATATTTATGAACTTTATGCAATATTTATGAACTTTATGCAGTATTGGCATAAATGATAATTAGTGCTACAAGGACCATGACAACACCATATCTTCACACAGCCAGATGCAGTACAATAAGCAAATATACATATTTTCTAAAGGAGACAAAAACTCCATGTATTATGATGAGGTGCGACTAAAAGGCGTTGTCAAACGGTCTCTCGCAGTACCACATAACACGCATGATCCATACACTTGATACATTATTCACATATACACGCATCCAAAATTTACATAATGAAAAGACCCTGTTCAAGAAAACAAAACATAAACAGACCTGAAATTCATTAACCAAAATCAGGGAGTGTATAATCAACAAAGCAACACCGTGTTATTAACTTTACAATCATCAACATTTTGAATAGAAATAAAGTAGAAAATTGAATGTTTCAAAGATGTAATAAAAATCGGATTATGATCAAAATCATGATATATGGAGGCTACGGAGGAAACTCCGTAACAAATTAAACACACAGAAACAAACAGTGGACTTGAATCATGTAAACGAATCGAAATCAAAATCAAAATAACTACAACAAGTAGTACAATATCAAGGAGAAGGCAACGCACACCATTACCATAATGTCAATCCACTGTTGTTATCAAAGGTTTTAGGTTGTAATCTAGAAACTTGCTCCTGAAGGTCATTGGAGGAACAAATGTTGTGGAAGTTCGGTGAGGTGACGACGACGAACGGTCGCCGGAGATGGAGTTGTAGTGTGGAGAGGTTTGTTCGAAATAGATCGGAGGCGCGATTTAGTGTCAACGCTGGGTGTTTTTGTTTGTGATGTGGTGTTGTAGAGATGGTGGTTGTGCGGCTGTGTGTGGTGACGATGAAGGAAGACCCCTGGTGTTCTTCTTCGAGGAAGACGAAGAACCGTCGTGGGTATGGTGGTTGCCGGCGTGTGGTTGTAGAAGATGAATGGAAGATGTGGTTGATGTGGAGGCGGACGACAACGATGAAAAGGGGAGAGGAAGAATGTTGAAGCGAGTGGTGTCGTGGTGTTTCCAGAAGCGGAAGAGGGAGCGGCGACGATGAAGGTTGGAAGTTGTTGGAGGAAGGGTCGACGTGGGATTTGTGGTGAAACGGTTGAGTGGAGTGTTTGGCGGAGGTAATCGTTTTTTGTGTTGGTATTTTGGGAAAGAAGAAGAAGCTTTCGTTTATTTTTCCGTCCCCTTTTTACATTTTCAGTGAGAGAGAGTTTTAAGAGAAAAAAACTTTTCTTTTTTCGATTTTCTTTTCTCTATTTTTTGGAGAGAGAGAGAGACAGTGGAGGCTTTTTGGAAAGAAGAAGAGAAGTCCTCCCTTTTGCAATTTTCTTTCTCTTTATTACCATTGGATACTTCCCATTGAAGAGAGAGAGAGAGTGTCTTCTTCTTTATTTCACATGGCCAGCAGTCCTTGTTTGAGAGAGATATGGGACGCGTGTGGCAGCCCTATTGAAGGAAGAGAGCTTTTTTTTTCAGATTTTCTTTAATAATAATATTAATTAAATACCAATTTTTGATTGGATAAATGGGATAAGTGTGGATTGCTAATGAGGACCATTGATAAATTTGAATCGACGACCCCGATTAACTCAAAGATGCCCGGACAAAATTTGGGTATGACAACTGCCCCTATTTAATTACCTTGAACCAGAAAGTAAGAATGACAGCAGTCTCCATACATTAATGGTGGAAGATAATTAAATATGAAAAGACCCAAATTTTGTCCTTTGAAATGCAAGGAAGAAATGCAGAAAGAAGATGGAGTGAGAAATACAGTAAGAAAATTTATTAGAAGGTAAACGAAACAGTCAAGACTCTATAGGAATCATCACAACAGAATCTTGAATGCTAGGATCGAGAAAATCTAACAATGGAATGATACCTAACTGTGTCTAAGACTTTCTGTAAATTAGCATAACAATGTCTTGAACTGAACACGTGATATTCCTTGGCGACCAACGGAGCAGTATCTTACATGATGTAATCGAGATATTCCAACAGGGGAATGATACCTCAATCGTATCTAAGATTCTCCGAGGATACTTAGAGCAGTATCTCCAAGAACAAATGAGATTCTTCATACTAATGAGGCAGTGTCTCAAACATATAAATGAGATTCTTCAGATAAATGAAGCAGTATCTCAAAAAACAAATGAGACTCGTCAAATCAATGAAGCAGTATTTTAAACAGATAAATGAGATTCTTCGAATAAATGAAGCAGTATCTCAAATATTCGTCTGTTGGGGGAGATATTTAAAAAAGAGACTTCCTTTGGAGGAAATTTACTGGCAAAGCTCAGCAGGGGGAAAGCTCTAAAGAAACTTTTTATGGTAACCTCTGCTTGGGGAGCAATGATAGTAAAGAAAATGCTGGGAATATCATTAAAAATTATAAATTTGAAAAATGGCTTGCTGGAAAATAGTTCCATGGGCACATGCAGGGCAAAAAGTTTATAAATATGGAACGTCCAAGATACACATGACTGACCCTGGATCCTGAATCATGTCATGATTTTTGGGGGATGTTCTACTTTGGGTGGTAATATTATGCATGGGATGATGCATGAGATGTATGAAGGGATGAAATTGCTGGGGATATTTAGGATGTGCATGGGAATGCACTAGATTTTTTATTTTGTATAAGGTTATGCATAAGTATGTTGATGATTGATATGACTGTGTTTTTTTTTTAATTTTCTATTTGGTAGGAAAATAATTTATAAATGATTCATGTGATGCATGTGGGGATGCAAATGGGTAACTGGATATATTTTTTTATAGGGATTTATTTTTTCAATGAGATTGGTTGAATATCATCATCAAAAGGTTGATGGAAGAGATTGTCATCGTCAGAGGGCTGATGGAAAAGAAATTGTCATCGTCAAAGGGTTGATGGAAAAAATTTATCATTGTCAAAGGGTTGACGGAAAGAAACTTCACTATGGAGTGGCATCATCAAAGGGTTGATGGAAAAGACTGTCGTCATCAGAGGGCTGATGGAAAATAATTTTCCATCGTCAAAGGGTTGACAGAAGTAATTAAAGGATGTCATCACCAAAGGGTTGGTGGAAAAGGAAATTTGTCATCGTCAAAGGGTTGACGGAAAGGACTAAGGAATGTCATCACCAAAGGGTTGGTGGAAAAGATTTTTTATCGTCAAAGGGTTGATGGAAAAGAATCATATATGTAGTATCATCATCAAAGGGTTGACGGAAGGAAACTTCACTATGGAGTGGCATCATCAAAGAGTTGGTGGAAAAGAAAATTTGTCATCGTCAAAGGGTTGACAGAAAGAGTTTGTCATCATCAAAGGATTGACGGAAATAATTAAAGGATATCATCACCAAGGGGTTGGGGGAAAAGATTTTTTATCGTCAAAGGGTTGATGGAAAAGAACCATATATGTAGTATCATCGTCAAAGGGATGACGGAAAGAGTTTGTCATTGTCAAAGGGTTGACGGAAAGAATTAAAGGATATCATCACCAAAGGGTTGGTGGAAAAGAAAATTTGTCATCGTCAAAGGGTTGACAGAAAAGATTATCATCTTCAGGGAACTGATGGAAAAGACTGTCATCATCAGAGGGTTGATGGAAATAAAAATCAGGTTATGTCCTCATCAAAGGGCTGATGGGAAGGATTTATTATGTTATGTATGCATATGATGCATGTTAATGAAAGTTTCTCGTTTTTGCGAGAAAGCTTTTGGATATGCAACTTCCTGATTTGGCGAGAAAGTTATGCGTGTTTATTGTATGTTGTGCATGTGGTAATGCAAGATGAATATTGGTTGTCTTTGGATTGATCTCCCTTTTCTAAGGTGAGAATTTTTGGGTACCAATGTTGATTGGATTTGAATTTATGAAGATGCCAGCAAAGTGGACTTTTATTTTTGGTAGTTGCCAATATGTATTGGACTTTGGTTTCTGAAGGCTTTGACTTCCCGGCACTCGGTATTTTGACTATGTGATGATTGGAGGATAAATATGGATGCTCTTGGTGTCCCAAGTTTGATCATTTGCTGATAGATTATGTGTTTGTTCTTGAGAGAACCTTAACTTATTTGCTTGATAAGCCTTGATGAATTGCATATGAGCGTAGCGACGTAATCGATGCATGGTGATTGTGCTCTTGCTTTGCCTCAAGGCTCTTTGGAACTTGTTTACACCAACCTGTATGGTCTTTGAAGGATTTATCCTTTGAAAGGAAACCTTGAGAATGAATATTCCATGGCTTGAACCAATTTTTTGCCCCAGTACATGGATCATGTAGTGGTTTGCTCCTGATTTAGCTTTTGAAAGGCTTGCCCCAGATGGGCTGAATATTTTGAGATGATTCGCCTCCTTGATCAACTGATGCTTGGAGGTTTGTCTTTTAACCGACCAATTCATGGTCATTAGATACCATGCCCCTAATCCATAGGGTTAGGAAGTAGTCTTGATTTGGGTCAACATTAACGAATGATCAAGTCCCTCTATGATTGCTTCTTTGAAGCTCCTTGATGTCAAGCACTTACTCACAGTTAAAATTGTTTATTTAATCAAGGGTAATTTTAATGCAACATTCATGCGGGTTCGAAAAATCATTTGTTGAAGTGATGTGATGACAAGTGACGAATGTGTAATAACAAATTTAGTTCTACAATGTATCTCTAAGATTTTGATGATAACAAAGGATGAAACAAAAATGGTACCCTAACGAAATATTTCTAAGTGTGCAGGACTCTAATCAAAACAGTCAGATAGACAATCATTAGATACAAAATCAAGCGCTAAGATATTACTCAGAAGATACGCAACCAGAAGCTCTGACTCTGATCAAACACAAGCGCAAGCTAAACTAAAGAAGTCAGACACTCTGAAGTGGAAGAATGACTATAGAATCTGAAGACGTACGCTCTGACATAGTCAGAGTAAAAAGAAACTCTGAAGAAAGTCAGCAACAAGCATCCTCTGAATTTGCAATCAAGACTCTATCGTTAGGATCCTCTGATCCAGAAAGCTTAACCTTGAAGAAACTCGCTTATGGAAAGAAACCATTTTTAGAAGGATGTTATGACGCTCCAAATATTGCTTTGGAAAGAACACGGAGATTAATGACTTTAATCATCCATTAATGCTCAAAGATTCTGACTTTAACATCATTCAACGGTCTGCTTACTCTTCTATATAAAGAACGGAATGCCACCCAAAGAATACACTGAAAACACACGAGAATACAATACTTCCGCCAGTCATTATTCCTTCTCTCACGAGATGTTGCTCTAACATGGGAATATTTCTTGTTTTTATCTTGTGTAATCTCTGCTTATTGTTAGAAGCACTATTCATTACTGTAATCATATTATTGCTAAGATATTTCCTCAAGTGACTTTGTGAAGTCTGATAACTTGAGAGGGCTAAGGTATTTTTTTTCTCTTAGACGGTTGTTTGTGTAATCTTTCAATATTAGTGGATTAAGTCCTTTTTGAAGGCGAAATCACCTTGGCCGGGTTGACTGGAGTATCTTTGAATTTCAAGTGAACCAGTATAAAATTATGTGTTGAATTCTTTTGTTTCTGCTGTGTTTAAGTTCTAAAAAGTTTTTATTTTTTCCTAAAACAATTCAAACTCCCATATCTTATTTTTCTCTACCTTCAATTGGTATCAAGGCTTCGGCTCTGTTATTGATTTTCTAATCAAACACTTAACAGTGTATAGAGATCCAGCGTGAGAAAAACACTATGGCCAAACCAATAAAAGAGATAGTTACAATGCTAAACCTCCAATCTTTGATGGAGAAAATTTTGATTATTGGAAAGATAGAATTGAAAGTTTCTTTCTAGACTATGATGTTGATCTGTGGGACATAGTTATAATTGCCTACATACCTCCTATATCTGACGCTGGTGTTGCCATTGCCAGAAGCAAGATGACAGATGATCAGAAGTGCGACTTCAAAAACCATCACAAAGCCATAACAATACTGCTGAATGCCATTTCCTACAATGAATATGAAAAGATCACCAACAGGGAAACAACTAAAGAAATACTTTACTCGCTAAGGATGACTCACGAAGGAAATTCTCAAGTCAAAGAGACAAAGGCTCTGGCTCTAATTCAGAAGTATGAAACCTTCAAGATGGAGGACGATGAAGCTGTAGAGAAATGTTTTCTAGATTTCAAACTTTAATTGCAGGACTCAAAGTTCTGGGCAAGGGCTACACAACTACAGATCATGTCAAAAAGATAGTCAGAAGCTTGCCAAAGAAATGGAGACCCATGGTCACAACATTAAAATTATCAAAGGATTTGAATAATATCAACCTTGAGGAACTTATCAGTTCACTCAGAAGTCACGAGATAGAACTTGAGGAAGATGAGCCTCAAAAGAAGGTCAAGTTTGTAGCACTAAAGTCCAGATCTGAAAGACGCAAATAGAAAGAAACAAAACCTTCCAAGCTGAAGAGGAAGACAATGACGACTCTGAAAAGGAAGACTCTAACGACGAAGAAGAGTTATCCCTTTTGACCAGAAGAGTAAAACAACTCTGGAGAAAAAGGAATAACAACTTCAGAAGACTAAGACCCAAGGGAGATCGCTCAGAATCAACTTCCAGAGGTAAGTCAAACAAAGAAATAACATGCTATGAATGTAAGGAAACAGGTCATTACAGAAACGAATGTCCAAAGCTGAAGAAAGAAAGCTCCAGAAGAGAAGGTTTCAAGAAATGCTCATTCAAAACCAAAAAGGGACTGATGGCCACCTGGGACGACAGTGGATATGATTCCTCCGAATCAGACTCTGAAGAACAGGCAAATGTTGCACTCATGGCTACCACCTCCAGAAATACATCAGATGGAGAATCTGATCCTGAAGAGGTATTTTCTAATCTTTCTCGCTCTGACCTTGAATCCTGCCTTTCTGAATCCTTGAACTCATATCAGAAACTTAAACAAAAATCTAAAGCATTAAAAAGGTTCTTGAAGGAACCATCAAAGAATGTGATAAGCTTGAGATGACAGTTTCAGAACTAAAAGATGAAAATCTAACTCTGACAAAAGAAAGAGACTCCATAAATAAACAATGTTTAAAACTTGAAAAAGCTCTATCTCAAGCCCCACAAACTTCTAACACAATGATATATAAATATGAAAAATCTTTTCAAAAGTTTCTGAAAAATGGGATAGAAAGAAGCAAAATGGAATCCATGATTTATGGAGTCAGTCAGAATAATAAAAGAGGAATAGGGTATGATCCTAGTGAAGATAAAACTTCCACAGATGACAAACCCAAATCTCTTTTTTCTTATCACTACACACATGCATAAGCATAACGTTTTGATAATGCTAGAAAACCCAAAGTTCTAAGAAACTTTGGGAAAACTAATCACAAAGGACCCAAAAGATTATGGGTACCAACTGATAAGATTGTTTATGTTGCAGATATCTTATGCAGCAGAGTTAAGACACCAATCATGGTACCTGGACTCTGGATGCTCGTGACACATGACGGGAAGAAAGTATATGTTCCAAAGCCTGGAACTTAAAGATGATGGCTTTGTAGGTTTCAGAGGAAATCAGAAAGGAAGAATCAGAGGCTCCGGAACTATTGGTAATGGAACTCTCCCCTCTATATCTGATGTTCTCTACGTAGAAGGATTAATGCATAACCTGTTATCAATAAGCCAATTAAGTGATAACGGTTATGATGTAATCTTCAATCAAAAAAACATGTAAAGCAATTAATCATAACAATGGAACAGTTCTATTCACTGGCAAGAGGAAAACCAACATTTACAAAATAAATCTTTCAGATCTAAAAGATCAAAATGTAAAATGCTTAATGTCTGTTCATGAAGAGCAATGGGTATGGCATAGACGCTTGGGCCACATTAGCATGAGAAAAATTTCTCAGCTAAATAAACTCGAGTTAGTCAGAGGTCTACCTAAGCCGATGTTTTCTTCAGAAGCTCTGTGTAAGGCATGTCAGAAAGGGAAATTTTCTAAAACATCTTTTAAAAAGAAAAATGTTGTTTCCACCTCAAAGCCTTTGGAACTTCTTCATATTTACCTTTTTGTGCATGTTAAGACAACGCCAGTCAATGGAAAGAAGTATGGACTAATCATTGTTAATGATTTTAGTCGCTGGACATGGGTAAAATTTCTAAAGCACAAGAGTGAGTCTCACTCTATATTCACTAGCTTCTGTTCTAAAGTGCAAAATGAATTTGACTCTAAAATTATCAGAGTTAAAAGTGATCATGGTGGCGAATTCGAAAATAAGTTCTTTGAAGAACTCTTTGATTCTAATGGAATATCCCATGATTTCTCCTGCCCTAGAACTCCACAACAAAATGGAGTTGTAGAAAGGAAGAATATCACACTCCAAGAAATGGCCAGAACCATGATCAATGAAACAAATGTGGCTAAGCACTTTTGGCTGAAGTAGTAAATACAACATGTTATATTCAGAATAGAAACTCTATAAGACCTATTCTGGAAAAGACTCCTTGTGAACTGTGAAGGGGAGAAAACCCAACATTTCTTATTTCCATCCTTTTGGATGCTCATGTTTTATTCTTAATACTAAAGAACATCTGAACAAGTTTGATTCAAAAGCACAAAAACGTATCATGTTAGGATACTCAGAACGCTCTAAAGACTACAAAGTATACAACACAGAAACCAAAATTGTGGAAGAATCAATACATGTTAGATTTGATGATAGGCTTGACCCTGAAAAGTCAAAGCTAGTTGAGAAACTTGTGGATTTGGAGATAACTCTTGCAGGCTCTGACGAAAAGACTAAAGCATCAGAAGAAACTGAGAAACAAAGTCCAGATGCAACTGAAGTTTCAATTATCCAGAAAAGATCAAGAAATTGCCCTAATATCTCTGAAGATTTGATTCTGGGAAACAAGGATGAACCGGTCAGAACCAGGTCAACATTCAAAGTATCTGAAGAAACTCCTCTAGGATTAGTATCTCTGATCGAGCCTACTTCCTGTGATGAGGCACTTCAAGAAAAAGACTGGGTTCTGGCAATGAAAGAAGAACTGGATCAATTCTCAAAGAATGATGTATGGGATCTTGTCTCAAATCCTAAAGGAACTCATATTATTGGAACAAGATGGGTATTAATAAACAAACTGAACGAAAAAGGAGAAGTAGTCAGAAACAGAGCACGACTGGTGGCACAAGGTTACAGTCAATAAGAAGGAATTGACTACAATGAAACCTTTGCTTCAGACGCCAGGTTAGAATCTATTCACTTACTTGTTTCTTTTGCTATAAATCATTCCATCAAATTATATCAGATGGATGTCAAGAGCGCATTCCTTAACGATTATATATCCTAAGAAGTGTATGTTAATCAACCTCTAGGTTTTGAAAATTCTAAATGTCCAGAACACGTTTTTAAACTGAAAAAATCATTGTATGGTCTAAAACAAGCTCCTAGAGCTTGGTATGAAAGACTAAGCAACTTTCTCCTGGAACATGACTTTATCAGAGTAAAGGTTGACTCTACACTCTTCTATAAAAACATTAGAAATGATCTCATGATATTCCAAATATATGTTGATGACATTATTTTTGGTTCAGCTAACCCCTCTGTGTGTCAAGAATTCTCTGAGCTAATGCAGGCAGAATTTGAAATGAGCTTAATGCAAGAACTAAAGTTCTTTCGAGGAATTCAAATCAATCAAGCTTCAGAAGCTACCTATGTATATCAAAGTAAGTACATAAAATACATTTTGAAGAAATTCGAAAAGGCAGAATGTAAACCTGCTAAGACACCTATGCATCCAACCTGCATTCTAGAAAAAGAAGAAACTAGTCACAAGGTTTGTCAGAAGCTCTATCGTGGTATGATAGGATCTCTTCTTTATTTGACGGCTATATGCCCTGATATTCTTTTTAGTGTATGTCTTTGTGCCAGATTCCAATCAGATCCTAGGGAATCTCACATAATAGCTGTTAAAAGAATCCCAAGGTATCTGAAAGGAACCCCTAACCTTGGCTTGATGTATGAGAAAACATCAGAGTATAGGCTCTTTGGTTATTGCGATGCAGATTATGCAGGGGACAAAATGGAACGTAAAAGTACATCTGAGAACTATCAATTCTTGGGCAATAATCTCATTTCGTGGGCCAGCAAAAGACAGTCAACCATTGCCCTATCTACTACATAAGTAGAATATATATCAGCTTCACTCTGCACTACTCAGATGCTCTGGATGAAAAATCAACTAGAAAACCTTCTGATATTCGAGAGTAATGTTCCTATATTCTGTGATAATACTGCTGCCATATGTTTAAGTAAGAATCTTATCTTGCATTCCAGAGCTAAGCACATAGAAATAAAACATCATTTCATCAGAGACTGTGTTCAGAAAGGGGTAATATCATTAAAATTTATTGATACAAACCATCAATGGGCTGATATTTTCACTAAACCCCTCGTTGAGGACAGATTCACTTTTATTCTTAAAAACTTAAAAGTTGAAATTTGCCTAGAATAAACCAAATGTGTGTCTCTGAAATAGCAAAATAAGGCTCTGAAATAAACATTTGGTATCTAGATCTGACTCTGATACTTCTACCAGTTAGGAGTCATCTGAATCAGAAATCCTCAGGATCCAATCTTTTGGTATTCCTGAAGATCAGATAAATCAATATGTGGGGTATCATGCGTCTAACTTTGGATCTTCTAGACAGCTATCTAGCAGAAATCAAGAGACAGACCTTTGAGATCTCCTCGAGCAGTGTGCTGATTTGGGGATTAGACCTTCATAATGGGTTGTAATCATTTCTCCCCTAAGCATGTAAACTTGGATAACGTGCATCATTAAATTTCATAACTTCTAAACTACCTCTAACACTGTCGTTTTGCATGCATCTATTTGGGTATTTATACTTTTCACTAATTACAAACGCACACTTTTACACTCACGCCCTACACAAAGCCTCTCTCTCTCTCTCAGTTCATTATCTTCATCAAGTTCTTCATCATCCTCAAAGTAAGTTCTTCATCCTTCAAACCAGTTCAACAATTTCTACATGGATGCTCAACAATAATCTATCTATAACTACTCACAGTAGATGGATTCAACTGATCCAACACACAGTTCTACACAATAAACAACTACAACTATTGGTGTCGTTTCAACCCCCATCTATAGAGAACCCCACATTCTTGACCGTGAACCCCACACCCATCTTGCAACACCATTTGAGAAGCTTGAGGTACTGTGCGAATCACTGGTAGATTTCGACAATATGAAGCGAATTGGCATAGACCTTACTGAGGAGTTAAGAATGCAAGGGTGTGAAACCTACTTTTAGATACTCTACGGTCTGGTGTACGCCTATCTGGTAAAGAAGTTCTGGCATTTCGCAAACTCAGATGATCACTATATCGTCTCTCACGTTCTGGGAGTCAAAATAGTCATCACTGAGAAATCAATAGCCTCCCTTCTGAACATGGAAAAGACAGGGGGAAGAAGAATCTACAACATCAATCATAGGGAAAAATACTTGTCCCAGGAAATAGCCCCCACCATCTTTCAATAGAACGCTGAGGGCAAACACTCCAAGAACAAAGAACTTCATCAGAATCTCCGCGTTTGGCTGAATATAATCCTGGGTACCATCCATCACCGCCCTGCATCAAACTCTTATGACTACATAAACACGGATCAGAAGTGCATCCTTTACTGCATCCACAAGGGGCTAAAACTGAATCTTCTAGCACTGCATTTCAAGTATCATAGAGATTCTATCAAAGATACTAGAAATAACATGAAGCCCATAACCTACATCCCTCTGGGAAGACTCATCTCGGATGTTCTAATCGAGAGTGGGTTGGTGGATCATCTGATCCGTCACAATCTAATGGGAGATGTCACTATTGACATTGGAAGACCTCTGAATGCTCGAAATCTGAAGAGTATGGGGGTAATTGAGCAAGTCAGAACTAAACCAACTCAAGACACTTTATGGGAAGCACTCAAGGATCAGAGGAAGATTCCCAACGGTCTCTACCTCTTCTCCAAGATTGACCCTCAAGAAGTGGTAGCTCACTATCTGCAAGATCTTGCAAACCAAGGGGTGGACATTTCTGAGTTCTCTGTGGACTGGCTACCTGAGCGTCCACCAAATTTTGTGAAGAGACAACGGGATCCATCTGGGAAGTCCAAGAAGGCAAAGAAGGCAAAGTTGGGAGAAACCTCTGGGTCAAGACCTCCAGTCCATCTGGCTGATTCTCCAAGTAAGTCTATACCTCCTTCCCACTCTATTAAATTAAAGTTTATTGCTTCTTCTCTTCCCCAAACCACTCCCGTTTACACCTTATAAGAAACTCCTCCCTCCACCACCAGAACTTCTAACCCACCATCCCTTAAATTCAATCTCGCAACCACTACCCTACCTGTTTCTGAAGCAGAAATGCTGAACGAAACCACCTCACCATCATCTTTCTCACCTTCCTCCTCACCATACTATATTCTCTCATCAGACAACGAACCCTCTGACCCCGAATCCCCCACTCTAGCTCAACTTCAGGCATGTGCTCTGGCCTCACAGCAACCATCACAACCTGAACCTGAACCTGAAGTCACCTCTCCACCCCTTGAACAACAAAATCCACCTCCATCTGATCAACCTCAAACACCAACCCCTAAACAACAAACTAATCCACCTCCTGAACAACCAGTACCCTCACCATATGAACATCCACCAAATCCACAACCTGATCAAACAACACCACCTCCCTCTGATATTCCTCCGCCACCAACCTCTAATGCCATCATCACTCCTTAAAATCCCGATGACACCAATCCAACTCCACCACCTTCCCCATCCTCTAACCCTGAACCAGAAACTGCCTTCCCCATATTAGAAGAAGCAATAATTGTATTTGCAGAGTCTTCAGTGGAGAAGATCAAGTCTTTGTCTGTCAACTATGGCATCAATGATGATCCCTCTACAGTGAGGATCCACTGGAATAAAGTGATCAGATGGATGACCTATGAAACCTTCAAACTGAAAGGCCTCTCTAAACAAGTCTGTAATGACTTTATCAAAGATGCTGGAATAAGGCTACAGGCTCGCTTGGCCAGAGAGGCTGAGGAAAAGGCCAGGAAGGAAGCATAAGAGAAAGCTCTCCTGGAAGAAGAGCAAAAAATCAGATAAGTTGAAGAAAAGGCTACTGCTGAAGCTGTTGCTGCTGCTGAGGCTGAGGGAAAAGCAAAAGCTGATGCTGAAGAGGCAGCACACATTGCTGCAGAGGAAGCTTCCAAGGCCAGTGTTAGTGCTCTGAATCGGGGGGAGCAATCTAACTCTGGTTTTGCCCCTCTGTTCTTGAAGACTCTGGAGGAACTGCAAAAGGAACAACAAGTTGTGCAAGCAAGGTTGGATCACCAGGATTCCGTCAACACCAGCATTCAGAACCTGCTGACTCAGCTGCTCCAAAGGATGCCTCCGCCCCCAAACCCTTAGGCATTTAGCCTCTTTGCTTGTTGTTTTTCTTCTGATGTTTTTCTTAAGCTTTTTGATATATGCTTTCATTGCTGCCTATCAGTACCAGTTTTCTCTTGTATATGAATATCCATTTCCTGCCTAAATTTATGTCTTTTTTATTCTGACAAAAAGGGGGAGAACTAAAATAGCTCTGATGAAAATATATATCTAAACCTCTCAAGGCACTGCGAACATAAATATCTTAATGACTTATGAGAACTAAAGTTATGCAGGATAATAGCTAAGGTACAAAACCAACTATCACAAGGAAGGTCCGGTAAGAACTTCTATTAAATCTGATGATCTAACTCAGGGGGAGTCCATTATCTTATCTGATTCTGCGATATTACTTACTGTTTCATCATCACTCTGACTTATTTTTTCATCATAAAAAAGGGGGAGATTGTAAGAACAAATTTAGTTCTACAATGTATCTCTAAAAAAGGGGGAGATGATAAGAACAAATTTAGTTCTACAATGTATTTATTTGGAAAGAACATGGAGATTAATGACTTTAATCATCCATTAATGCTTAAAGATTCTGACATTAACATCACTCAACGGTCTGCTTACTCTCCTATATAAAGGACGGAACGCCACCCAAAGAATACACCGAAAACACACGAGAATACAATACTTCCGCCATTCATTATTCCTTCTCTCACGAGCTGCTGCTCTAACGTGGGAATATTTCTTATTCTTATCTTATGTAATCTCTGCTTATTGTTAGAAGCATTATTCATTATTGTAATCATATTATTGCTAAGATATTTCCTCAAGTGACTTTGTGAAGTCTGATAACTTGAGAGGGCTAAGGGATTTTTTTCTCTTAGACGGTTGTTTGTGCAATCTTTCAAGATTAGTGGATTAAGTCCTTTTTGAAGGCTAAATTAAAGGTAGAGAAAAACAAGAAAGGGGGGTTTGAATTGTTTTGGAAAATAATTTTTTTTAAGAACTTAGACTCACGCAAAATAAAGAGAATTCAACACAAAATTTTATTCCGGTTCGCTTGAAATTCAAAGCTACTCCAGTCCACCCGGCCAAGGTGATTTCGCCTTCAAAAAGGACTTAATCCACTAATCTTGAAAGATTACACAAACAACCGTCTAAGAGAGAATAATCCCTTAGCCCTCTCAAGTATTCAGACTACATAGAGTCACTTGAGGAAATATCTTAGTAAGATATGATTAGTAATGCACAATGCTTCTAACAATGAGCAAATATTACAGAAATATAAGAACAAGAATTTTCACATAAGAGCAGTAGCTCGTGAGAGAGTGAAAGAAGGTAATTGAGGAATTGTATTCTTGTGTGTCTCCGGTGTAATTTTAGTGAAGTGTTCCATCCCTTTTTATAGGAGGAGGAGGAGACCGTTGGGTGAGTTAATGCTAGAATCTTGGTCATTGTAGGGTGATTAAAGTCATTACTCTTTTTGTTCTTTCCAAAACAACGTTGGGTGCGTCATAACTTCCTTCTAGAAATAGTTTCTTTCTATAAGTGAATATCTTCAAGGTTACGTTTTCTTGAGTCAACGAATCCTGTAGTCAGAGTCTTTGTTTGGCAATATTCGTCTTCAGAGGATGCTTGTATCTGACTTTATCAGAGTTTCTCTTTGTTTGACTTCTTCAGATCGTGCATCTTCAGAGTCTTGATTCATTCTTCTCTTTCAGAGTTTCTGACTTCTTTCGTTTTGCTAGCGCCTGTGTTGGATCAGAGTCAGAGCCTTCTGATCACATATCTTCTGAGTAGCATCTAACGCTAGATTCTATATCTGGTGATTATCTATCTGATTGTTTGATCAGGGTCCTGCACACTTAGAAAAATTTCGTTAGGGTACCATTTTTGTTTCAACCTTTGTTATCATCAAAATCTTAGAGATACATTGTAGAACCAACTTTGTTCTTACAATCTCCCCCTTTTTGATGATGACAAAATAAGTCAGAGTAATGATGAAACAATATGAAATATCTCATAGCAAATAAGGCAAAGGGACTCTCCCTGAGTTAGATCATTAGATTTAACAAAAGTTCTTATCGGACCTTCCTTAGTTTTGTGCCTTAGCTACTATCCTGCATAACTTTAGTCGTCATAAGTTATTAATCTTTATTAATGTTTGCAGTGCCTTGAGAGGTTTTTTTTATGTTTTCATCAGAGTTGTTTTAGTTCTCCCCCTTTTTGTCATAATCAAAAAGACATAGAAAAAACACAGGCAGGAAATGGATATTCATAAAGAGAAAACAGGTACACATAGGCAGCAAAAAAAAACATAGATCAGAAAGTAAAAAAAATATCAGAAGGAAAAACAACAAACAAATAGCCTAAGTGCCTAAGGGTTCGGGGCGGAGGCATCCTTTGGAGCAGCTGAGTCAACAGGTTCTGAATGTTGGTGTTGACAGAATCCTAGTGATCCAATCTGGCTCGGACTACATGTTGTTCCTTTTTCAATTCCTCCAGAGTCTTTAAAACTAGAGGGGCAAACCCATAGTTAGATTGCTCCTCCTGATTCAAAGCATCAACCCTTGCCTTGGCAGTTTCCTCTGCAGCAACACGTGCTGCTTCATCAGCTTCGGCTTTTGCTTTTGCCTTAGCCTCAGTAGTAGCCGCAACAGCAGCAGCTTCAGCAGCAACCTTTTCTTCAGCTTCTTTGATCCTTTGCTCTTCTTCCAGGCAAGCTTTCTCTTTTGCTTCCTATCTGGCCTTTTCCTCAGCCTCTCTGGACAAGCGAGCTTGAAGCCTTATACTAGCATCTCTGATGAAGTCGTTGCAGACTTGTTCAGAGAGGCCTTTCAGTTTGAAGGCTTCAGAGGTCATCCAACTGATCACTCTGTTCTAGTGGATCCTTACTGTAGAGGGATCACCACTGATGCCAGAGTTGATAGACAGAGGCTTGACCTTCTCCATTGAAGACTTTGTAAAAACAGTCATTGCTTCTTCGAAGGTAGGGAAGGAAGTTTCTGGTTCATGGTCAGAGGCTGGGGAAGATGGAGGAGTTTGATTGGTATCATCAAGATTTAAAGTGGGAGTGATGGTGGCAATGGAGGTGTGTGTTGGGGGAATATCAGAGGGAGACGATGTTGTTTATTCAGGTTGTGGATTTCTTTGAGGTTCAGATGTTGAGTGGATTGGTTGTTCAGGAGGTGCATTAGGTTGTTGTGTAGGTGGTGGTGTTTGTGGTTGTTCAGATGTAGGTGGATTTTGTTGTTCAGGGGGTGGAGATGTGACTTCTGGTTCAGGTTCAGTTTGTGATAGCTATTGAGAGGCCAAAGCAGGAGCTTGAAGTTGAGCAAGAGTGGGGGATTGGGGGTCAGAGGGTTCGTTGTCAGAAGAAAGGACATAATATGGAGGGGATTGAGGTGAGGATGATGATGATGGTGAGGTAGTTTCATTCAGCATTTCTGCTTCGGAAATGGGTAGTGTGGTGGTAGCAAGGTTGAATTTTAGGGAAGGTGGGTTAGAGGTTTCTATGGTTGAGGGGGGTGTTTCAGATGAGGTGTTGATGGGAGTTGTTTGGGGAAGAGAAGAAGCAATAGGTTTAAGTTTTAAAAAGCGAGAAAGCGGTATAGACTTACTCGGAGAGTCAGCTAGAGGGACTCGAGGTCTTGACCCAGAGGATTCTCCCAGCTTTGCCTTCTTTGCCTTCTTGGACTTGCCAGATGGCTCCCATTGTCTCTTCATAAAGTTTGGGGGACGCTCTGGACGCCAGACCACCGAGAACTCTGAGATGTCCACCCCTTGGTTAACAAGATCTTGTAGATAGTAAGCTACCACTTCTGGAGGGTCAATCTTGGAGAACAGATAGAGACCGTTGGGAATCTTCCTCTGATCCTTGAGTGCTTCCCAGGAAGTATCTATAGTTGGTTTAACTCTGACTTAATCAATTATCCCCCATACTCTTCAGATTTCGAGCATTCAGAGGTCTCCCGATGTCAACAGTGACATCCTCTATTAGATTGTGATGGATCAGGTGATCCACTAAACCACTCTCGATTAGAACATCTGAAATAAGTCTTCCCAAAGGAATGTAGTTTCTGGTCTTCATGTTGTTTCTGGTATCTTTGACAGAGTCTCTAAGATACTTGAAGAGCAGTGCTGGCAGACATAGTTTCATCCCCCTGTGGATGCAATACGAAATGCACTTCTAATCTGTGTTGGTGTAGTCATAAGAGTTTGATGCAGGGCGATGATGCATGGTGCCTAGGATGATCTTCAACCAGACACGGAGATTATGATGGAGTTTCTTGTTCTTGGAGTGTTTACCCTCAGCGCTCTGTTGAAAGATAGTGGGGTTGATTTCCTGGGACAAGTATTTTTCCCTATGGTTGATGTTGTAGATGCGTCTTCCTTCTGTCTTCTCCATATTCAGAAGGGAGGCAATTGATTTCTCAGTGATGACTATTTTGACTCCCAGAACGTGAGAGACGGTGTAGTGATCATCTGAGTCTGTGAAATGCCAGAACTCCTTCACCAGATATGTGTACACAAGGCCGTAGAGTCTCTGAAAATAGGTTTCCCACCCTTGCATTCTTAACTCTTCAGTTAGGTCTACGCCATTTTTCTTCATATTCTCAAAATCCATTAGTGACTCGCACAGTACCTCAAACTTCTCAAAAGGTGTTGCTATGTGGATGTGAGGCTCACGGTCAAGAATATGGGGTTCCCTGTAGATGGGGGTTGAGACAATGCCAGTGGTTGTTGTTGTTTGTTGAGTAGAAATGGGTGTTTGTTCCGTTGAATTCATTTGTTGTGAGTAGTTGTAGACAGATTGTTGTTGAGCATCCATGAAGAACAATGATGAAGATGAAGGTTGAGTGAAGAACTTGTTGAAAATGCAGAAACTTTGAAGAAGATGATGAAGAACTGGGAGAGATAGGGTTTTGTGTAGGCGTGAGTGTAAAGTGTGAGATTGTGATGTGAGAAAATTATTTATACCCATAGATATGCATGCAAAATGACATCACTAAAGGTAGTTTAGATGTTAAAAATTAAATGCAACACGTTATCCAAGTAAACACGCTTGGGGGAGAATTGATTACAACCCATGATGGAGGTCTAATCCCCAAATCAGCACACTGCTCGAGGAGATTTCAAGAGTCTGTCTCTTCATTTCTGCTAGACAGCTGTCTAGAAGATTCAAAGTCATACGCATGAGGCTCCACGTGTTGATTTATCTGATCTTCAGGAATACCAAAAGGTTGGATCCTGAGGATTTCTGATTCAGATAACTTCTAACTGGTAGAAGCATCAGAGTCAGATCCAGATACCAGATGTTTAATTCAGAGTCTTATTTTGTTATTTCAGAGAAGCACATTTATTCTGGACAAATTTGAATGTTTAAAATTTTCAAAATAAAAGAGAATCTGTCTTCAGCGAGGGGTTTAGTAAAGATGTCAGCCCATTGATGGTCTGTATCAATAAATTTTAAAGATATTACCCCTTTCTGAACATAGTCTTTAATGAAATGATGTTTTATTTCTATGTGCTTAGCTCTGGAATGCTTAATTTGATTCTTACTTAAACAAATGGCAGCAGTATTATCACATAAAATAGGAACGTTACTCTCAAAGATCAGAAGGTCTTCAAGTTGATTTTTCATCCAGAGCATCTGAGTGGTGCATAGTGACGTTGATATATATTCTGCTTCTGTAGTGGACAATGCTATAGTTGATTGTCTTTTATTGGCCCATGATATGAGATTATTACCCAAGAACTGACAGTTCCCAGATGTACTTTTACCTTCCATTCGTTCTCCTGCTTAATCTGCATCACAATAGCCAGAGAGCCTATACTCTGATGTTTTCTCATACATCAGGCTAAGGTTATGGGTTCCTTTTAGATACCTGAGAATTCTTTTAACAACTGTTAAATGAGATTCCCTAGGATCTGGTTAGAATCTGGCACAGAGACATACACTAAACAGAATATCAGGGCGTGTAGCCGTCAGATAGAGAAGAAAGCCTATCATACCACGATAGAGCTTCTAACAAACCTTCTGGCTAATTTCTTCTTTCTCCAGAATGCAGGTTGGATGCATTTGTGACTTAGCAGGTTTGCATTCACCCATTTCTAATTTCTTTAGAATGTATTTTATGTACTTACTTTGATATACGTAGGTAGCTTCTGAAGCTTGATTGATTTGAATCCCTAGAAAGAACTTTAGTTCTTGCATCAAGCTCATTTCAAATTCTGCCTGCATTAGCTCAGAGAATACTTGACATACAAAGGGGTTAGTTGAACCAAAAATAATGTCATCAACATATATCTAACATATCATGAGATCATTTCTAATGTTTTTACAGAAGAGTGTAGAGTCAACCTTTCCTCTAATAAAATCATGTTCCAGAAGAGAGTTACTTAATCTTTCATACCAAGCTCTATGAGCTTGTTTTAGTCCATACAGTGATTTCTTAAGTTTAAAAACGTGTTCTGGACATTTAGAGTTTTCAAAACCTGGAGGTTGATTGACATAAACTTCTTCTGATATATAACCATTAAGGAATGCACTCTTGACATCCATTTGATATAGTTTGATGGAATGATTTACAGCAAATGAAACAAGTAAGTGAATAGATTGTAACCTGGCGACTGGGGTAAAGGTTTCATTGTAGTCAATGCCTTCTTGTTGATTGTACCCCTGTGCCACCGGTCATGCTTTGTTTCTGACTACTTCTTCCTTTTCGTTCAGTTTGTTTCTGAACACACATCTGGTTCCAATAATGTGAGTTCCTTTAGGCTTTAGAATGAGATCACAGACGTCATTCTTAGAGAATTGATCTAGTTCTTCTTTCATAGCTAGAACGCAGTCGTTGTCTTGAAGTCCCTCATCACAAGAAGTAGGCTCAATCAAAGATACTAGTCCTAGAGGAATTTCTTCAGCTACTTTAAATGTTGACCTAGTTTTGACAGGTTCATCTTTGTTTCCCAGAATCAAATCTTCAGAGATTTTAGGACGACTTCTTGATCTTTTCTAGAAAGTTGATGCCTCAGTTGCATCTGGACTTTGTTTGTCAGATACTTCTGGTGTTTTAGTCTTTTCGTCAGAACCTGCAAGAGTGATATCCAAATCTGCAAGTTTCTCAACTAGCTTTGACTTTTCAAGGTCAAGAGTATCATCAAATCTAACATGTATTGATTCCTCCACAGTTTTGGTTTTTGTGTTCTATACTCTGTAGCCTTTAGAGCGTTCTGAGTATCTTAACATAATACCTTTTTGTGCTTTTGAATCAAACTTGTTCAAATGTTCTTTAGTATTGAGAATAAAACAAGGGCATCCAAAGGGATGAAAATATGAAATGTTGGGTTTTCTTCCCTTGCACAATTCATAGGGAGTCTTTTCCAGATTAGGTCTTATGGAGATTCTATTTTGAATATAACATGATGTATTAACTGCTTCAGCCCAAAAGTGCTTAGCCACATTTGTTTCATTGATCATGGTTATGGCCATCTCTTGGAGTGTCCTATTCTTACTTTCTACAACTCCATTTTGTTGTGGATTTCTAGGGCAGGAGAAATCATGGGATATTCCATTAGAGTCAAATAGTTCCTCAAAAATTTTATTCTCGAATTCGCCACCATGATCACTTCTGACTCTGATGATTTTAGAGTCAAATTCATTTTGCACTTTAGAGCAGAAGCTAGTGAATACATAGTGAGATTCACTCTTGTGCTTTAGGAATTTTACCCATGTCCAGCGACTAAAATCATCAAAAATAACTAGTCCATACTTCTTTCCATTGACTGATGCTGTCTTAACAGGCCCAAAAAGGTCAATGTGAAGAAGTTCCAGAGGCTTAGAGGTGGAAACAATATTTTTATTTTTAAAAGATGTTTTAGAAAATTTTCCTTTCTGACATGCCTCACACAGAGCTTCTGAAGAGTACTTCAGTTTAGGTAGACCTCTGACTAACTCGAGTTTATTTAGCTGAGAGAGTTTTCTCATGCTAATGTGGCCCAAGCGTCTATGCCATACCCATTGCTCTTCATGAACAAACATCAGGCATTTTACATTTTGTTCTTTTAGATCTGAAAGATTTATCTTGTAAATATTGTTTTTCCTCTTGCCAATGAATAGAATTGTTCCATTGTTTTGATTAATTGCTTTACATGTTTTTTGATTGAAGATTACATCATAGCTGTTATCACTTAATTGACTTATTGATAACAGGTTATGCATTAATCCTTCTACATAGAGAACATCAGATATAGAGGGAAGAGTTCCATTACCAATAGGTCTAGAGCCTCTGATTCTTCCTTTCTGATTTCCTCCGAAACCTACAAAGCCAACATATTTAAGTTCCAGGTTTTGGAACATATACTTTCTTCCCGTCATGTGTCGCGAGCATCTAGAGTCCAGGTACCATGATTGGTGTCTTAACTCCGCGGCATAATATATCTGCAACATAAACAATCTTATCCTTTGGTACCCAGAATCTTTTGGGTCCTTTGTGATTAGTTTTCCCTGAGTTTCTTAGAACTTTGGGTTTTCTAGCATTATCAAAACACTGTGCTTGTGCATGTGTGTAGTGATAATAAAAAGGAGATTTGGGTTTGTCATCTATAGAAGACTTATCTTCACTGGGGACATACCTTATTCCTCTTTTATTATTCTGAATGACTCCATAAATCATGGATGTCATTCTGCTTCTTTCTATCCCATTTTTCAGAAACTTTTGAAAAGATTTTTCATATTCATATATTAATGTGTTAGAAGTTTGTGGGGCTTGAGATAACACTTCTTCATGTTTTGAACATTGTTTATTTGTGGAGTCTCTTTCTTTTATCAAAGTTTGGTTTTCATCTTTTAGTTCTAAAACTGCCATCTCAAGCTTATCACATTCTTCGATGGTTCCTTCAAGAACCTCTTTTATAGCTTTAAATTTTTGTTTAAGTTTCTGATATGAGTTTAGAGTTTCAGAAAGGCATGATTCAAGGTCAGAGCGAGAAAGATCAGAAAATACCTCTTCAGGATCAGATTCTCCATCTGATGTATTTCTGGAGGTGGTAGCCATGAGTGCAACATTTGCCTGTTCTTCAAAGTCTGATTCGGAGGAATCAGATCCACTGTCGTCCAAGGTGGCCATCAGTCCCTTTTTGGTTTTGAATGAGCTTTTCTTGAAACCTTCTCTTCTGGAGCTTTCTTTCTTCAGCTTTGGACATTCGTTTCTGTAATGACCTGTTTCCTTACATTCATAGCATGTTATTTCTTTGTTTAACTTACCTCTGGAAGTTGATACTGAGCGATCTACCTTGGGTCTTGGTCTTCTGAAGTTGTTATTTCTTTTTCTCCAGAGTTGTTTTACTCTTCTGGTCAAAAGGGACAACTCTTCTTCGTCGTCAGAGTCTTCCTTTTCAGAGTCGTCATTGTCTTCCTCTTCAGCTTGGAAGGTTTTGTTTCTTTCTGGTTTGTGTCTTTCAGATCTGGACTTTAGTGCTACAGACTTGACCTTCTTTTGAGGCTCATCTTCCTCAAGTTCTATATCGTGACTTCTGTGTGAACTGATGAGTTCCTCAAGGCTGATATTGTTCAGATCTTTTGATAATTTTAATACTGTGACCATGGGTCTCCACTTCTTTGGCAAGCTTCTGACTATCTTTTTGACATGATCTGCAGTTGTGTAGCCCTTGTCCAGAACTTTGAGTCATGAAATTAAAGTTTGAAATCTAGAAAACATTACCTCTATAGCTTCATCGTCCTCCATCTTGAAGGCTTCATACTTCTGAATCAGAGCCAGAGCCTTTATCTCTTTGACTTTTCGTGAGTCATCCTCAGGGAGTCAAGTATTTCTTTAGTTGTTTCCCTGTTGGTGACCTTTTCATATTCATTGTAGGAAATTGCATTTAGCAGTATCATTCTGGATTTGTGATGGTTTTTGAATTCACGCTTCTGATCATCTGTCATTTTGCTTCTGGCAATGGCAACGCCAGTGTCAGACACAAGAGGTATGTAGCCGATGGTGACTATATCCCATAGATCAGCATCATAACCCAGAAAGAAACTTTCAATTCTATATTTCCAATAATCAAATTTTTCTCCATCAAAGATTGGAGGTTTAACATCGTAACTATCTCTTTCATTGGTGTTGGCCATAGTGTTTTTCTCACGTTGGATCTTTCTACACTGTTAAGTGTTTGATTAGAAAATCAATAACAGACCCGAAGCTCTAATACCAATTAAAGATAGAGAAAAATAAGAAAGGGGGGTTTGAATTGTTTTGGAAAATAAAAACTTTTTAAGAACTTAGGCACATGCAGAATAAAGAGAATTCAACACAGAATTTTATACTGGTTCGCTTGAAATTCAAAGCTACTCCAGTCCACCTGGCCAAGGTGATTTCGCCTTCAAAAAGGACTTAATCCACTAATCTTGAAAGATTACACAAACAACCGTCTAAGAGAGAATAATCCCTTAGCCCTCTCAAGTATTCAGACTACACAAAGTCACTTGAGGAAATATCTTAGTAAGATATGATTAGTAATGCACAGTGCTTCTAACAATAAGCAAATATTATAGAAATATAAGAACAAGAATTTTCACGTAAGAGCAACAGCTCGTGAGAGAGTGAAAGAAGGTAATTGAGGAATTGTATTCTTGTGTGTCTCCGGTGTAATGTTTGTGAAGCGCTCTATCCCTTTTTATAGGAAGAGGAGGAGACCGTTGGGTGAGTTAATGCTAGAATCTTGGTCATTGTAGGGTGATTAAAGTCATTACTCTTTTTGTTCTTTCCAAAGCAGCGTTGGGTGCATCATAACTTCCTTCTAGAAATAGTTTCTTTCTATAAGTGAATATCTTCAAGGTTACGTTTTCTTGAGTCAGCAAATCCTTTAGTCAGAGTCTTTATTTGGCAATATTCGTCTTCAAAGGATGTTTGCATCTGACTTTATCAGAGTTTCTCTTTATTTGACTTCTTCAGATCGTGCGTCTTCAGAGTCTGGATTCATTCTTCTCTTTTAGAGTTTCTGACTTGTTTCATTTTGCTAGTGCCTGTGTTGGATCAGAGTCAGAGCCTTCTGATCAAGTATCTTCTGAGTAGCACCTAACGCTGGATTTTGTATCTGATGATTATGTATCTAATTATTTGATCAGAGTCCTACACACTTAGAAATTTTTTGTTAGGGTACCATTTTTGTTTCATCCTTTGTTATCATAAAAATCTCAGAGATACATTGTAGAACCAACTTTGTTCTTACATAAATCACCTTGGCCGGGTGGATTGGAGTAGCTTTGAATTTCAAGCGAACCAGTATAAAATTTTGTGTTGAATTCTTTTGTTTCTGCGTGTGTCTAAGTTCTAAAAAGTTTTTATTTTTCCTAAAACAATTCAAACCCCCCTTTCTTGTTTTTCTCTACCTTTAGAATGAACCATTAGTTCAAACGCATTGCTGATTTAGCTAGTGCGTGTAAGATACAATGAGAATATGACATTGATATAGGGGTTTAGCAATTATTTAGGATTCAATTTATGCAACCTTGCTATCTTATGCTTTTAGAATAAAACCTGCCTCAGTTAGGTCTTTTAAGGGTTGTAACGTGGCTTGGTTCAAGGTTATTAGAACAAAGGATGTAAGGATCAAATTTTGTTTTAATCCACCCCTTCTTCATGATGATCTCCAATCCTAAATTCAATTAAGTCAACATACACATTCAACTTTTAATAGAGTTTGGCAGTGTAAGATCTCTTGAAATGGCAGTCATCTTATTTTACTCTTCAAGGATGTTGGTGACCCTTTGATTTTGGTATGGTGGTCAGCGAATCTTGTTTTGTTTTGTTGAGGATTTTTATTGCCTCTTTTGATTTTTGTTTTGATCCCTAACTTTTGCATGGACCGTTTTTTGAAGCTTTGGTCCATCGGGATTGCCCCAGTCTTTTTTTGTCTATAGTCTCCTTTTGGGGATCGACTTTAGCGGGATTTTTTTTATTTGATGATTTTTTTAGAGGATGTGACTGCCAAGTTAAGGACCATTTAAGAACAACCGACATCAATTGTGAGTTTTTCTTGGTTATTTCACCACTTCAGGATGTTGGCGAAGAATAACATGCAGTTGATTTCCAGATGGGATGTATTCTCTTGCAATTCAAATATGGAGTCAAATTAACTGAACACTACCCTGCCCCAGGTTAAATGTAAGGTTTTGTATATCTGAAAGAAACACCTACTTCTAGGCTCGAAGTGGTTGACTAGGGATTAACTCCTTATCTCTCCAGTGTTTGGGGATTTGAAATAATGCATGTATATCATCAACAAGGTTTTATCCAAAAGCATACCATTAGCAATTATGGGTATTTCATTTTCGTCATCCTCCCTTCAATCTTTGCTAAAATAACAATTTGGTAAGTGAATGAGAGAAATATTTTTGGTTTTTTTTATAATTGGAAAAGATGAGTGAATACGAAAGGGTTCGTTCAAAACATGCATAATCATTTCATTAATATTACCATTAAAGGAAATCAACAATACTTGAAAGCAGATAAGTAATTAACATGCAAAGAAAAATACAAATGAAATGTTAGAAATAGCCAAATGGTTGCCAGTGTAGAGGAAGCTCTCTCGTGTCTGGTTCACTGCTGAGCTAGCCTTCTTTAGAGTAGGTCGTTATCATGCTCATAGAAACCGGTATGATAATCATCTTCAGACCTAATCTCAGAAATCTCTTCCACAGTTTGGACTGACGGACCCGCATGGCTAGGCAAAGAAGTATTGTTGACTTGCAAGCTTCGAGGCGCAAATGATAACATCTTGGAATCAAGCAGGGTTTGTACCTTACTCTTGAACACCTTACAGTCTTCAGTTGAATGCCCATGTGCCCCATCATGGTAGTCACGTCGGGCTTTGGCATCAATTCAAAGTAAGGACTTTGCAAGGTATCTCTAAATAATTCCATCAATTCTTTGTCTAAGAGCGGTGGTTCAATGCAAGCCACTAACTCTCTTCATCTTTGGGCATACCCTCTGAAGGATTCATTGTTTTCTTGAGATAAGGCTCTCAGCTGCATGCAATCGGGAGCTATGTCCAAATTATATTTATATTGCTTCAAGAAGGCGTTAGCTAGGTCCATCCATGATTGAATATGATTCCTTTTTAACTTCATGTACCAACTCAATGATGCCCTAGTCAAACTGTCCTGAAAACAGTGAATCATTAGCTTATCATCGTGGGCATGAGAGGTTATTTTTTGATAAAACATCACCAAATGGTGCTTTGGACAGCCATCCCCTTTGTACTTCTCAAATTCTGGTAGTTTTAATTTTGCGGGTATAACCAGGTCAGGTACCAAACACATGCCTAAGGCATTCAGTTCAATCGTATCTTCTCCTTCTATGGCCTTGAGTCTTTTCTCTAGTACACGACATATTTCAACAATCTCTTCATCTTGTGGTCGTTCAGTATTAACCACTAGGCTCGTTCCATGGGAGTTTGGCACGGAGAATGCAAAACTGTGATACTCAACAGCATCATAATAAGAGGAATCCCAAACCATATGACGTTCTTGTACAACAAATTTATCAACTGGGGTTTGCACAAGCTGAGGTTTGGTAGGACCACTTATTGGAGTTGGCACAACATTCTCAACCACTACAGTCTGCTGAATTTTGTCCTCCCATTTTGCTAAAGCTATCATAGCCTCCACAAGTTTGTCTGTCTGGTTTTTCATCGAGTCTACATCTCCTCTCAGTGAAATATGGCTTTGCTCCAACGAATTCATGATCTTTCAAGAGCTATTTCAAGTCCGATACGAGTGTCGGGAATTCAACTGCGGGTTTTAGACAAAGGATGGATGAGTTTTTTTTGTATTTTGTGTGGAAAATGACATGAAATGTATGATGATGAATGCAAATGCAATGGTACGTGTATGAATGTAGTGACATGTTCAAGATCACAGGTTCAAGATGTTCTCAAATGAATCAGAATAACGGGTAAATGACATGTATCTCTAATTAAAGGAACCCCAAGGGTAGGCTCGATAGTTGATAGGTTCCTAGAGTCACAGATGTTTCTTGAAAACGTCACTTTCATGACGTAGACTCGACGGATAATAATATCCTTAAGATAATCTCATATAGGTGAGGTCTTCATATTGTCCCAACAAGGAAAGCTCCATGGGGATTCTACTACACGACTCTCGAGTCTAGGGTTCTAACAAGGTTCTCAGAGTCATAGATCGAGGTTGGAAATATTACTGTAAGATAGTAGTACGTCCAAGGGATCTCATCTGATTGGGGCTTTTGCATTAACCCAACAAGTATGAGACTTCGTAGGTTAATACTACATAACCGTCGGGTAGAGTGGGTTAAAAGGTCCTTAGAGTCATTGATCCAACTTGAAAATACTATCGTCGTGACGAAGACTCGTCGGACAATAATATCTCAAGAGAATCTACTCTAGGCGGGGTCTTCGTATCATCCCAACAAGGAAGACTCCTTGTGGGCCTATACTACACAACCACCATCTTAATCTTATGTTTTTTCTCAGACTCGGGTAGAGACCCTATCTCACAAATCGTCTATAATCAGAGAGTCCCTAATAGCAATAATGAGAATAAACAACAGATTACAAATAACAATTATACAATGAGATAAAAAAAATAGAATAAAGCAAGTTTAAACAAAGCTAACATTTATCACAAATCAAAATAAATTGGGCTTGACTCTCTCTTGCTTGGAGCATATTCCCCAGTAGAGTCGCCATCTATCGCATCTCGAAAAATACGATTCCTCGCGATGGTCGCGGAAAAATTATGTTCGAACAGAGTCGCCACTGAACTTTATTTATTCCAATGAAGGGATAGGAAAATATCGATAAAACCTTTGAGAAATAGAATAATGGTCATCACAACCATATTCGAGTTCGGGAGTCGATTACACAAGGGGAAGGTATTAGTACCCCTCACGTCCATTCTACTCAACGGGAACCTTTTAGTTTAATTTGAAATTTGAATGTTAGCTAATGTTATTTGTTTTCTTCGAGTCAATAAAGATTAAAAATAGAGATGGATGGAAACCTCGGAAGGGGGAAAATGGAGGTTTTTTATTAGTGTGCTCGTGAAGATCTAGCAATCTCCTGCCTACGTATCCTTATGGTGCAATAAGGAAATTAGAGCATCTGTAGTTCGGGGAACTACGGTTGGTTGGTGTCTTTTAGTGAACAACTATTTAGATCGTGTTCTAAAGGCTAAACGTTGACATGTTTACTCTCGGCGGAGGCTTAAGCACTAGTTTGTTATGCACGTTAGAAGGGATTAGACATCGTTCTTTCTGAAGAGAGTTTTGATCACACGGGGGGTGAAAATTTGAGTTAATATGTTTGATGTTTTGTTAGATTGGTTTCAATCACACGTGGGTGAGAAAAAATATATATTTGATGTGTTGAGATATTTTGTTGGATGACGATTACTCGGATAGTCGAGTAAGACAACTCGTATTCAAATAGTCGAAGAGAGGAATTGAAGGCTCTAGACCATCTCCTTTTTTATCCTTAATTGCAAAAGGATTTGATAATAGTTAAGGTGTTTTAAATGGACGACGAATACTCGGATAGTCGAGTAAGATAACTCGTATCCTAATAGTCGAGAAAGAGAATAGAAGACTCTAGACCACTTTCTTTTTCATCTGAGTGATTATGAAAATAGGTTTATGTATGGTTAATGTGTTTTAGAATAAACAATAAGTACTCGAATGGCTGAGTAAAACAACTCATATCCAAGCATTTGAGGAGAGGAATCGAAGGCTCAAGACCATCTCCCTTTTCGCATAGTTTATGTTGAGAATGTTTTGATTTAATTAGGTTAAAAGTTTGTAAAGAAACGACAATTGTCTAATTGACCGAGTAAGAAAACTCGTATTCAAACAATCGAGGAGAGGAGTTAAAGACTTAAAACCATCTCCCTTTTCATTTCTTATTATAAAAATGAATCAATTTGATTAAGC
This sequence comes from Lathyrus oleraceus, assembly GCF_024323335.1. Classification (NCBI taxonomy): domain Eukaryota; kingdom Viridiplantae; phylum Streptophyta; class Magnoliopsida; order Fabales; family Fabaceae; genus Lathyrus; species Lathyrus oleraceus. The sequence goes on from NC_066582.1 coordinate 52,468,183, forward strand.
TTAAACGGATAGAAATGACAACTATTTGACTAACCGAGTAAGAGAACTCGTATTCAAATAATCGAAGAGAGGAGTTGAAAACTCAAAAGCATCCCCCATTTTCATTTTGTTATTATGAAAATAATTTGATTTCAATAAGCTTAGGCGAGTCGGAAATGACAACTATTTGACTAACCGAGTAAGGGAACTCGTATTCAAATAATCGAGGAGAGGAGTTGAAGACTCAAAACCATCCCCCTTTTCATTTCCAAATGAAATGGTATTTGATTGTGATTAAGTATTTTAATTGAGTTTGAATGAAAATACTCGATGTGGGATCGAAGTTTTAAATTTGTGTTTTGTGAATAAATTGGATTTTATTCAGTGAATCAATCATCTACTCGATTAATTAAAATTGAATAGGTCTTATTGTAAGAAAGCCCAAGAGTAAGCTAAGTGAGGTTGATGGCGATGCATAAAAGCTATCGACTTACAAGGGGATGAAAATGGGCTCGATATTAAATCGAGAATTGTGTGATTTTAATGGTTAAAATGGTTTTGAATTTATCATGAGGTTGAATGAGATTTAGAATGATAATGAAAAATGATGGTGAATTTGAATATATTTATATTATAAAATAATAATGAAACTGTGAGTATGGAATAAATCAACCAATTTTTTAATGAACAAAATTAATTGATTAAAATTTAGTTAAGTTATCTAATTATCATAATTAAAATTAATTATCAAAATTATTTGGCTTAAAAATTGATATAATCAAATAATTAAGTTAATTAAAATTAGTTAACAAAATTATCTAATTTAATTTAATTAATTAATTGATAAAAAAGGAAATAAGTGACAATTTTGAATTTAAAACAATTGAATCGGCCACCATGTGCTTCATAAACCAGTTCAAACATAACGACAACGGAGTTGGAGTGTCGTATGTGGATTGAAACATGGTGAAAATGTACAATTTATTTATTGAAATTTGGCGGTATACCAGCATGAAATTGCCAGATCCGTAGATTAGAAATCCAATAGTATCATCTCCTAGATATATTTAAACCATCCTTGCTATATTTATGAACTTTATACAACATTTATGAACTTTAAGCAGTATTGCCATAAATGATAATTAGTGCTACAAGGACCATGACAACATCATATCTTCACACGGCCAGATGCAGTACAATAAGCAAATATACATATTTTCAAAAGGAGACAAAAAAAACCACGTATTATGATGAGGTGCGACTAAAAGGCGTTGTCAAACGGTCACTCGCAGTACCACATAACACGCATGATCCATACACTTGATACATGATTCACATGCATATGCATCTAGAATTTACATAATGAAAAGACCGTGTTCAAGAAAACTAAACATAAACAGACCCGGAATTCATTAACCAAAAACAAACCCGAAATTCAAGAAAACACCATGTTTGTAACTTTACAATCATCAACATTTTGAATAAAAATAAAGTAGAAAATTGAAAGTTTCAAAGATGTAATCAAAATCGGATTATGATCGAAATCATGATACATGGAGGCTACAGAGGGAACTCTGCAACAAATTAAACACATAGAAACAAACAGCGGACTTGAATCATGTAAACGACTCAAAATCAAAATAACTACAATAAGTAGTACAATATCAAAGAGAATGCGACGCACACCGTTAGCGTAATATCGATCAACTGTTTTTATCAAAGGTTTTAGGATGTAGTCTAGAAACTTGTTCCTGAAAATCGTTGGAGGAACGGATGTTGTGGAAGTTCGGTGAGGTGACAACGATGAACGGTCGCCGACGGTGGAGTTGTAGTATGGAGAGGTTTGTTTGAAACAGATCGGAGGCGTGATTTAGTGTCAACGGTGGGTGTTTTTGTTTGGGTTGTGGTGTTGTAGAGGTGGTGGTTGCGCGACTGTGTGTGGTGACGATGAAGGGAGACGCGCAGTGTTCTTCTTTGAGGAAGACGAAGAACGGTTGTGGGTATGGTGGTTGCCGGCGTGTGGTTGTAGAAGCTGAACGGAAGATGTGGTTGATGTGGAGGCGGAGGACGACGATGAATAGGGGAGAGGAAGAATGTTGAAGCGAGTGGCATCGTGGTGTTGCCGGAAGCGGAAGGGGGAGCGGCAGAGATGAAGGTTGGAAGTTGTTGTAGGAAGGGTCGACGTGGGATTTGTGGTGAAACGGTTGAGTGGAGTGTTTGGAGGAGGTAATCGTTTTTTGTGTTGGTGTTGTGGGAAAGAAGAAGAAGCTTTCGTTTCTTTTTCCGTCCCCTTTTTACATTTTCAGCGAGAGAGAGTTTTAAGAGGAAAAAAAACCTTTTCTTTTTTCGATTTTCTTTTCTCTATTTTTTGGAGAGAGAGTCAGTGAAGGCTTTTTGGAAAGAAGAAGAGAAGTCCTCCCTTTTCCAATTTTCTTTCTCTTTATTAACGTTGGAGACTGCCCATTGAAGAGAGAGAGTGTCTTCTTCTTTATTTCACATGGCCAGTTGTCCTTGGTTGAGAGAGATATGGGACGCGTGTGGCAGCCTTATTGAAGGAAGAGAGATTTTTTTTGATTTTATTTATTTTCATATTTTCTTTAATAATAGTATTAATTAAATCCCAATTTTTGATTGGATAAATGGTATAAGTGTGGATTGCTAATGAGGACCATTGATAAATTTGAACTGATGACCCTGATTGACTCAAAGAAGCACAACTAATTTAAAATGGCAAAATTTCACATTCTAGATGATTTAATTGATTTAAATGGGATTAAATCAATTAATTCAAATAAAATTCACAACTTTCTAAATAATCATGATAAAATTAAAATAAGAAAATAGAAAATTCTATTTATTTAATCAGAATATTTTGGAGCAAGAATAAAATTAAAACAAGTAAAAATGAATAAAAGTCGAGCAAAAATTTGCTCAAAAAATTAAATTGGATGCACTACAATGATCAACACGAAATATACTTATTGAAAAAATACAGCGTTTCTTTTAATTTCGGAATGAATTTTGATTGGTTAAAAGCTTCAGGCGGGTTAAAATGCGACCGAAAAAAGTCGTCAAAAAATATAACGAGTACACCAGGTTAAACTACATGAACCTTAGATTAATAATACTGGCGTCTGCAAGTTTAATTTCGAAACTTTTTACCCGCTGATTTTTCATGTATTTGAGAAATGATTTAACCGAATTGCATGTATATCCAAGAATTTATTTTGACTGATATTTTAGGTATTAATTACAATGAAATGCATGTTATGCTATTCAACTGATGCAATTTGGAAATAAAATCAAATTTACAAAAAAAATTAAATACCCGGACAAATTTGGGGTATGACAGCAGGTATACTGCCTGCAACAATAAGATGACCTAAATAGTTTTGATGATGACAACAATATGATGTGAAGTCTTATTCTGAAGACGATCTAGATGGTCATGTTGTTTTGCTTGGGAGATCAAGATGTCAAAACTAATCTCTTAAGGATAACACCTAATGTTAAGTGGCGCTCGATGAAATCCTTGATGATTGCCAATCAAGCAATCTCTCTCATGACAATGATGTATATATAAGAAGTCTTATAAAGCCTTATCAGTATGAAGAAATTGAGTCCCAAGTTAAGTGTTTAATCGCAATGAATCAAACAAGGGATCTTGAAACTTCAGATATCGTGAAAAGAGAAAGTGTAAAAGTTTGCTTGATCTGTGTCTAAGTGATCAGAGTCTTGTAAAATATATTAGAGTAATTCTTAAATTAATAAGGTAATGCACACACTCACCCAAAAGTGTTTTTAACCTCTCTATTTTATAAAACACCATAAAACCTTTAGAGAGACCATCAAGGTGCTTGTGGAATTGATCAAGAATGTTCCTAGACATTTAGGATGCTTACATATATTGCCTAATTAATTAAGACATTTTGCCATTCGGTTAGATTAAGGCATAAAACTTCTTAATCGATTAAGAACGCTCCTAATCAATTAAGACACTAGTCGTTGTAGGGTTTCATTTTTGGGAATTAAGGTTTTCGTTTTTGTGATGCACAAAATCAATTAAGCCTAGTGCATAATTGATCTGTGCATTTTTGCACTTATTTTATAGCTTTGTAACTCGACATTTTAAAGGCCACTTAGGTTTTATTTGTGTGTTTTAATATAATTTTTAAATTTAAATCATAAATAAGTTTTAGTTTATTTAATTTATTTATTTTCGAAATAAATTGTATTTTGATGTTTGCTTGTTGTGTAAATTATAACTTGGGATACAAGTATCAGATTTACACGTACAAGTAGGCGTTGGAAAGCTAAAAGAAAAATATACAACTTTTATTTTGATGACAAAATCTAACTCGAAGTTTTAATTATTCAAATATTTGTTTTTCGTACCAAAGTTTTGAAGCAAGATTTATTTCGTGTTTTATGTTGAGCCATTTTATGTTTTCGGATCCGGCGCTCTTAAAGCCCAAACCTTTATTATATTTAATCTCATTTGAGGAATTAGAAGGGGGAAATATGAATCATATAATTAAGAACATAAAATTTGTTTGAATATTTTCTCATATGACTGACTAAACTTCCATTTCTATTTGTCGTTTCATCAATTCGTCAAAACTTGAGGTTTTTATGTTATATCTTTAATTTCATTAGTGTTATTTCTTTCCTTTTTTTTTGTACTCTAGTGCTTAATTTAAACGATGGTAGAATTGATAGGATTTAATTTGATAGAGCTTGGTTCCTTAGGGCATATCCGATATGTTATAGTTTTACTATACTTGACTGTTTAACTATAACTTACTGTCAACTGTGCTGCTTTATCTGATAATAGGAACTCAAATTTGCTTAAGGTTAAATGACACTTGATTAATGTACTCTATAGTAAAAACGGAGTAAAATTGAAGTTATAAATTTAATTATAGAATTTATAGTCCAAAGTTCTTAATTCAACATATCAATTGTTTTTTTTACTCATATGCAATTTTTTTAGCGAATTTCCCTAAAACTGTCCAGTCTTGAAAAACCACCTTTATAAATTTATTTATTCTAAATGTAGGTAATTGAATTGGTAGTCCTTGGAATACGACTCTAGTGTCACTTCCCTAAAGTATATTTTTATTAACTCGTTTTTGACCTGTGTGCGACAACATATCAAATTGACGTTTTGGCGAGGGTTCTCTAATAATATTAGCCAATTTTAGATTCCTAATTTAGAGTCCTGTTAGCATTTTTTTGTTTTTGTTTTTGTTTTTGTTGATTTCAGATTTGCAGTATAGTGGTATCAAACATATGAATTTGTGAGCTACTATTTCAAATTGCTTCAAATATTTTCCATAAAATCATAAAAAATCAACGAACAGTACTTCTAAGGGGCTTTGACCCTCAAAATTACAAATTCCTTTGTCTAAACCGAATTGTTTTCTTCAAATTTTCCTAAAATCATGGGGGGGGGGGGGGGATTATGGTATTACTATTTTAGTTTTAGAGCTGCTTGGTATGATTTTTATAATTTATAGATTTTATTTTAATCATTTTTTCATTTTCAATTTTAATTTTAGTAAATAGGGGCATTGTTGGAATTATCAGCATTATTTTGTTTGTTTGTTGCATGACCAGATCCAGAACCTCTTATATGCACCCCTTTAATCCTGAAATAGGTAGAACTTTTTATTCACTTCATAGACTTAATAAGGATAGTACCAACGCAAACATATGTGATAGTGAAAGTGATTCTTTTTCTTTTTCAATCATAATTTGTTTGATTCTGATTGTGAATTTACATATCATAATATGGTTGAAGTTCAACGAGCCCTAAGAGAAATTTTTACACGTGATGTAACTTATAATGCATTATGTATTGAATATCCTGAAATTGGTGTGTCTTTTGAACTCAAATCTAGTTTGATACACTTGTTGCTAAAGTTTTATGGTCTTGCCAATGATGACCCTCATAAATATTTGAAGAAATTTTAGTCAGTATGCTCTACATTATTGAAGTCCAAGGGAGTCACAAATGACCATATCAAGCTAAGAGCTTTTCCATTCCCACTGCAAGGTGCTACGAAAGATTGATTGTACTAACTGTAGCAGTAAATTCATGACCATCAAGCTACGGGTAAGCTAGACGTCAATAAAACCAGAGTCGCCACCACACTGTTATTGTTTCCAAGGGAAAAGGGAAAAGTACGAACAAAACCCAAAAATAAGAAGTTTTCAAATCAAAACTAACAAAATGCCAGATATTATAGGTAAGGGGTTGGTTATACAGAGGGAAGGTGTTAGCACCCAAAGTGTCCAAGGTACTCCTAGGGAGCCCTTTCTTGTGTGCATATGTATTTTATACAAAATGATGTTTACAAACAAATAGAGTGGGGGGATAAGAAAAGAATTCATTAATTATACTTTTGTGTTTGATAAGACCTTCGGACTTGTGCCTACGTACCAACATAAAATGAGGGATCAAAACCTCGTAGTTCGTGGTATAAATTTCAAGGTGAATGCATTGCTTTTTAATAAAAATTAAGTTTGAAAGGCACAAAGGTCTAAAATGGTTTGAATGAGTTAGTTCTTTTTGGCTTTTTTAAAGTTTAAGTCAAGTATAATTAAGTATATTTTACAAGTTTGATTAAGAAAAGAAGTTTGAAAATGCAATGGCATAAGGCCAAAGTTTCTAGTTTGCAAAGTGGTCTAAGTTTAGAAAACAAGCACAAGCAAAGAAGTTTTGAAAGGAGGGAGATATTTTGAAATTAAAGAAATGGGGAGGAGATGAAGAGACTAATCCTAAGCATAAATTTAAAAGTTAAGAGTTGAAAAGATCTGACCAATGGGTTGCAATCCAATAGACAAGAATGTCATATAGAAACCCAAATTCCCTTGGACATTAGAATCAAACAACACACAATGCACAATATATCTTCTGGAAGAGCAAGGCATCAAATAAAGATAGCCACATCTAAGCTTAGAAACTTCATGATCTTCTTCAAAATTGCCCATGTAGCAGATGAATTCCACAAGTCACGGGTTCAAAATAACAGCTTCACATTGATCATGTTGTAGATGAACTCAAATGGATCTTCAATGATGTATCAGATGAAGTTTCAAATTGCAAGCACTTGGTTTCATGAAATTTGGCATTGGCCAAGTCCTTTACATAGGGAATGTTGCCTAAATTCTAAGTCAAATTGTCTCAGATCAAACCAACAGTCCACACAAGATGATTTTTAGAGTTTTTGTTCTTATTATGTACATTAATGGTCAAAGACCACACAAGCAAACAAAATATACACAAACAAGATATATCACACAATATGGTCCAAGTAGACAAAGTAAAAATGGCATTAATATAAACAATTAGAATGGTATGAATAATGGTAAATGAATAAATCTTGAAAATAAAGTGCATTAAAGTAAATGACTTGAAATTAAAGGTTAATTGTTAATGAATTAGAAGTTAGTATTGCTTTTGCTTTTGCTTTTGATTTTTATTTTAAGTCATTCTTTGGAGAACACTCAACCCACTTATCACAAGCATGGATCCTTGAACCAAGACATCTTCCAAAGGAAGGAAAAAAGGTCAAGTTTCCACACAATACCATGAAAGAGGGGAGACTTACAATCTCACTAACTAGAATGATATGCCTTTGGTGTCAAAAATTTAGCGCTATGTTAAGCAATCGTAATTGGACTTATGTAGAAGTCACAACTATTTGTGGTTGGGTAATAGAATTTTGGTGTTAATGCATGTTAGAGACATAGTATAATGGACTATGCTCATGAAACATACCACACACAAAAAGAATATGCAAAAAGTGATGGCCTAGTCTCATTCATACTTATGTTGATTTTTCAATCAACTAGCCTTAGGATATAAAGATATCATAGGTCAAATGAAATGGATGCATAAAGAAGGGGAATTAGATGAAGAGGGAGGGGAATGGATCAAAACTCAAATTGGTCAAAGGAGAACTTTTACCAAATTAAGATCATTCATTCATTTTGGGAGATGGAATGTACATTCCATCAATCCCCTAAATCCAATAATCTTAACCTAGCAACGTCAAATCAACCTTGACCAAGGCCTAACAATACAGGTCAAACTTATACAAACAATCAAAATAGCTCAACACAATTATTTGACATTTATTCAATTTAAAAATACTAAAAATAATGCATTAAGTTAAATATGGTTTGTCAAATTCATAAAACCTCGTCAAAACACCAAAGAAATGGCCATGAGATTTATCATAGGTCAAACAAGGTCAAAGGACCTTGGAGAAAAAACTTCAGAATTTTTGAAAACCTAAAAGTATTTTTAAACAATTAAAAATATTCACAAGTTCAACTAAATCATGAAAAATATTAATAATGATCCAAAAAATAATTTTAATTCAAAATATGAAAGAGAATTTTATTTGAATTTTTTTGGTGAAACTCCCATATTTTTTGGATCAATATTAAAATTAATATGAATTAAAGAAAATAAAAGGAATAAAAGAAAAATCAGAAAATACAAAAAAAACATGGACTACTTGATCTCCCTCATTAATTGAGGTGGCAGATCAAGTGGATGAAAATGCGCGTTCCATGATACACTTGAGTCAGCGCGCCACACCAATGGTATTCAAAAGCAACGCTCAAGATTAAAACAATTTAAACAAGATCAATGGCTCAGAACCTGTCCAGCATACCACAGGCGCTGGAACTCCGGTCACCTTCTCAGGCGAGGCTCACCGGACTGGTTCAGTCATCACCATCACATAAATGAAAAAGGAGGACATGATTTGAAAGAAAAAATGGCGTAGAGCACGAATCAGACCTCAACTTCAACTAACTCCAAATATATAGAAATATATGAGGAGTTGAGTTTTGAGGTGTGTCAACTGAGTTGCTTCAATTTGACCACAAAGCAACTCAATCTTCTTGCCTACATTGGTAGGACTTCATACAACCAAAGATCCAAGAGAATTGGGTGAGAATCGAAGAGAAGAAGATTTCTGAAAAATACCTTCAATGTTGTGCAAAATTGGATCTTGCTTGCTTCAAACTTGACTTGATCACACTCGAGGAGCTTGCAGAAGTGGTTTGGCAATGGAACAAAGCTTTGGATCCTTGAGTTTTTGAATCTCCAAACAGTGAGATTCAAACTCAATTTTCAAGTTGAAAATTATCAGGTTTTCCTTTGAATTGTGAGGGTTTGAATAGAGGGGGAAAAGATGGCGCGCAAGATCTCCTTGAAATGAGCTCAGAGGTCATGTATTTATAGCATTTGGGATTGATAATTGCACACTTGAAATTTTGCTAAATTTGGCAATGTCATGCACAAGATTGCATGGGCATGTACAGGCCTATGAAGCAATCCATTTTGATCCAATTCCAATTGTACTGAATTTCAAATGATGCTTGAATGGCAAGGCAATGCAATGTGAAGTTTTTGACATTTGATTTTTCCACTTGATGCAGACTTGTTAAGACCATGCGCAGCCCTAGCAAACCTCATCCAAAATGCATGAAATAGGACTCTTTGGAAAGATTAGATCAAGAGAAACAACTTTGATGTTGGACACTTTTTCATTTGGGACTTGGATCATGGTGAATTTTGAGGTGGAAGTTTGGAAATTTCAACATGTTGAAAAGTTTTCTAAGTGTTAAGTCATATATCTCAATATTCCACCTTGCTTAACTTTTTATGTGAGCTCCAAATGAGAAATGTGTCTTCATAAAAGTTATATCTCTTTCAAATACCTTCAAAATGGTAACCAATTTCATGTCATTTGGATTTAGAATGATAGAGTTATGCATTTTTGAAGTTGAGGAAAATCACTTGTTCAATGGTATAGGGCAAAAATGACCTATAATGTATCCTCATGTCACATACTCATAAAAGTTGATTTAGCTCTCACTCTAAACATCAAAGTTGAAGTATACGTATTTAATTTGATTGTGAAACTTGGAAATATTTCATCTCATAAAAAATGAGCAAGTTATGGCCTTGGGAAGTTGACTTTCAAATTAGGGTTTAGACAAAATGACCTATAATGTTTCAACATAGAAAATAATTTTACAAGCAAAACTAGCTCTAGGTCTCAACACTAAAGTTGTTTTTAATGTCATTTAGAGTAATTTTTCTTTTGGAATCATTTTCATATGGTGAAAATTGTAGGAGATAGGGTATAGGGAGCCCTAATTTTGATTAGATGAATTCATCTGGCCAACCACCATAAACCAACTTGCTAACCTTCAATTATCTTGACTTTCTAGGCTCATGGTAGATCATATAGGCCTAAGATGATGAATTTTGAAGTGTCCCTTGAGAAATTTGATCAATTGGTGAGGTAGCTTGTTGTAGAAGTTACTCAGGATACCTAGACAAACAAGGGTTTCCAAGGCAAACCAACTCCAAACTCTTGAAGAATATTTGATCAATATGATATGTAGAGATCATTGGGACTCATATATGATGCTTTGAGACATTGTGGATCAATCATTGGTTGTGCTCTTGGAAAAGAGGGTCTTAAACCCTAGATATGAACTTGATAGATTAATGGGGATCATGCCCTACCTACAAAAGAGTTAGGCAAATACGAAGACATATTTTTGGTATTTTGGTTAGTGAAATGATAAAAAAAACAAGTATGATACAATCACATGGTTCTTGGTGATCTCTCCCAAAATAAAACCCAATGAAAGAGGGGTAAGGAGGATGCCAAGGTGTGATCCCAATGTCAATGCATATGATGAAATTGCATGAGGGATCTTAGGGTCAAAATTGGGGTCTTACAGCTGCCCCTATTTAAGGACATTCTAACTGAGGAGGTGAAGATTAAAATCTTCGTATCGACTCAGTAAAACGGGTTTAAATAACAACATATAGAAACAAATTTTTGGTCCCTAAGAGACCTCATGATGCATATGATATGAATGTAAAAGCAAATTCTCTGTGAGGAAATATTGCCACAAAGGAAAAGAAATCAGAGAGACTGCATATCCTCAGGAGCATAATGCATTCCATAAGGAAAACTCACTTGGGATATAAAGACTCTGAGCGGATTAAAAAGGGTTATGCGTAGGTCAGGCTACAACTTAAAAACTGCTGGGGGACTAGAGGAATTCCATAAAATGGAAAGACTCGGTCGGGGAAACAAAAACATTTGTAGGGGAAACGAGTAGATCGGGATAAAACTGAAGTACTTGAATCATGCAGGAAAAGCGATTTCTCTAAGGAAATGTGCGCTCAACTCAACTGGGGAAGAAATAAACTTCAACATAGGAGGAGCAGAAATTTAATATCTACTACCTGTTACTAGGTAAGGAGATAATAAAAATCTGACAAAGAGAACACCCGTCATCGGTTAGGATGAACATGTCAAGGATGACTCGCTGGGAACCGCCAGGAGGGAATATTCATTACCGGTTACTGGGTAAGAATAGCCTTGCTGGGGAAAAACTCCAAAAATATAGGATTTACAACTACCAATTACTGGGCAGAAGACCAAGGATGAGAATATCCGTCACCGGTTAGGGTGAACATATCAAGGATGGACTCAAAGGAAAGAAAATCCTTCATCTGTTATGATGAACATATCAAGGATAGACTTGCCTGGGGATGTTAAGGAGGATATCCGTCATCGGTTAAGATGAACACATCTAGGATAAACCAACTGAACAAAAAGTAGGAATTACATCTATCGAATGCTGGATAGAATACCATCAAAGAGAAAATATGTCACCAGTTAAGATGAACACATCAAGGATAGACTCTGTAAGGAGAAATATAGGAATTACATCTATCAGTTACTGGATAGAATACCATCAAAGAGAAAATTCGTCACCGGTTAAGATGAACATATCAAGGATAGACTCTGCAGGGGGAAAGTAGAATTTACAACTACCGGATACTGGGTAGAAGACCATAAAGAGAAGGAAACCCGTCATCGATTAGGATGAACATATCAAGGATTAACTCTTTGAGGAACAAAATAGGGATTACAACTACCTTTTTACTGGGTAGAATACCAAAGATGAGAATATCCGCCATTGGTTAGGATGAACATATCAAGGATAGACTCAAAGCAGAGGAAGAAAAATATTTGTCACCGGTTAGGATGAACATATCAAGGATATACTTTCGGGAAACATAGAAATGAATTCACTAGGGACTCCACTGAGGAGAAAAACAGGGGATACTTTTGTCGGGTATTGAGCAAGAAGCAACAAATTGCAAACTAAGAAGAATATTACCAACTACTGGGTAATAAACTCTTAGGAGATCCAAAACATCTATTTAGGTAAAAGCTAGAAAGAAACGGTCAATCAAGACTCAACCCAATGGGGATATAACTCAAAGGGAGTAATTCCATCCAGATGATCAACTAGGGAGGAAACTGAAGTAATACTCATCCACGAGGAAATAACTTAGTGGGGAAAAGGAGAAAGGTTAAAGTTTTTCTGCTTAAAGGGGTTGACACTCTATAATTGAGGGAGGACAGACACCAAACTTGTATGGGGATAAAGTACCGCCATAACAGAGAATAAAAATTACAGGACTGAATCAACCACTGATGATGCAATTATGCAATTATGAAATTATATAAGTGTATATGTATATGTATATGTATATATGATGATCATGCTGACAAAACGATCGCAAAGGATACAAAGGTGTCGCAAATTTGAATCATCGGTACAATCCTCGGTCAATCCACAAAAGAGGGGGACAATTGTTGGAGAAAAGAGAGATCAACATCCCAAAGGCTCAACCCTAGTTGGGGAAAGAGGAGATCTGTTGAGGAAAAGCGTTATCGAGTCTGCGGGGAATTTTAGGTCAATACCATATCAAATGGGAGACAATCATGCAGAAAATAAACACAAATAGCTGCTCAGAAACCAGGAGGAAACTCTGACTGGGAGTGGATCGGATGGAGGCTGGTGGGAAAACAAAGCTCCAACACAACCAAGTGAACTGTTGAGGATACCATCCTCACTCTATGGGGGATAAAAATAAGTTAGGTAATAATCACCAATTCCGTCGGGGAATAAATCAACCACTCGGCTGGGGACAATGAAAGGTTAACTGCTTGGGGAGAACCATTAATGCTCCACAATTAGGGCTTGATGTTTTTGAATCACTATTAACATTCCTTTTAATTGCTTTTAAAATTCATGCTTTTATATGCTTAAGAAAATGATTTTGATTTAAAATTTTAATTTAAAAAATGATCATAATAAAATTTAAAACTATTTGGCTGAAGTAAATAAGAGGAGAAACAATTGGATAAAAGCTCAACTTTATTTAATAGAATGGTAGCCTGTAAATGGCAAGACTCAATAGATCTTTACAAAGTTGAAAACGGTAATTTACATGGAAAAGGGTTACATTGAATACAAATGACCACTAATCCTTCTACCAACTCTTGATATCTGTTGTGCTTTTGGCCGCTACTAGGGATGATGAATCGACGTCAACCCTTGTGCTCAACAAAATTTCCCAATACTGAAGATCAGTAGGGTGCAGTTACTTGCCATAATCCCTAATTTTTGCATAAGTTGCCCCAAGTTGGGGTACTCAACTTATTGGGAAAATCTTTCTTTTTTATGTCTCTAACTTTTGCCTGGATCGCCCTTTTGGGTTTTCAATCCACCGAGACGCTCATTTTTGCCTAAGTCGCCCTTTCGTGTTTTCAACTTAGCGAGCTGTTCTTTTTTTAGGCGAAGTATTTCTTGACTGCATATGCGTTCACAGGACGAGTGAACTCTTCACCATCCATAGTTGTAAGAATCAAATCACCGCCTGAAAAGGCTCTCTTAACAAAATATGGGCCTTCATAATGAGGAGTCTATTTGCCCCTAGAATATGTTTTAAACGATAATATCTTCCTGAGCACAAGATCACCTTCCCTGAATACCCGAGGTCTGACCTTCTTATCAAAAGCTTTCTTCATTCTCTACTGATATAACTGACCATGACACATGGCAGTCAATCTCTTCTCTTCAATCAAATTCAGCTGATTAAATCTGGTCTAACACCATTCAGCCTCAGTCAACTTGGCTTCCATGAGCACACGCAATAAAGGGATCTCAACCTGTACGGGGAGCACAACTTCCATACCATCTACAAGAGAAAAAGGGGTTGCCCTGGTTAAAGTGAGGACGGATGTACGGTACCCATGCAAGGCAAATGGGAGCATCTCATGCCAATCCTTATACATTACAACCATCTTCTGAATAATCTTCTTGATGTTCTTATTTGCAGCTTCAACAGCCTCATTCATCTTAGGTCTGTAGGGAGAAGAATTATGATGTGCAATCTTGAAGTCTTTGCAAAGAGCTTCCACCATATTATTGTTCAAGTTAAATCCATTATCAGTAATGATTTTACTTGGCACACCATAACGGCATATGATCTGATTCTTAATAAACCTTACAACGACTTGCTTGGTTACATTTGCATACGATGCCGCATCAACCCATTTTGTGAAGTAGTCAATAGCCACCAAAATGAAACGATGTCCGTTCGAAGCTTTGGGCTCAATCATGCCAATCATATCGATTCCCCACATGGAGAAGGGCCATGGGAAGGAAATGACGTTCAACAGTGTCAGAGGAACATGAATCTTATCCGCATAGATTTGACACTTGTGGCATTTCTTCACAAACTTGCAACAGTCAGGTTCCATTGTCAACCAATAGTAACCTGCTCGCAACATCTTCTTTGTCATTGCATGTCCATTGGAATGAGTACCAAAGGAACCTTCATGGACTTCAGTCATCAACAAGTCTGCTTCGTGTCTATCCACGCATCAAGAAAAACCATGTCGAAATTTCTCTTGTACAATACATCACCATTTAGGTAGAAATTGTCGGCTAATCTTCTCAAAGTCTTCTTATCTTTCAAAGATGTCCCTGGCGGGTAATCTGACTTTGGAGGAAACACTTGATGTCATAATACCATGGCTTCTCGTCTTTGATCTCTTCAACAGCAAACACATGAGTTGGCCTATCAAGATGCATCACAATCAAATTGGGCACTTCATTCCAATACTTCACTATAATCATTGATGCCAACGTTGCAAGAGCATCTACCATCTGGTTCTCATCTCGAGGGATATGATGAAACTCAACCTTTGTAAAGAAAGTTGAAACCCTCCTCGCATAATCTCTATATGGTATTAAACCGGGTTGATTCGTCTCCCATTCACCTTTGATTTGATTTACAACCAAAGTTGAATCTCCAAAGACATTTAAATACTTGATTATGATATCAATGGCTTCTTCAAGCCCCACCATGCAGGCTTCATATTTTGCCATATTGTTTGTACACTTAAAAGTCAACCTGGCTGTAAACGGTAGATGCGTGCCTTGATGAGTAATAATCACCGCCCCAATGCCATTACAAAACTAATTAACAGCTCCATCAAATACCATGCCCCAACGGAAACCAGGTTCTGACCCTTCTTCAAGCAATGGTTCGTCACAATCTTTCATTTTCAAGTACAAGATCTCTTCATCAGGAAAATCATACTGCACTGACTGGTAATCTTCAATTGGTTGGGGAGCCAAATGGTCAGCCAAGATACTATCTTTGATCGCTTTCTGAGATCGATATTCGATATCATACTCTGATAACAACATCTGCCAACGGGAAATCCTCCCAGTTAAAGCATGCATCTCAAATATATACTTGATTGGATCCATTTTGGATATCAACGAAGTGGTATGATTTAACATATAATGACGTAGACGCTTAGCAGCCCAAGCCAATGCGCAACAAGTTTTCTCTAGCATAGAATACCGAGTCTCACAATCGGTGAACTTCTTATTGAGATAGTAAATTGCAAATTCTTTCTTTCCAGTTTCATCTTCCTGACCAAGAACACAACCCATACTATCTTCGAGCACAGTCAAGTACATGATCAAATGCCTTCCTTCAATAGGTGGAGACAAATTTGGAGGTTCAAGCAGATATTCCTTGATACTGTCAAAAGCTTTCTGGCAGTCTACGGTCCAATCACAAGACTGGTCTTTCCGAAGAAGCTTGAATATAGGCGCACATGTGGCAGTCATGTGTGAAATGAATCTTGAGATATAATTCAAGCGGCCGAGAAAACCTCTGACTTGCTTCTCAGTTTTAGGCGCAGGCATCTCTTGTATTGCTTTGACCTTGGCAGGATCAACTTAAATACCCTTCTCGTTGACAATAAAGCCCAATAACTTACCAGAACAAACACCAAAAGTACACTTATTGGGATTCAAGCGGAGTTTATACTTCCTCAAACGCTGGAATAACTTCAAAAAATGCTCAACATGTTCCTCTTCATCGATTGATTTAGAAATCATGTCATCAACATAAACTTCAATCTCTTTATGCATCATATCATGAAAAAGAGTAGTCATTGCTCTTTGGTAAGTTGCACCAGCATTCTTCAAACCGAAAGGCATCACTCTATAACAGAATGTTCCCCAAGGTGTAATTAATGTGGTCTTCTCCATATCTTCAGGTGCCATCTTGATCTGATTATATCTGGAAAATCCGTCCATAAACGAAAAGACTTTGAATTTAGTTGTATTGTCTACCAACATATCAATGTGTGGCAGAGGGAAATCATCTTTCGGACTGACTTTATTCAAATCTCTATAGTCAACACACATGCGTACTTTTCCATCTTTCTTCGGCACTGGCACAATATTGGCCACCCATTGCGGATACTCAGCGGTCACAAGGAAACCAGCGTCAATCTGCTTCTGCACTTCTTCTTTGATCTTCACAGCCATATCAGGATGCGTTCTTCTCAACTTCTTCTTGACTGGTAGGCATTCTGGCTTCAACGGCAATCTATGCTCCAAAATCTCAAAATCCAAACCAGGCATGTCTTGATAGGACCAAGCAAACACATCTGAATACTCTCGAAGGAGATCAATCAACCCCTTCTTCACATCTGGACACAGTCGAGACTCAATCTTGACTTCCTTCACATCATCTTCGGAACCCAAGTTGACTAACTCAATATACTCTTCGAATGGCTGAATGGCTTTTCCTTCATGCTCAAGAAGATGAGACAATTCATCACTCACTTCTTCATCGCTTTCCTCCTCGACCTCAAACACATGGAATTCAAATTTTGGAGAAGGAGAAGGATTATTGTATTCAATGGGGTTAGAAACCAACCTACATAATGATTTGATATTTTGATTTTAGAGAAGTGAATTTGTGACCAAATATTATGCAGATGGACAATTATATTATTTATTTATGTTTTTTGTGATTACCATTTTCAGAATAAAGCAAAAAGTAAAAATAAAACATCATAGATGTGGATGAATAGAATTAATTTTATTGATGATCAAATTTGAAATACCCAACAATGTTCACTTCTCCCTTAGGCATAGGAGAAGGATTTTTAAAACATATAAAAGCAATTACTTAGATTGATGCAAAATAACAGGAATATCAATAGCAGTCCAATTGTTGCAAGCTTTTCCATGCGTCACAAAATTGGTGCAGTCTTCCTCTTCGTCATCCTCTAGCACAACAGCTAAGTGTTGTTCATTGCCATGAATGAACCCTCCGCTACGGAAGCTAAGTTATATATCCTCAGATCTAGCAGTTGATGAACCTTACTGAAAACCCATACCAGGTCTGTTCTTGTTGTCGGCGACCTCTACCACTCGCCCCCACTGATCAACATTACCTTCTTCAACAATCTTCTTTGCATCTTTCAATGAGGACATAGGTGCACCAACCCTCTTTTCAGCAGCAATAGATAAGGCTTGGAACGGAGCTCCAACCTCATCCTCAGCTTCAACGTAAGAGAAACATGACAGGTGGCTAACCAACAACGCCTTTTCTCCGCCAATAATGACTAACTTCCCATTCTTGACAAACTTGAGCTTCTGATGCAATATGGAGGTAACAACTCCCGCTTCGTGAATCCATGGCCTTCCCAACAGACAACTGTAGGCTGGGTGGATATCCATCATATGGAAAGTAATCTGAAAATCACTCGGACCTATCTTCACTGGAAGGTCCACTTCTCCTATCATTGTTTTGCATGAACCGTAAAAAGCTTTGACGATTACACCACTATACCTCATGGGCGCTCCTTGATATGATAACTTCGATAGTGTTAACTTTGGCAGAATGTTCAATGAAGATCTGGTGTTAACAAGAACATTGGACAAAGCATCATCTTTGCAATTCATAGAGATATGCAAAGCCAAATTATGATTTATACCCTCCTCAAGGAGTTCTTCATCACAGAAGTTGAGATTGTTGCAGGAAGTAATGTTAGCTACAATATGATCGAACTGATCCACCGTAACATCATGTTCCACAAACGCTTGCTCTATAACTCTTTGCAGTGCTTCTCTGTGCGCTTTTGAATTCATAAGCAGAGACAGTACTGAAATCTTTGAGGGGGTTTGGAGCAGCTGCTACACCACATTAAACTCACTTTTCTTGATTAACCGAAGTACCTCATCATCATCATTAACCTTCAAATTACTGGATTCACCAGACTGACGCTTTGAAGCACTAAACGGATCTACTGCAGGAACTTCCACTTTCTTACTGACATTTGAATCTTCTACAACTTTTGGGAATACCGACCTAAACACTCGACCGCTACGGGTCACCATAGTAACATCAGCAATGCTCACGGCAGAACTGGTCATAGGCAATGGAACCTCTTGACCATTCTTCATCATCGTTGCATTATACTGACATGGAACTGCCTTATCGAATGAATACGGGACTGGGTCCGCTAACCGTATAACCAACAGTGATACCGATCTATTGTTGGCGTTGTTACTGTTACTACTGTCGTATTGAATGACTATTCTTTCCGGATTCTTGAAAACGGGTACTATGCCATTCACATCGTCACCAAAGTGACAGGATTGGAAGATTTGAATCATGCCTTCGTCCATCAACCGCTGGATGTCCCTTTTCACTATAACACAATCTCTTGGATTGACACTGCAGATAGCACAACCATCATGGTCATGCTCACAATCACTTACCAGACAAATGTCCTTATGCATTCTTAACAAGGACCTCCGGATAAAATAGACATCATAGATTTTATACTCCCCAGCACAACCATCCACCATGTTAACTGATGAATTTCCATGAGTGGGTAGTGGATCTGCTTTCACGTTCGGTGCTCGGTCCTCAAAGGACATCATTCCACTCTTTACTAATTTCTGAACTTTGTATTTGAGCGGATAGCAGTTCTCAATGTCATGTTCGGGTGCCCCTTGGTGAAAAGCACATTGGAGTTCAGGTTTGTACCACCATGGAAGTGGTTCTGGAATTTGTGGCGGGTTTCTGGGTTGGAGTATGAAATTCTGGTATCAGATATGAAATGTCGAAGGTAATGTCACAACACTAATATTTGATTAATGCAAACAGAATAAAGATATAGAATAGTAATGCAAGATACACAAGCAATTGTTAACCCAGTTTGGTCCAACTCACCTACATCTGGGGGCTACCAAGCCAGGAAGGAAATCCACTAAAATATAATCAGTTCAAAGACTCTCTGTACACTTCAACAAGTTACAGTCTTTCTCACCTAATCTTTACCCGTGCAATTTCTACCTAAGCACTCTTAGATATGAGAACCCATTCACTTCCATACAATCACACCTGTGATCTTAAACAACAATCCCTTGAGAAAAGAAAACACTTTTCAATAACACACTCTTGATTTTACTTCACAGTTTCAATCAAGAAGACACACACTTGACCTTGCTTCACAGCTTTGATCAAGTAGACACACACTTGATCTTGCTTCACAGATTTGATCAAGTAGACACACACTCTTGCTTAACAGCTTTAGAGTGACAAATTACAACCACAAATCAGACCAATTCAATCATCTATGGATGACTTGAATGGCTTACAAGTCTCACGAGTAAACAGACACAAACCCTAGCTCTCTCTCTATATATTTCGCTCAGTATTGGTTGTGTGTGTAAACAGGTTTTCTAAGTCCCTTTTTATAGAAGCTTTCAGCTGGGCTTGGACATCTTGAAAACCCTAAATCTATTTTCCAATTAAATCTTTTCATAACAGCTGGATAGATCTCCTTGGAAAATAAGTAAATCAGGTTGTAATCCATGATTGAATGCGCCAGCTAATCAGATCTTCAATCATACATAGATTGCCATTAATTGTGCAATCATAAAACACCAGACATTCATACTGAATGTTCTGTGTACAGGATGTCATGACATCGGGTCTGAGATCCTGGAAAAATCCTGCATAATTCCATAATTCCTTTTATAACTTCCAGCAGGTACAACCATATCAGATGTCACGACCTTGTGTATGACATCTTGAAACAATCCTGCATGAACATGTCTTTCATTTAAGCTCCAGCAGGTACATACATATCAGATGCCATAACCTTGTGTATGACATCTGAAACAATCCTGCATGATTATGTTCTTGAACTCCAGAAGGTACATAGGATATCTCATGTTGAGACATCACACATAACATCTTGTGAACACTCTTTGTTTTACCAAAATTGCTGCCAACACTTAGAATCAACAAACTCCCCCTTTGGAAAATTTTGGCTAAAACATATATCTATCCTTTTTGTTCACAAGAAAACTATCAGCAGTTAAACAACATAACAGTAGTTTAATCAGCAGCAGAAGCAACACAATTACTAGTTAGTTACTAGTAATACACACATGCACAAGGGTACTTCTCCTCCCCCTAAATCTGTGCAACAAAAATAGAATTACTAGTTATGGATGCAACTAGTAAGACACACAAATGCACACGGATACTCCTTCTCCCCCTAAATCTGTGCATACATCAAACATTTTCCATAACAGCTACTGTAACTACAGCACCTGTACCAGCCAGAATGTCATTCTGACATCTGCTACAACATCAACACCTGTGCACTTCCTCCAATAATAGTTGTCCTTCAGTTCAGCTACATACAACTCACAACTCCACAACTGCTTCCACATCAAACTTCTCCCCCTTTTTAGTCAAAATTGACCAAAGGTGACCAATTAGAGCAAATAAATGTCAATTAGCCTAGCAGAGAATGTCAGATCAGATGTTATAACATTAAAAATGTTAAAACATAAAAGTTAGGCAGTACAAACCATCATCATACACAGCTGGGATAATGAACAAATCCAAGGAACTCATTAAGAGCCCAAAATATTACAAGCAGGCATCAATGAGGACTGCCACAAAATACACATTTTCAAAAAAACCAATAAAACTTCAGTCTTCCAAACATTAGCACCAGAACAGCTTCCAAAACATCAGTCACAACAGTCCTCACACAATCTTCAGTCTTCAACACAGGAGGGGAGAACCATCAATCAGAGGAAGAAGTATCACCTTCACCTTCAGAGCCTTCAGAGTTGCCACTGGATTGGGCTTTTGCATCTGAATCCTTACCAGCCTTCTCCATTTCTTCCTTTTCCAGACTACAAATAAGAACTTCCAAAGCTTCTTTTCTTGCCTTGGCCACCCTTATACCATTCTCCAACTCCTTGCAGGTATCTTTTAGTTGGTCAATTAAGCTCCCTTGAGATGCAGGCTCCCTTCTGGAAGATGTCATGACAACATCATTGACATGACTTCCCTCAAACAGCTTATAATGAATGGATAAAGGGGGTTTTCTTCTGCTTGGCATGTCACTTGTATTAAGAATGCCTGGTTGTTGACTCAAGATAATACAACAAATAATGGATGGGAAGGCAATGGGCAACTTCACAACATTTGTGGAGGCATGTCTGATGGTTTGATCAAATATAAACTTTCCAAAGTCATAGTTTATCTTGGTTCCAATTGCATGAATGATTCTTCAAAGACCAATGGAGATGGTAGAGATATGATTAGTAGGCACCCAGTTGGCTGAACCAATCTTGTGTAAGATGGCATATTTGACAGTGAGCTTGCCAGCTGATAAGTGATTCCTACTAGGCCATTCCTTAACTTGGCCAGCTGTAATAATCCTACAGACCTCATTGTATGTAGTCTCTACGTCCACTCCTCCATCAGTTCCTCTTCCTAGGAACTTGTTGATAATGCTTGGTGAGAACTTCACACATTTTCCCCTTACAAACACCTCACAGAACTCCCTGCTGCTCTTTTCATAAATATCCTCAGGGATATTCACAATAAACTCTTTTATCAACCCCTCATAACATTGGGGTAGAGCTACCACAGTCTTCATTAGTCCAGCATTTTTGATCAAATCAATTACTTCCTTTACCTCTACAGCCTCTTTTCCAAGCTCTCTTTCAACAGCTATCCTCCTCTGAATGAAAAATTTCCATTTTGCAGCACCATCTTCTAAATGAAAGGAGATATTGTCTAGGTGCACAGCAGCAGCTTTTCCAGGAGACTTCTGAATAGCCTGCCTTTTTGCAGGGGAGGTGTCTGGGACATCGTCTTCGACATCCTCATCAAAGTCAGAACTGTCTATTTCTTTCTTTTTCCTTACCTCAACTTTACTCCAGGATTTTGAGGGTCTTATACCAGCAGTCTTTTTCACTCTTCTTGTTGTTCTCATTTTAGCCACACTTTTCCCTTTTCTAGTCCTCGGTTTCTCAGCTACACTAGGTTTTACAAGATGGACCAAAGAATCATCCTCTTCTTCAGAGCTTTCTTCCTCTAGGTTAATAACATTCTCCTTAGACATATTTGCTGGTTTTTTGCTAGGTAGGGTTTTACCTAGAGAACATAGCCCCTCGGCAACCACTTCCTTTTCTGATCTAGATGAGTCATCATCTTTCTCAGCTTGGGGTTCCTCCTCAGGAGAGGGGTCCCTTTTGGACAGAGGGGTAGAAACCCCTTTTACTTCATGCCCTTCACTTAGAATCCTAGTAACTAGGTTCCTAATGGCACGATCAGCATAATGCATGTCTTTTGGAAGAGGAGATTTATCAGGGATATTACCTTGTTGGTTTCCAGCCATGGAAGAGGGGCCTGGGGTGTCACCTGGTATCACACAAAGGGGAGTAACATCCAGCACGTCTTCATCTAGAAACTCCATGGAGGGAGTCTTTGCATGGTGAGAGGGTTTTGAACCAGATGATGATGGATGTTGAGACATGTTGTAGAACTTTTGAGAGAACTTTCTTTGCCCTAGCTGAGTTTCTCTGAGAAGTTGAATGGAGATGGAAATCGTTGTGTTTAGGTAGCGTGTGCTGATGGCATAGATACTATTTTCAATGCTAGGGAATGATTTATCATTAATGTGGCTCTTTCTTTTAAGAGGGCAGACACTATTTTTATTTCCTTTTCTTTTCCACTTTAATTGCCATAATTTCACAAGAGTTCAAATCCCTAATTTTCCTCTCTCATATTCAATTTGAACTTCACCCAAACTCCTTGCAACCTTGTCAGCTAGTTCCAGTCCATGCTTTAGACCTATGAATTTGTCTTCCACGAATTTTCTAATGGAGTGATAATAGCAAAAGCAGTACTTGGTCCATCTGTGATGAATCTGATTTTTGGACCTAGTTTCAGCATTCAGGTTGTCATAATACAATGTCATGACATCGTGTGTGACATTGTATGCAATCATCAGTAGTTTCATCCAACCCAATTGAACCCATCTGCTTCCATCTTCTATATGAACACCATTTTCACCTTTCACATGTGTAGGAGCAGGTGTCATCCCAATCTTCTCCACATAGTTCTTGGCATTTTTGCTTTGAGATAAACACATAGTCCCTTGTGGCCTAGTTCCAACAATGCTTTCTTCAGTTCCAGACTGCCTATGACTAGTCACATGTCCACCTATTTGATCTAAACTCTCAGTTGTTTGAACCATCATAACCTTTTCTCCTATGAAAGTGAGGTTAAGTATGAGCTTCTGGTGTGACATCCTTGTCTGACATTTCCCACAGACTTGTCCTTCATCACTCTTGAGGGTTCTTCTAGCATCTATACTCGTATTCATCCCTTCCTCTTTGACATGGGAACACTTTAAGGAATAATCTTTTTGAGATCTCCACATGTAGTAGTTGTCTTTGGTCCTGATTCCTTTCATAATCACTTCACTATCTTTGTTAAAAATTAGACATTCAGTTTTGGTGAAGTTAACATTCAGACCTTGATCAGATAGTTGATTGATGCTTATTAGATTTGCAGTCAAGCCCTTAACAAGTAGAACCTTGTCAAGTTCAGGAACTCCAAGACAATCAAGCTTACATGTTCCCTTGATTTCACCTTCTGCTCCATCTCCAAAGGTTACATGGCTTATGGTATGATGCTGCAGGTTAGTTAGCAGGTCTTGGTTTCCAATCATGTGTCTGGAACATCCACTATCAAAATACCACTCTTCTTTGGCTGAGACTCTGAGGGGAATGTGAGCCATTAGACTTGTAACATTAGTCTTAGGAACCCATTGCTTCTTGATGATAGGCCTGTGCTGTTTGGGTCTAGGTTGATAGTGATTCTGATGTTGAGCAGTCCTAGGATAACCATACAGTTTATAGCAGAAAGGCTTCAGATGACCAAATTTCCCACAGTGATGGCATCTCCATCTTTGGTGTTTCCCCTTCTGTTGTTTTCTCCTTTGGTGTTGTGACATATGATGTGACATCACATGTTTAGTTTTATTATGGATGCACTTAGGTTTGGCTTGAGGTTTGGCACCAGTGTAACTGCTCTCAGCCTTTGAGTCATTATACCCAATGCTAGATTTGTCTCCAGTCATTTGTCCAATTTGGAGAATCTTGTCTAAAGAGTCAGATCCATTGCTTAACATCCTTACATACTTGGTCATCTCTTCTAGTTTAGAATTTAGGAACATGGCTTTAGTTTTCAGCTTAGAGATGGTTTTCACATGGTCTTCCTTCTCACTTTCCAGCTGTGCTATCTTCTAACTTTCAGCTTGTGGATTTTCAACTAGCTTTGCATTCAGAACCACTGCTTCTGTTTGTAATTTGGAGATGGTTTCCAAGTATTCTACCTTCTCATTCTCAAGTTCAGTCATTTCCTTCTTCTGGCTTTCAACCTGTTTGCACAACTCTAAACTTTTGTGACACAACTTTCTGTAGGTAGAGGCTAATTCTTCAAAGGTTACTTCATCATCACTTGAGTCTTCATCAGATCCCCATCTTCCTGTCAAGGCAGTCACAAGATTTGCAGTCTCCTCTGTCTCACTCTCATCATACCAAATGGCAGTAAGACTCATCTTCTGCTTCTTGAGGTAGGTTCCACATTCAGTCCTGATGTGTCCATACCCATCACATTCATAGCACTGTACCTCTTTTCCTTCTTTGAGCTTCTCATCTAGTCTTGCTCTTCTTCCAGCATTGTTGGATTTACTGATGTCAGATGAGATGTTCCTGACATTTGCCTTAGATCTTACATCCATCTTTTTCAACAGTTTATTGAACTGTCTTCCCAACATTGCTACTTCATTGACCAAATCTTCGTCAACCTCCTGACTCTTTTCTTCTTCTGTGTTTGACATAAAGGTCATGCTCTTGGTTTTCTTTTCAAAACCATCATTTAATCCCATCTCAAAGGTTTGGAGGGAACCAACTATCTCATCAACCCTCATGTTGGAAATGTCTTGAGACTCTTCTATGGCAGTCACCTTCATTGCAAATCTCTTAGGGAGTGACCTAAGTATTTTCCTTACCAGTTTTTCATCTGTCATCTTCTCTCCCAAGGCTCCTGAGGCGTTAGCAATTTCAAGGATACTCATGTGAAATTCATGAATATTTTCATCTTCTTTCATCCTTAAGTTTTCAAACTTGGAGGTGAGCAGCTGAAGTCTAGACATCTTTACCCTAGAGGTGCCTTCATGAGTGGTCTTGAGAATGTCCCAAGCATCTTTGGCCACTTCACAGTTGTTTACCAACCTGAAAATATTATTGTCTACCCCATTGAATATTGCATTCAATGCTTTAGAATTTCCAAGAGCTAGCTCATCTTCCTCCTTGGACCATTGTTCTTCAGGCTTCTTCTTAGTAGTGGTTTCTCCTTCTTTAGTAATGACAGGATGCACCCAGCCTGTTAACACAGCTTTCCAAGCCTTGTTATCAAGAGATTTTAGAAAGGCTACCATTCAAGGTTTCCAATAGTCATAGTTAGAACCATCCAAAATTGGTGGTCTATGAACAGATCCTCCATCTCTCTCCATTGTACCAGAAAGTATTGCCCCTAGATCTCACCCAGAACCAGAGCAGGATGTCTGCTCTGATACCAATTGAAATTCTGGTATCACATATGAAATGTCGAAGGTAATGTCACAACACTAATATCTGATTAATGCAAACAGAATAAAGATAGAGAATAGTAATGCAAGATACACAAGCAATTGTTAACCCAGTTTGGTCCAACTCACCTACATCTGGGGGCTACCAAGCCAGGAAGGAAATCCACTAAAATAGAATCAGTTCAAAGACTCTCCATACACTTAAACAAGTTACAGTCTTTCTCACCTAATCTCTACCCGTGCAATTTCTACCTAAGCACTCTTAGATATGAGAACCCGCTCACTTCCCTACAATCACACCTGTGATCTTAAACAACAATCCCTTGAGAAAAGAAAACACTTTTCAATAACACACTCTTGATTTTACTTCATAGTTTCAATCAACAAGACACACACTTGACCTTGCTTCACAGCTTTGATCAAGTAGACACACACTTGATCTTGCTTCACAGCTTTGATCAAGTAGACACACACTCTTGCTTAACAGCTTTAGAGTGACAAATTACAATCACAAATCAGACCAATTCAATCATCTATGGATGACTTGAATGGCTTACAAGTCTCACGACTAAACAGACACAAACCCTAGCTCTCTCTCTATATTTCGCTCAGTATTGGTTGTGTGTGTAAACAGGTTTTCTAAGTCCCTTTTTATAGAAGCTTTCAGCTGGGCTTGGACATCTTGGAAACCCTAAATCTATTTTCCAATTAAATCTTTTCATAACAGCTAGATAGATCTCCTTGGAAAATAAGTAAATCATGTTGTAATCCATGATTGAATGCGCTAGCTAATCAGATCTTCAATCATACATAGGTTGCCATTAATTGTGCAATCATAAAACACCAGACATTCATAATGAATGTTCTGTGTACAGGATGTCATGACATCGGGTCTGACATTCTGGAAAAATCCTGCATAATTCTATAATTCCTTTTATAACTTCCAGCAGGTACAACCATATCAGATGTCATGACCTTGTGTATGACATCTTGAAACAATCCTGCATGAACATGTCTTTCATTTAAGCTCCAGCAGGTACATACATATCATATGCCATGACCTTGTGTATGACATCTGAACAATCCTGCATGAGTATGTTCTTGAACTCCAGCAGGTACATAGGATATCTCATGTTGAGACATAACACATAACATCTTGTGAACACTCTTTGTTTTACCAAAATTGCTGCCAACACTTAGAATCAACAGAGTAGGTTCTTGAGAACCAATGACGGATAAAGCTCTACATACGTCATAGGAATTGGGTCGAAAGAGACCTTCTTCCTCTCGAAAGTTTGTTGTTGGTGATTGTTGATATTGTTGTTGTTGTTGTAAGTGTTTGTTCGTTGTTGTGGTTGTTGTTGTTGACGTTGTTGTTGTTGAATTGGTACTGATTGACTTGCAGAAAATACAAGAATTACCGAGGATACTTGATGATGATATTGACGGGATGGTTGATTCCTTCTGATTTGAGGCCTCCTCTGCCTCCCACTGGAAATTTTGTTGGCTTCACTGTCCTTCTTTTCACCGAAACTGTTGTTGTATCTCTTACTTGATGATACCTCCTCCTTTGACAATTGTCCTTCTCGGACACCTTCTTCAAGCCTCATCCCCATATTTACCATTTCGGTAAAATCACTGGGGGCACTGGCGATCATACGCTCATAATAAAATTAGCTCAGGGTCTTCAAAAAGATCTTGGTCATTTCCTTCTCCTCTAAAGGCGGGGTGATCTGAGCAACTAATTCTCTCCATCTATGTGCATACTCTTTGAATATCTCCTTATCCTTCTGAGACATAGACCTCAACTGGTCTCTATCAGGCGCCATATCCATATTATACTTATACTGCTCGACAAATGCTTCTCCCACATTGTTGAAAGTATGGATGCTAGCACTATCCAACCCCATATACCATTTTAATGCAGCGCCAGTCAGACTGTCTTGGAAGTAATGGATTAACAGTTGATCGTTATAAGTTTGGGTAGACATCTTGCGGGCATACATTACCAAATGACTGAGCAGTCATGTGTTCCCTCTGTATTTTTCAAAGTCAGGCACTTTGAACTTTACCAGAATCTTCACATTCGGCACCAGACATAATTCAGCAACACTCTTTCCAAAAAGGTCCTTACCTCTCAATGTTTTCAACTCCTTGCGCAGCTCAAGAAATTGATCTTTCATATCATCCATTTTCTCATAAACATCCGGACCCTCAGATGGCTCAGAATGATAAATGGTGTCTTCCACACGAGGTAAGGTATGCACTACAGGCGGTGGCACAGACATGATCGGGCTAGATGCCGGCATAGAAGCAAAAGTAGGCGCAAAGCCTTCAGGCATGAAGTTCGGAAGCATTCCCCACGGGAATCCGGCAGGCAGAGCAGGAGCAAAATGAGCGGTAGTAGCAGGCATGGTAGAGGTAGCCACCTCTGAAATAACAGTCCTCTGAGGAGGAGGAGTTACGGGTGTTGGAGAAGACTGGCTCTGTGCAACTAGAACTGACTCCATCATGGCAGTCAGGCGGGCGATCTCGTCCTTCAAGTCTCTATTCTCTTGCTCAAGATGTTCCATAATTCTTAAGTGATTGGCGCGAGTGTTGTACCGATGAGTCAGCTTGGCTGAAGCACAGAAGAAACACCAATGAGACATCTGGCGAAAGAGAAACCTGCTTATGCAAATGATGCATGAAATGCAATGCTTGTTTATTTATTTTTATTTTCAAGGAACTTACTATATTATTTGCAAATATATATATATATATATATATATATATATATATATATATATATAACAATAATTGCAACAATTTGATATGACCATAAAAATCTCTTTTCATTTATATAATTGGAAGGATAACACTGAGTACAACTCCAGAAACCAAATGAAAAATACAAGAGAAAAGGAGACTAGTCATCCTAAGGATCCCTAACAACAATGTCAGAAGATCTGGTTGTAGGCGCATACTTCCTTCGAATGCGTCGAATCTTGGTCTCAAAAGAAGTCTTCATCTGATTCTTCTCGAGGACAAGCTAATCAATAATCTTCTTCCAAGCAACGGAAGGCTGAGGCATGCTAGAGGAAGATGAAACCTCCGGCTCTCTCTGTATCTTTGTCACTCGGTCTTCAAGTAGCTCAATAAGTGCATCCATATCCTTAGACTCCAACTGCAACTCCTCATGCTTCTTGCTCAAGGCATGGAAATACACTTCCCACATATCCTTCTCTTGCTTCATCTTGCGAGTGCGTCTTCCAACTCCTCTACATCTTGGTTAGGGAGATTCAATGGCTCAACTATAACCATAGACCTAGGTCTTTCACAAGGATAATGCATCTTCAACTCCAAAGCTCTTTTCTTCACCCAAGAAGTGTAAGCTTCCAAAGCTACACAGTTGCGCAGATCAAGCTCGGATCTTCCTTTCCTATGCACATTATGCCAAGAATGCACAATCTTCTGCTTCAAATATTGGGGATCTTTACCCTTTTTATAGAAAAGACCTTCTATCAAAGTGTTATTAGGTTTGTCTCTCAAGGGGAACCCAAGTTGACGACGAGCCAAAGCAGGGTTATAGTTGATTCCTCCTTGTATACCAATGAGAGGCACATTAGAGAATTCACCACAACAATCAATAATCTCCAAACTGCTTAATGAAGGATCATACCAAACTATATTATCATTAGTGAGAGACATAAGTCTCTGAGACCATCATAGACATTGTTTGTTCTCCACAAAAGCAGGGGTCTGAGGCAAGTGCAACAGACAATAGTTCCACCACCCTTAGAATTCCTTAGATGCAAAGAGAAGTACATATCACCCAACAATGTAGGCACAGGATTCCCAATCAAGAAAAGTCTAATGGCGTTAACATCAACAAAACCATCAATGTTAGGGAACAAAGTTAATCCATAAATGAGCAATACAAAGATAGCTTCAAAAGCAGTAGCTTCCTTGATGAGGAAATCATATGGCAACCCAAATAATCCTCCTTTCTTCGCCCAATGAGCCTCTATCTTAGACTTCTTCAAGTGAAGAGCTTCAGCAATAAGATGAGATCTAGGAATATCTTCCAATCCACTAAGTGGCACTTTGTTAGAAACAAGTATTCCCAAGAGATGGGCATACTCCTCTAACGTAGGCACGAGCTGATAATCTGGAAAAGTGAAGCAACGATAGAGAGGATCATAGAACTGCACTAATACACTCAAAAGTCCTTCAACCACATCAGCAGACAAGATAGACAAAAGCTTCCCATGACGTTGTTTGAAGTCCAAGGGATCTAATACAAAAGATGCTAGCTTCCTTAACTCTTTCAAGTCGGGACATCTGAAACTGTACTTCTTAGTGTTCCTTCGTCCATAATCCATGGTCTGAAAATATTTGCAAATAATACCTCAGTTCCTTGAAATTTTTGTGTGATGAATGTTATGATGCGCATGAATGCATGAATGCAACAATCACAAATAAGGGATCACACACAAGGCAAAAAAACAAAGGTCAAGGGATTAATCAAGTCATTGTCAATCATCCATTTTGGTGGATTATGGTTTTCACCTTTTCAACACCCAAGTTCCATTGATATTGACAAGACTTGATTGGATCAACCAAGAATCAAGGGTTTGTTGTAAGTCACGAGCATGGAGTCTGGGTAAGAACCATCCCAAAGGAGTGAACTAAGGATAAAAACATGTATATCATGTTCTAAAAAGTTCCCAGAGTCTTATTCCATCTATCGGATATTACAGGTAAAGATGACTGACTCACCGACCCATAATATTCTCAAGAGAAACCTGTCTGAGTGTAGTATCGCATAACAACTGTTATCAAGTCTACACTTGAACAGTCTCCGTACTACGTCCTAAATAGGCCAAGAGGGGGGTAAATGTTCTAGAGTCCTCAGCTTCTCGGATCCCAAATTAGAGATAGTAATGCCTAACCTAAAATACTTGTGTGACATTTCCAAATCCAAAAGGGTCTCCACTGGGCATATGGATCTCAAGCCAACTTGTTAAGGACTACTCCGCACAAGTCGAACATGACTATACCATCCTCCTATCTTAATTGCACTCAAGTTTGGGTTAGAACTTATCTCATCACTCAGAGATCACCAAGCACAACAAGCAGATTATATCATACAAAAATATGTGATAGTGAAAGTGATTCTTTTTCTGTTTTCAGTAATAATTTGTTTGATTCTGATTGTGAATTTACATATCATAATATGGTTGAAGTTCAACGAGCCCTAAGAGAATTTATTACACGTGATGTAACTTATAATGCATTATGTATTGAATATCCTGAAATTGGTGTGTCTTTTGAACTCAAATCTAGTTTGATACACTTGTTGCTAAAGTTTTATGGTCTTGCCAATGATAACCCTCATAAACACTTGAATAAATTTTAGTCAGTATGCTCTACACTATTGAAGTCCAAGGGAGTCACAAATGACCATATCAAGCTCAGATCTTTTCCATTCCCACTGCAAGGTGCTGCGAAAGATTGATTGTACTACCTGTAGCGGTAAATTCATGACCATCAAGCTATGGGTAATAAAATAATAAGTTCTCAAATCAAAACTAATAAAATACCAGAGATTACAGGTAAGGGGTTGGTTACACAGAGGGAATGTGTTAGCACCCAAAGTGTCCTAGGTACTCCTAGGGAGCCCTTTCTTGTATGCATATGTATTTTGTACAAAATGATGTTTACAAACAAATAGAATGGGGGGATGAGAAAATAACTCATTAATTATATTTTTGTGTTTGGCAAGACCTTCGGACTTGTGCCTACGTACCAACATAAAATGAGGGATCAAAACCTCGTAGTTCGTGGTATAAATTCAAGGTGAATGCATTGCTTTTTAACAAAAATTAAGTTTGAAAGGCACAAAGGCCTAAAATGGTTTGAATGAGTTAGTTCTTTTTGGCTTTTTTAAAGTTTAAGTCAAGTATAATTAAGTATATATTTACAAGTTTGATTAAGAAAAGAAGTTTGAAAATGCAATGGCATAAGGCCAAAGTTTCTAGTTTACAAAGTGGTCTAAGTTTAGAAAATAAGCACAAGCAAAGAAGTTTTGAAAGGAGGGAGAGATTTTGAAATTAAAGAAATGGGGAGGAGATGAAGAGACTAATCCTAAGCATAAATTTAAAAGTTAAGAGTTGAAAAGATCTGACCAATGGACTGCAATCCAATAGACAAGAATGTCATATAGAAACCCAAATTACCTTGGACATTAGAATCAAACAACACACAATGCACAATATATCATCTGGAAGAGCAAAGCATAAAATAAAGGTAGCCATATCCAAGCTTAGCAACTCCATGATCTTCTTCAAAATTGCCCATGTAGCATATGAATTCCACAAGTCACGAGTTCAAAATAACAGCTTCATAATGATGTTGCAGATGAACTCAAATGGATCTTCAATGATGTATCAGATGAAGTTTCAAATTGCAAGCACTTGGTTTCATGAAAGTTGGCATTGGCCAAGTCCTTTGCATAGGGAATGTTGCCTAAATTCTAAGTCCAATTGTCTCAGATCAAACCAACAGTCCATACAAGATGATTTTTAGGGTTTTTGTTCTTATTATGTACATTAATGGTCAAAGACCGCACAAGCAAACAAAATATACACAAACAAGATATATCACATAATATGGTCCAAGTGGACAAAGTGAAAATGACATTAATATAAACAATTAGAATGGTATGAATAATCGTAAATGAATAAAGCTTGAAAATAAAGTGCATTAAAGTAAATGATTTGAAATTAAAGGTTAATTGTTAATGAATTAGAAGTTAGTATTGCTTTTGCTTTTGCTTTTTATTTTAAGTCATTCTTTGGAGAATACTCAACCCACTTATCACAAGCATGGATCCTTGAACCAAGACATCTTCCAAAGGAAGGAAAAAAGACCAAGTTTCCATACAATACCATGAAAGAGGGGAGACTTACAATCTCACTAACTAGAATGTTATGCCTTTGGTGTAAAAAATTTAGCATTATGTTAAGTAATCGTAAATTGACTTATGTAGAAGTCACAACTATTTGAGGTCGGGCAATAGAATTTTTGTGTTAATGCATGTTAGAGACATAGTATTATGGACTATGCTCATGAAACATACCACACACAAAAAGAATATGCAAAAAGTGGTGGCCTAATCTCATCCATACTTATGTTGACTTTGCAATCAACTAGCCTTAGGATATAGAGATATCATAGGTCAAATGAAATGGATGCATAAAGAAGGGGAATTAGATGAAGAGGGAGGGGAGTGGATCAAAACTCAAATTGGTCAAAGGAGGATTTTTACCAAATTAAGATCATTCATTCATTTTGGGAGATGGAATGTACATTCCATCAATCCCCTAAATCCAATGATCTTAACCTAGCAAAGTCAAATCAACCTTGACCAAGGCCCAACCACACAAGTCAAACTTATACAAACAATCAAAATAGCTCAACACAATTATTTGGCATTTATTCAATTTAAAAATACTAAAAATAATGCATTAAATTAAATATGGTTTGTAAATTCCTAAAACCTCATCAAAACACCAAAGAAATTTCCATGAGATTCATCATAGGTCAAATAAGGTCAAAGGACCTTGGAGAAAAAATTTCAGAATTTTTGGAAACATAAAAGTATTTTTAAACAATTAAAAATATTCACAAAATCAATTAAATCATGAAAAATATTAATAATGATCCAAAAAATAATTTTAATTCAAAATATGAAAGAGAATTTTATTTGAAATTTTTTGGTGAAACTCCCATATTTTTTGGATCAATATTAAAATTAATATGAATTAATGAAAATAAAAGGAATAAAAGAAAAATCAGAAAATACAAAAAAAAACGTGGACCACTTGATCTCTCTTATTAATTGAGGTGGCAGATCAAGTGGATGAAAACGTGCGTTCCATGGTACACTTGAGTCAGCGTGCCACACCAATGGTATTCAAAAGCAACGCTCAAGATTAAAATAATTTAAACAAGATCAATGGCTCAAAACCTGTCCAGCACACCACTGGCGATGGAACTCCGGTCACCTTCTCAGGCGAGGCTCGTCGGACTGGTTCAGTCATCACCATCACATAAATGAAAAAGGAGGACATGATCTGAAAGAAAAATGGTGTAGAGCACGAATCTGACCTCAATTTTAACTAACTCCAAATATATAGAAAGATGTGAGGAGTTGAATTTTAAGGTGTGTTAACTGAGTTGCTTCAATTTGACCTCAAAGAAACTCAATCTTCTTGCCTACATTGGTAGGACTTCAGACAACTAAAGATCCAAGAGAATTGATGAGAATTGAGTGAGAATCGAAGAGAAGAAGATTTCTTAAAAATACCTTCAATGCTGTGCAGAATTGGATCTTGCTTGCTTCAAACTTGACTTGATCACACCCGAGGAGCTTGCAGAAGTGGTTTGGCAATGGAACAAAGCTTTGGATCCTGGAGTTTTTGAATCTCCAAACAGTGAGATTCAAACTCAATTTTCAAGTTGAAAATTCTCAGGTTTTCCTTTGAATTGTGAGGGTTTGAATAGAGGGGGCAAAGCTGGCGCGCAAGGTCTCCTTGAAATGAGCCCAGAGGTCATGTATTTATAGCATTTGGGATTGATAATTGCACACTTGAAATTTTGCTAAATTTGGCAATGTCATGCACAATCTTGCAGGGGCATGTACAGGCCCATGAAGCAATCCATTTTAACCCAATTCCAACTGTACTGAAGTTTAAATGATGCTTGAAGGGCAAGGCAATGCAATGTGAAGTTTTTGACATTTGATTTTTCCACTTGATGCAGACCTGTTAAGACCATGCGCATCCCTAACAAACCTCATCCAAAATGCATGAAATAGGACTCTTTGGAAAGTTTAAATCAAGAGGAACAACTTTTATGTTGGACACTTTTTCACTTGGAACTTGGATCATGGTGAATTTTGAGGTGGAAGTTTGGAAATTTCAACATGTTGAATTTTTTTTTAAGTGTTAAGTCATATATCTCAATATTCCACCTTGCTTAACTTTTTATGTGAGCTCCAAATAAGAAAAGTGTCTTCATCAAAGTTGTATCTATTTCAAAGACTTTCAAAATTGTCACCAATTTCATGTCATTTTTATTTTTAATGATAGAGTTATGCATTTTTGAAGTTGAGGAAAATCACTTGTTCAATGGTATAGGGCAAAAATGACCTATAATATATCCTCATATCACATGCTCATAAAAGTTGATTTAGCTCTCACTCCAAACATAAAAGTTGAATTATACATATTTAATTTGATTGTGCAACTTGGAAATATTTCATCTCATAAAAAATGAGAAGTTATGGCTTTGGGAAGTTGACTTTCAAATTAGGGTTTATACAAAATGACCTATAATGTTTCAACATAGAAAATGATTTTACAAGCAAAAATATCTCTAGGTCTCAACATGAAAGTTGTTTGTAATATCATTTAGAGTAACGTTTCTCTTGGAATCATTTTCATATGGTGAAAATTGTAGGAGATAGGGTCTAGGGAGACCCAATTTTGATCAGATGAATTCATCTGGCCAACCAACTTGCTAACCTTCAATTTTCTTGACTTTCTAGGCTCATGTTAGATCTTATATGCATAATATGATGAATTTTTAAGTGTCCCTTGAGAAATTTGATCAATTGGTGAGGCAGCTTGTTGTAGAAGTTACTCAGGATACCCAGACAAACTAGGGTTTCCAAGGCAAACCAACTCCAAACTCTTGAAGAATGCTTGATCAATATGATATGTAAAGATCACTAGGACTCATATATGATGCTTTGACACATTGTGGATCAATCCTTGGTTGTGATCTTGGCAAAGAGGGTCTTAAACCCTGGATATGAACTTGATAGATCAATGGGGATCATGCCCTACCTACAAAAGAGTTAGGCAAATGCAAAGACATATTTTTGGTATTTTGGTTAGTGAAATGATAAAAAAACAAGTATGATACAACCAAATGGTGCTTGGTGATCTCTCCCAAAACAAAACCCAATGAAAGAGGGGTAAGGAGGATGCCAAGGTGTGATCCCAATGCCAATGCATATGATGAAATTGCATGAGGGATCTTAGGGTCAAATTTGGGGTCTTACACTACTTTGAACCAAATTTTGTTACAAGCTATAACGATCTCAAGAAAGTGCTCCCAAAAAGATTTTTTCCTGCCTCAAGAGTTGTTTCGATTAGAAAAAAAATGGCATTAGATAAATTGATAGAGAATCTTTGAATGAGTATTATGAGTCATTCAAGAAACTAGTGTCTAGTTATCCTCAACACTAAATTAGTGAAAAACTACTCATCCAATATTATTATGAAGGCATGCTTCCTGTGGATGGAAATATCTTAGATGTTTCTAGTGGAGTAGCGCTTGTTGATAAGACCCCAGAAGCGGTAAAAGCTTTGATTGAGAATTTGCCACTTAATTCTAAACACCTCACAACCAGAAATAATTCACTACTACTGACAAGAGTAGTGGATGACATTCAAGCTTTTTCTACTTCTAACTAAAATCTAGGGAATAAACTTGATGAGCTTACTTCATTGGTAAAACACTTAGCAGTAGGAAAATCTAAAACATTGAGGGTTTGTGGCATTTGCACTTATTTTAAGCATCCAACATATTTATGTCCTACCTAGCAAGACTCACCTAATGTTGACTTTCCTCAAGCTTATGTAGCAAACATATACAATCATCAACCCAACAACTATGACATGTACAATAAGCCTTATTTGTCCACTAATAGGTACCACCCCGGTTAGAGAAACTATTCAAACCTAAGATATGGAAATTCGTTTGCACAATAACAATCCAATGATCAACAAAATAATCAACCAATTGTTAGATCAGAACATTCACCAAAGGACCTTGCCAAGCAAATGGTTGTACAAAATCTATAATTTCAACAAATAACATATTCCACCATTCAGAATTTAGAAACCAAAATTGGGCTCCTGAAAACTTCAATTAATCACATGCAGGATGCAAGATCAAACCAACTACATGCCCAAGCAATAGTAATTCAAATGTTCCTAATGTAATTGTCATTGATTTGAGATCGGGAAAAAGAGTTGACCCTACACCTGAAAAAATTATAAAAAAACTGAACTTGAACATGTTGATGTTGAGTAAGAATAAACTATACCCCTCCCTTTCCCTCAGAGAGTAGTTAAGACTACAAAACGGATGAGTAAGATAAAGACAAGGAAATATTAGATACATTCAATAAGGTGGAATCAACATTCCGCTCCTTGAAGCAATTAAGCAAATACCAAAATATACGAAATTTCTCAAAGACTTGCGCACACGTAAGAGAAGGCTTAAAAGGAATGAAAGAGTCAACATGGGGTACAATGTTTCTGCCCTCATTTAGACCATGCCCCAGAAATGCAAATACCTTGGGACTTTTTACATCCCATGTACCATAGGTGATAGTAAATTTGAAAATGACATGTTAGATTTAGGTATTTCCATTAATGTTATCTCTACGTCTATTTTTAACGCTCTTGCTCTTGGTCCTTTTCATAATACATGTGTTACCATTCAGCTGGTAAATAGAATCAATGCTCATCCCATTAGATTAGTGGAAGGCGTACTTGTGTGAGTTAATGAATTAATATTTCCTGGAAATTTTAATATTCTATACATGGAGGGAGAGACAAAGTCCAACAGGGCACCTATCATTTTAGGAAAACCGTTATTGAAAACTGCTAAAACAAAAATTGATGTTAATTCTGGAACTCTTTCCATGGAATTTGGTGATATCATTGTAAAATTTAACATATTTGATGTTATGAAACACCCCATTAAAGAGAATCATGTTTTTCAAATTCAATTGCTTGCTAATTTTTGTTGGTGAAACATATCCTGCTTCACTTTTTGCTGATTTTCCTTTGTTTAATTTTTTATGATACTTATGCTTGTGATATTTGTACTAGTACTCACTTATGTTTAGTTTGAATTGAAATTGAAGTTTCTTTAAAGGTTAATATTTCTTCTGATGTTTCTTATGAGAATCCTACTGAAAAAGTTGATGTTGCAGATGTAAATGTAGTTCTTGCTGCCAAAATTTTTCCATCCATTGAGATACCACATGCTTTAGAGCTTAAGTCACTCCCTGGAAATTTAAAATATGCATTTGTAGAATTTAATGAAAATTTTCATGTAATAATTTCATCTAAACTTGAATCTAAACATGAACACAGATGTTGCAAGTATCGAGGAAACACAAGAAGGCAATTGAATCAACACTGGCTCATATTCTTGGCATTAACTCGTCAACGTATATGCATCAGATACTACTTAAGGATGGGGAAAAACCAGTTAGTCAACCCCAAACTTGGCTTAACCCCCTTGGTTTTAGATGCTTTTGAAAATGAGATAACCAAACTTTTACCAGTTGGTATCATATAGCCCATCTCTAATAGTAATTGGAACAATTGGAAAATATTCATTGACTACAGAATACTTAACTGGGCAACTAGGATGAATCACATTCCTTTACCTTTCATTGATTAGATACAAGAAAGGTTGGCTGGTAAATCACATAATTATTTTCTTGATGGTTTTTTAGGTTATTTTCATATCCATATTGCATCAGAGGACCCAGATAAGATCACATCACTTGCACATTCGACACTTTTACCAATAAGATAATGCCTTTTGATCCTCGAATAACAAGTGAAGGGTCTGATAAAAATTTCAAAGTCAATGGACAACACCTTAAGTTATTCCGTGAGAGTTCAGAACCACTTGAATATGTAACAATAAAATAGCTTTCCTTGGAAAAACCCGCTTACTCTATAGTTAAAACATGAAGTTCCTTTTTCCCTACTCTTATTTTATACTTTTCTTGTTTTATAATTGTTTTTATTTCATTAAGGAAAATACATGATTTAAGTGTGGGGGAGGTTATCATCATTTTGATTTTCCTTTTTATTAAAAAAATTAATATAAATTGCATGATTTGAAAGATTTCGTTAGTAATTTTTGTGTCTATGATTGAAGGATTTTGGCATGATTTTAATGATTTTCTTTGCATTCTTAGTATAATAAGTAGAATTTGATACTAAATTTCGCATCATTTGTGAAATCATTATCCCTTGAGAATTTAAGCCTTATAATGGATGGAAAAAAATAATTGTCATTCTCTTTTCCTTCTGGTGTGGTTTCAATCATGTTTGTTTGTTAGTTACTCTAGAACTTAACTTGATTATGGTTGAAACCTTTTGTTTGCATGTGCACACGGATATGATCACATTTTTGTTTTTTTGTTTTTATTTAACCACTAGCAAAATAAACCAACCTTAAAGTTATTATGTTTTTTAAGCCATTTGTACTTATTTATCTTATTTTTGTGCATAACTCATTACAAATCTGAAGTGAAAAATAATATTATAACTCTATTTAGGAAGACAAAATAGTCTTAGTTTGAAATTTGTGTGGGGTTGAATGAGTATGTAGGCTATATTTCAAAAATTAATAGCAAAAAAAAGAATAAAAAGGAGAAAAAAATATATATATATATATATATATATATATATATATATATAAAAACAGAAACGAAAAGAAAAATATTATATTTGTCGTACTACCTAAAAAAAAAGAAGAAAAAATAACATGTACAAAATAAGTTGAAAGTCAAATAATTATTTTATAATTCAACCCTCATATTCTCAATCATTTTTCTTCCATCTTCCTATATTTTTAGCCAACTATCCTTAGGATTTTCCCACCCTTACCTTAACCCTGATACAACCTGGATAAAGTTCTTTTGATATTTATGTGCATGTATTTCAAGTGTGGATGTTAGAATCTTTTTAAATTTATGGTAGTGCTAACTTTCATGATATGCTTTAAGTGTAAATAGATAACTTAAACACTTGAAAGTTGAGAGAATTTTTATATCATGTGAAGAACTTATCAATTATGATGTATTATTTGGCTAGATTTCCTCTTATTTTCTTTGATTGTCAAATACTTGTGCATGATTGCCATATTCCCTAAAGTTTAAGTGAGAATTTTCTTACCACTTTGTATGTTTCATTTTATTATTATTTTTATTTTGTTTTGAGTCATGAGTTTGAATTTTACTCAGAGTGCAAGGGTTTAAGTGTGGGGGAATTTTATAGGTGGTAGATGTATCGTGGTTATTGCTTGTTTTCCTTTTGATTTCATGTATATTTTAAGCATTCTAGTTAGTTTTTATGTGTTTTTTCTTCTATATTTATTTTCAGGGAATAAGAAGTCAATGGAGCAAATCGGGACAAAAAAGGGCGAAGATTGCACGAAACAAAGTACTTCCAATATAAAATTTCTGAGGAAAACACGGTCTGGATGTGTCCAATGACACAGACCATGTTTCCCCTCGAAGTACCATCCATATAGCAAACCTGAGGCAGACACAACCAACTCGTGTTGCCTGACACGACTTGTGTCCACACCTCAGGCAGTTACGAATTCTTGACTTCTTGGCTAAGTTTGTGACCTTATGACTTATGTAGCCTTTGTTTCCTTTATGATTAGTGTTAAGTAGTCATTAAGCACACAATTAGTGCAAATAACTAGTAGTTAGGCATTAAATTAGTATACATAGGAGCCTTATGATCTTTCATTTTCATCACTTTCTACTAGAACCTTAGCAATAACTTGTCATTTTCTTAAGTTTTAAGTTTGGTTACATTATAACTTTAAGCATTTTCATAATATTGTTATTAGATTCTTGCTTTAATATTATTATTATGTTGTTAACTTATTTTGTTTACCTTTCATCCTTTACTTTTTATGCAAAGTCTCATTATCTATTATTGTTGTTGCTAATCTCACTACGAGTTAGTAGATTTTTAAGGACGAGGAATTATGTGAGTCCATCTTATGATAAGTCTCTGCTAAATTTATGTCTTTGAAATTATGAGAAGTTTAGGATTTACTTATTTTAGAACTCGGGTACTATTTTCACGTCTATGGAGGTTACGAAATCAAAGTCAATAGAGATGTCAAAGGTATTAAAAGATAATGAATCAACATCCAAAAGCGATTTGCTAAACAACTGAGTTCGAGGCGCCACTAACAAGGCGACTTGATCTCAGTTGAGAAACAATCAAGATGCTCAATCATGTGACAAGACGTAGAGCTCTCGATTGATTTATTTAGCTATGCCTCAAATACATTCAGATGTGCACACCACGAAAGTGGGTGACGTACATATTTATCTTATGAGTCTAGGTGGACGAATCATGATTCCTAGTACTATTTTGTATTAACTGTTAAAACTTTATTCTTCATTATGAATCAAACAAACCAATTGCGATCACCTTAGATAAGAATAGTTGAGATAGAATTTGATAATCACGCATCTCCCAGTGTGGTCGAACTTTTGTATTACTTGATACAGCCGTAAACTTGCAGTTCACACACCACCAAGTTTTTAGCATTGTTGTCGGGGAGATTTTTGTGATATCAAAAGTTTTATTTCACTGTCGTTTAGACTAAGTTACTTCTATTTTCTATTATATTTGTTCTAATTTTACATGAAAAAGACCCATTTGATTGAAATGTTGGTTGAACTCGTTAACGAGATCGAGCATTTTCTCCATGAAAGACATCGTCTCAGAGATTTACAACAAATGGACGAGGTCAACATTAAACCTCTAAAAAACTATGTGGTTCCCACATATGAGGAATCACATTCT
The DNA here is from genome assembly GCF_024323335.1 of Lathyrus oleraceus. Lineage (NCBI taxonomy): Eukaryota > Viridiplantae > Streptophyta > Magnoliopsida > Fabales > Fabaceae > Lathyrus > Lathyrus oleraceus. The sequence continues at coordinate 52,510,091 of NC_066582.1, forward strand.
AGCGCAGTACACCCGCCCATAGCGGCAAACAACTTTGAACTCAAGCCTTCACTAATAAGCATGGTTCAACAAAATCAATTTTCCAGTTTACAAAGGAAAAGCCAATCTTGCATCTTTCATTTTTTGTCGATAATTCTGGAACCTTGAAAACTAATGACAATGGGAAAAATGACATTCGCCTTAGACTGTTCCCGTTTTTGCTGCGAGATCGAGCTCGAGCTTGGCTTCAATCTCTACTCATGAACTCTATAACAACTTGGGCAAAACTTAAAGCTTCTTTCCTAGTGTGGTATTTTCCGCCAAGTAAAACTGCCAAAGTAATGGGGAATGAACAATTTTAGGAAGGAAGATGGAAAATCCACTTTTAATGCATGAGAGCATTATAAGGATTTGTTACGACTTTTCCCATTTGATGGGATTGTCAAATGGTTAGTGATACATACCTTTTATAATGGTCTCCTTTACTCTACAAGGATGACCCTTGACGTGACTGCCAGTGGTGCGTCAATGAAAAACCCACACGATGTGGCGTACAATCTAATAGAGGATATAGATTGTACGTGAATAATCAAAGAGGAAACTTGTACTCGAATAATTACAACCCAGGGTGGCGAGACCACCCCAACTTCTCTTACAAAAATAACAGAACACCTTGGGACCAGCTGGGATCCCACAAGGTGTAACGCCTAGGAAATCAAACCTAGAGATCATGATGGAAAGTTTTATGGCGACACGAACTCGACAAAATGACGACTTTAGGAATCAAAACCTCCACACTAATGAGTTGCTAAGGCATCTGGCTTCTAATGTTGAGTCTATGAGCACCCATAACAAAATGCTTGAGACTAAAATCTCGCAAATAACACAACAACAAGTATCAACATATGTCCCTCAAGGATCCTTTCTGGGGTAACCCGAGCAAAATCCTAGAGGCCGTGTAAATCTTGTTGTCACTAGAAGTGGAAAAATGGTATAAAGTCCTAAGATGAGTGAGGTTCAGGTAGAGAGTTATAAAAAACCAGTTGAGAAAGAAAAAGGGAGTGTTGGAGAAACGGAAGTGGAAGTTAGAGAAGAAGTTCTGACACCTCCTAAAGAGGAGGTAGCTAAAGAGGTTGAGAAGGAAACACCATATGTTTCTCCTCCTCCATCTAAACCCAATATACGTCTACCTAGAGGATCATCAAGGACAAAGTATAGGCTCAATTCACAAACTTTGTCGACACAATAAAGAAACTTTACGTGAATGTTCCATTTACCAAAGTTTTTGCCCAAATTCCAACCTATGTAAAATTTAGGAAAGAAAGCCTCTCAAAACAGAGGAAGTTAGAAGAGCGTGAAAAGATAACCATGACAGCCACAACCAGTGTAGTTATACAAAATATGTCGCAAAAGTTAAAAGACCCTGGAAGATTTTCAATCCCGTGCCAGGTTGGAGAAATGAAAATAGGAAAGGCCTTTTGTGATTTATAGGTTATTCTCAACATGACACCCTTATCTATACGCAATAAATTAGGAGGTGGAATGATAATCAAACCTACAAGTATGACTATGCAAATGGCAAACAGATTTGTCAAGTCTCTGGTCGAGATACAAGAAGATGTTACTGTCAAGGTAGGACATATCTATATCCTTATTGATTTCATTGTCATGGATATTAGAAAAGACTCCCACGTGCATATCATTTTAGGTAGGCCATTCTTATGTGTCACAGATACAATTATTGATGTTAAGAGAGGGACTTTGAGTATGGAAGTAGGAATTGAGATACTGGATTTTATAATGATCACCATGATGGAAGACCCATACACAAAGGTCTCGTGCTATTTGATTGAGGTGGAAAACCAATAGCCACCCGAGCCAGGAGAAAAAAGATAACCTGGGAGAAAATGTTGAAAAATGCAAGAGAACTATAAGAGAGGAAGATGATATAATGAATGATAAAATGAGCGAGAAGTACCTATCACACCATAAAAGAAAAGAAAAATGGAGTGGTAGGTACGAGCAAATGATTTCAAAATGGGCGTGGAGCCATAAGAAGAATGATAAACCACCAAGAGTACTTGAACTCATGATCCCGTCGAGCTTAAACGATCTTAAACAAAATGTTGTGTGGGAGGAAACCTGTGTTTTTTTAGAATTGATCAAAGTGCAAACCCAACCCGATGAACCAAAGTCAGAAAATCCAAGAAAACAGGACCCTATACAAAAATCTGAGGCCAACACAAATAACCTGTGTCCCCTAACATAACCCTTGTTAGTCCTTAGACCCGAAAACCACAACAAAAGACACACCTCATACAAAAATCAGAGGTTGACACGTCCTGCCCGTGTTGGGCAACACAACCCGTGTCAGCACCCAAATATTTTCCTCTTCTCTCACATTCACCCCACCACCTCAAATCTTAACCAATCATTGACAACTACACAACCCAACACGCCCCTTGACTATGAATTTTTTATTTTCCCATCTCATAATATAAAAAAACACCCGCTTTCTTCATCTTCAACCTGAAGGAGAAGAGCGATCCAAAACGCAACGGAATTTAAAATTTCTCCTTTGGTGATCCGTACGAATGGGCATGATCAGTGATAGAATCGTTACCTCTTATGGCGATTGTAACCTTTGATGCAGATCTACGGAGCGATCATGAACGTTGAACAATGACAATGCCTCTACTCAGTCCACATGAACGGATTTCTTCAATCTCAGTGCTAACTGCTACGAATGAAGGCTTTGAGTGTGTGTGTGTGTGTGTGTGTGTGTGTGTGTGTGTGTGAGAGAGAGAGAGAGAGAGAAATGAAATTGCAACTGCTCAAATGCCTCTACACAAGGGTTCTATTTATAGAACCACTTGTGTGGGCTGCAAGCTAAAAAGCCCACTCAAGTGTATGTGGCCCATATCTTATAATATGCCAAAATCACTTAAACGCGTGGTACCTTACCATATTTCATGTTCTACTTAAGTACACCGTACCTTACGATGTTCTACAATTCACTTAAGTGCACCGTACATTACGGTATTCCTTAGTTACTCTATCTCTCATCAATCCGTCCTTTTGTGTGTGGCCCTGTAGGTTTTTACGGCATTAGCAATTATATTAAATCACGTATTTAACATAATAAACAGTGAGCGGTATCTAGCAACACATCACTGCTACCCAAGACACGAAAATGTCATGTGATCTGACAAATCCTTTTGTGATAATACTTATGTGTACAATTACCCTTTTGCCCTTATGTCTATATTGAACACAAGGCATAGACCGTGTCATCCTTGTCCAGTTTAATATTGGGCCCATAGACATTTATCCTGTTACGCAGGATGGGCAAATTCCATCTAGGTCACTCATGTCCCTTAGCATGCTTCGCGGAGTACCCATCAACTGTCTTTATGGTCATCCAGTTACAGACAATGTTTGATCAGCAATAAGGCACTCGACTCTACATCTAGGGTCCATAGTGGTTTCAGGTTGAAGGGTGGTATACACTACTATCACCATGAGAATAACTTATGACACTTTGCATAACATTCTATATAGTGTTCTCATAGCGGGTCAATCCAGTATAAATATTACTCTTAATATTCATACATATGTTTAAGACTTGATAACTCCTTATCTATGATCCATGAGATGTGATCATCAGTCTATATACATAATAGTCTTAATGCTTTAATGTTATCCCACTTCACAATAAAGCTCGACTACGGATACTTCAAGAATAGTGTCCTTATGTTTAATATGCTCTCATGATTAAGTCACACTTGATACATTAAACGGACTAGCTATTCTATGGACTTTATTAAACAAACATAATAAAGAAAAAGCCTTTTATTATTAATAAATAATTCGATAATGTAACACCTCAAAATTTGCCCTCCTCTCTTGGGACTAGCTTAGCATATTGCATTTCATTTTTGTAGGACATTAAGCATTTGCATTATTGCATATCATGTGAAAATAAACAAGTCATCCTCCTAAGTCTTTCTCAGAAGATAGAGAGGTTAAGAGGTTCAAGCCTGAGGGTCTCCATAAATTGATCACCAACCATCTGAGGGTTTGGGCTTCAATTAGGGTTTTCCTGGTTCTTCAAGGAGGTTGAGCATTATCTTGATTGCAAGGGTACATCATCATCATCATGGTTATGTCATCCTCAAAGGTTTCAGAATTCATGCTCAGGTTCCTTGGGATTAGGGTTTTGACCTCTGGTCAACCCTAATCAAGTGCACTTTACCAGTCAGGAATTCTCAAGGAGATGAGGTTATTTGCTTGGATGGGGATCATATGGTGATTTTATGGAGCTTTTACAAGCTAGGGTTTCATTTTGGAGCCATGTCATCAAGTGGTTAAGGCTCAGGCTGATCAGGGCACTTCTAAGTCATCTGTCAACCAGAAAGTCAACAGAAGGTCAACTGAGGGCTAGGAGGTGGAGAAATGAGTTTCAACATCTCATTCATGTTCAAAAGAGGCTTATTAATCATGTAAAATGCATATCTTGAAGAATTTGAGGTCAGATCAAAAGTTTCCCAAAATGGAAAGTGACCTATAATTGAAAGTTTCCAAAAATGGAAAGGTTTTGGTTCAAATTCAACTTGATCTTGCATCACCAAATAAGCTTCAAATGAATTTTTATCCAACATGAAAGTTGAAGATCTCTCTCTCCCATTTCCAAAAAGTCCAAGATCATGAATTTATGATGTATGGTTGAGGAGATATGGTCAAATCATTGTCAAGTGTGCATGGGATTTCAAAAGGGCATAACTTTTGTTTCATAACTCCAAATTTGGTGCCTCTTTTTCTAAAACTCTTCTCTTGACATGAACTTTCCAAATCATTCATCACATTTCGTAAAATCTCATCACATAATCATGTGATTTTTCAAGCCATTTTTGGAGGGAAATTCACAAATTTGAAATCTATGCATCATGGGAGCTTTCTACCATTGCCAATGTGTTTAAAAGATGATTTTGAGTGACTTTGATCAAGAAAATGTTACTGTTCACGTCCATTTGCTCCATGCACCATGCAAAATGTCATTTTTGGTCATAACACCTTATTTTGATTAATCACAACTAAACCACGCCTAATTTTAGTTAGTATGTGATTAGTGAAGCATATAAATAGAAAAACCTAACAGAATTTCAGTTTAGCTTCATAAATTCTAGACCTAGATCTCAAAATTCTTTTTCCCTCCATTTTTTCTCCAAATCAAAACTTCAATTTCTTCCACATAGTGCATTGATTTTCTTCCATATTCTTGTTCACTGACCTTCATTTAGCATAGATCAAGCATTGGTTTGGAAGATTCGAGCAAGAATTGAGCACTAGAAGATCAAGAACATGATGATGGAGATTCAAATCTAAGCTAGATCCAAGCCATTCCAAGCTTCATTTTCAACTTCAGAGGTGTTAACAAGGTTGATAGAAGGGATTTGGATGCTTTTGGACACTTGAATCTACCACTGCCATTGTTGGAGCTTCAAGAGGTCACATTTTCGAACCTCCTAATTCATGATTTTATGTGCATAGAATTGTAGAGTTTCTCATGGTGAGAATGCTGATATAAATTTCGTGTGATTTGGTGCAATATTCATGAAGTTATGTGGAATTGAAAGTTTGTAGATCTAGAAAGTTTTCCTTCGATTCTTGAAATTCATGATGAATTAGTGTGAATTGTTTATGGATTCGTGTTCCTCGTTGCATAGGCTTCGTTTTGATATAAAATTTGTGAAATTCTGGGCACTTTGAAAAATTCTGGAAAAAACGCATGAACATTCATGTTGTTCTTCATCATCTTCATGAAGAAGATGAAGATCTTCGTGTTACGTCAGTTTTGCGTCCTTTGCGTCGGTTTGAACCGTCGCTAGCGTAGAACTAGGGCTCGCTGCCAAAACGGCAGCGTTTCATGGCCAGGCGCTCATTTCAAATTGCTACCAGGTTCAATTCCTGGTAGCAGCGTTTTTCAAATTATTTCACAATTATGCTTTTCCCTCCCTAATTTCATGTATGTGCCATTTTCATTTCATTATTTTTCCTCCAACTTCCAAAATTCATAACTAATTGAAAAATGGCTCAATTAATTCCAAATTTTTTGTAGCATGATCCTATGTTTGTCTAGAATTTTTTGGTGGTAATTTCATGATTTTACACTTTCTGGATTTTGAATTGTGGTTGAGTATGTGAACGTGTGTACATTTGTGACCTTGCTCCATTCATCTTATCATAAAATGCTCAATATTGATCCAAATGCATTGAAATTTTACATGATAATTATTGACATGTTGATGGATGTTTTAGGCTTGGTTTGGTATTTTTCCCATTTACCATTTCTGTTTTATGCATGTGTTAACATGGTGTGACAATTTGTGTCACACAATTGGATGTCTTGTTTGAGCAATTTTATTGCCATGCCAATTGAACTTGGATGCTTCTGATTTTTTGTATGATGATTGTTTGGGATGTGTGAAATACTCATGAATTTTTCCAGAATTGTTTGAATCATTTCTGTTTTAATTTGAAATTTTCATTCATAATGATCAAATGTATGCCTTGAATTGGTCTATGACTTCTCTTGCTCACCACATGGACTTGCTTGATGATTTTGCTTTGGTCCTTTTTAGGACTTGTTCTTGATTGATTAAATATGATCTAGGTTGAATATCAAGTCCTGTTTTGAATTTTTTCTTCACTTTTGACCCTAGGCTTTGACCTAGTGGTTTGGACTTACCATTTGAGTTGTGAATTTCAGGTTCAAGTGTGCATCTCCATGATTGATGTTGCTCCTTCATTTGAGCTTGATCATTTGTTCTTGTTGGCTAACACTTGCTGTTTTGTAGGTTGAGGATAGTTCATTTGTGTTTGCCTTAGGGCTTACTCATTGTGCATATTGATTTGTCTGTCTGTTTGATAGTGACTGTTAACTGTTGTCTGAGTATTGTACTTATTGGTTTAGATGTTTCCACAGGTACCTAAGTTGCTTTAAGTTCATTTGAACTTTGCTTTGCTTGCTTGTGGTTGGCATACCACTTAGGTATAATCCCTTAATCTTCATGTAGTCTGGAAGACCTGTCATGTTACTTTGGCAGGCACCTGTCTGAAGCCCTCCTTAAGAGGCAATGTTTGTGCTTGTTTATCTTTGTGCCTTGTATATTCAAAGACCTCCTAAGTGAAGAGGCATTGGCAGATAGAAGGGATGTGCAATCCATCCCCTGCTATTTAGTTGTGTCATTCATCCTGCTCACACCATGTGTTGATGCACTTTGAATAAGAACCCAAGATCTTGTTGTGTCAGTCATGTGGAGAAGAGTTCCTTCATTCTGGACTCCTACACTTTCATTGATTGAAGCTCTCCCAGGCCAGGGATAAGAGCTATGAGGCACACCCATCATTCCCATTTCATCTGCTTCACCCTAACTCTCAATGTTAGGGTTAAGAGCTCAAAACACCCGTTTCCAGTTGGTTTGTTTGTCAAGGTCGATATGACCCCTTGACTAAAGCCTAACCTTGCTTGAGCCCCCTTGGTTGTGTATAGTGTGTGCTACTTGCTTTTGATGTTTATCTGTTTTGCTTCTCATCTCCTTTCTGTAGGAGTCGTATGATCAACTTTTGAGGAAGTTGACGTACGTAGAGATAGACTTGAGTTAACTCACTGCCTGTGTGAGTCAAACTTTTGTTAGAAACCTCAACCTAGGACTATTGTGGATTACATGATAACTATTAGGCTCGAGTCAGTCTCCCTTCTAGTTTGTCATTTCCCAGTCTCTGGTCAGGATAGAAATTTCTCCCCTATTAAGGGGAACTACGTTGCCCTGATCCTCATACCAGATGAGGTACATAGGAAGGAGATCGTGCGAGATCTCTCCGGGCACCCTTTTTCTTTTTGTGTGTGTTTGCTTGACAGCTAGCAGGCTCGAGTACCAGACTCCCTGTTGGCTTGTTTGTTCAACCTTTGTGTTTCTTTTGACGACTCAGCGTCCGGTTAACCTCTTGTTTGCCTGGAGTCTGACGTAAGTCCAGCGATTGGCAGTCGGTTTCCTGTGTGTGTTTGTTTGGAGTCTGATGTAAGTCCAGCGATTGGCAGTCGGTTTCCTGGTTGTGTTTGTGTGTGGAGTCTGATATAAGTCCAGCGATTGGCATTCGGTTTCCTCGTTTGTGTTTGTTGTTTGGAGTCGGACGTAAGACCAGCCATTGGCAGTCTATTTCCATTTGCGTGTTTGCTTTGACGTCTCAGCGTCTGTGCGTGTGTTTTGTTTCGGCGTGCGTTAGCCGAACTACGGTAGCTCTAATTCTCATTCCAGATGAGATACGTAGGCATAGGATGCGATATCCTAGCGAGCCCGTTCCCATTTCCCCGAACTACGTCGACTCTGATGTTTGTTTCTGACAAACTACGTAGGCCCAGGAGGCGACATCCTGCCGAGTCCGCTTCCGTCTTCTTCCATATGTGTTTTACTCCAGTGTGCATGCATTCTTTTTGAGCAGTTATTTAGCAACCTTATTCTATTCTTTTGAGCGTGGATCCCGTCGAGTACGACGGACGTGAGGGGTGCTAATACCTTCCCCTTGCGTAACCGACTCCCGATCCTTGTAATCTCCGGTCGTAAGACCATTTCCTTTCCAGGTTTACTTCGAGCGTTTCCTTTCCCTCCTTTGGGATAAATAACGCATGGTGGCGGCTCTGTTTGTTTGTTTTTCCCGCCGGTTGTTTTTCGCGGATGCGACAGATACAAGTATCAAAAGTATTGGCCTCTAGGGCTTGAACCAACAATCTCCCACTAGCACTAGAGCCAATCAGGCATTCCCCTAATGCCCACAGATCTAGTATGGTCATCATGCTTCTGCTGTGCAAGAGGCTTTGTCAGTGGGTCAGCAATATTGTCAAGTATAGGTACTCTGCATATTTTCACATCTCCTCTATCTATTATCTCTCTAATGAGGTGATAATGCCTAAGTATGTGTTTGGATCGTTGGTGAGATCTAGGTTCCTTAGCTTGTGCGATAGCACCATTGTTATCACAATAGAGACCAATGGGATCCACAATGCTAGGAACTATGCCAAGTTCACTAATGAACTTTTTGATCCAAACAACTTCCTTTGTTGCACTTGAGGCAGCAATATACTCGGCCTCGGTTGTAGAATCAGCAACTGTATCTTGCTTTGAACTTTTCCAACTCACAGCGCCACCGTTTAAGCAAAACACATAACCAGATTACGATCTAAAGTCATCCTTATGAATCTGGAAGCTAGCATCGGTGTATCCAATTACAGCCAGCTCTTCCTGACCTCCATATATCAAGAATGAGTCCTTAGTCCTTCTCAAATACTTAAGGATATTCTTGACAGCTACCTAATGAGCATCACCAGGATCATATTGGTACCTACTCGTTGCACTTAAAGCATACGAGACATCTGGTCGAGTACATAACATGGCATACATGATAGATCCTATTGCAGATGCATATGGAATCTTTTTCATGCGATCCCTTTCTTCCTTAGTTGAAGGGGATTGTGTTTTTGATAGACACATGCCATGTTGCATAGGTATGAATCCTTTCTTGGAATCATGCATATTAAAGCGTCTTAGCACTTTGTCTATGTACGTACTCTGACTTAGGCCAAGCAGTTTTTGTGATCTATCTCTATAGATTCTGATTCCTAATATATAGGCTGCTTCACCTAGGTCCTTCATAGAAAAGCATTTCCCCAACCAAGACTTTACTTGTTGCAGGGTAGGGACATCGTTTCCAACGAGTAATATGTCATCTACATATAATACCAGGAAAACGATCATGCTCCCACTAACCTTCTTGTAGACACAAGGCTCATCTTCATTCTTGATGTATCCATATTGTTTTACTGTTTCATCAAAACAAAGATTCCAGCTTATGGAAGCTTGCTTCAATCCATATATTGATCTTTGTAACTTACATATCTTTTGGGCTTCTTCTGGTATGTCAAATCCTTCAGGCTGTGTCATGTACACATCCTTAAGAAGATTCCCATTAAGGAAAGCAATTTTGACATCCATCTGCCATATTTCATAATCATGATATGCAGCGATAGCAAGTAAAATCCGAACAGATTTAAGCATTGCAACTGGTGAAAAGGTTGCATCATAGTTAACCCCATGAATTTGTTTATATCCTTTTGCAACCAGTCTTACCTTATAGGTATGTACCTTACCATCCATGTCAGTCTTCTTTTTGAAGACCCACCTGCATCCTATAGGGTTAACTTCTACAGGAGGCTCTACCAAGGTCCAAACTTGGTTTGTGTACATGGAATCCATTTCATATTTCATGGCTTCTAGCCACTTCTCAGACTTGGGACCAGTTATGGCCTCTTGGTAGGTCACAAGCTCATCTTGATCCATGAGTAATACATCACCTTGATCAGTTATGAGATATCCATATCTCTCAGGTAGGTGGCGTATCCTATTTGACCTACGTTGGTCTTGTTCTACTTGAGCAGGTTGCTCTTCCATAACTACTTGTGTTTCCTGCTCTAATTCCTCCATAGATGTATCAATGCTTTAAGATTCTTGAATTTCTTCAAGCTCTACTTTCCTCCCACTGATTCCTTTGGAAATAAAATCCTTTTCTAGGAAAACTCCAGTTCAAGCGACAAACACTTTGCCCTCAGAAGGATTGTAGAAGTAATACCCTCTTGTTTCTTTAGGATACCCCATAAATAAACATTTGTCAGATTTGGGCTCAAGCTTAGTTGAAATTTGTCGTTTCACATAAACTTCGCAACCCCAAATCTTCATGTAAGACATATGTGGTTTCTTACCACTCCATATCTCATATGGTGTCTTCTCAACCTTTTTGGATGGAACACGGTTAAGTGTGTAAGCTGTTGTCAATAGTGCATGTCCCCAAAAGGAGTTTGGAAGATCGGCATGACTCATCATGGATCGGACCATGTCTAACAGGGTTCAATTTCTTCTCTCAGATACACCATTCCATTGGGGTGTTCCAGGAGGAGTAAGTTGGGATAGGATCCCACACTCTTTCAGATGGTCATCAAACTCTAGGCTTAAATACTCACCACCTCGATCTGATCGAAGAGTTTTAATATTCTTACCTAGTTGGTTTTGTACTTCATTCTTGAATTCCTTGAACTTTTCAAAGGACTCTGATTTGTGTTTCATTAAATACACATAACCATATCTACTGAAATCATCAGTAAATGTGATGAAGTACTGAAAACCTCCTATGGCTGGTATGTTCAGTGGTCCACATACATCAATATGTATGAGGGCCAAAAGATCATTAGCTCTTTCACCTTTTCCTGTGAATGGAGACTTTGTCATCTTTCCAATTAAACAAGATTTGCATGTCTCATATGATTCATAATCAAAAGAGTCCAAGAGTCCATCTTTATGGAGTTTGGAAATGCGTTTCTCATTTATGTGGCCTAATCGACAATGCCAAAGGTATGTTGGATTTAACTCATTAAGTTTCACCCTTTTAGTATTAATGTTATAAATAGGCATTTCAAGATCAAGGACATATAGTCCATTGTTCATTTATGCATTAGCATAGAATATATCATTCAAATAAATTGAGCAACAATTGTTCTTTATTATAAATGAAAAACCAAACTTGTCCAAACAAGAAATGGAAATAATATTCCTGCTAATTACAGGTACATAATAACAGTTCTCTAACTGAATTATTAAACCACTAGGTAAAGTCAATACATAAGTTCCTACGGCTAAAGCAGCAACCTTTGCTCCATTGCCAACTCGTAGGTCAACTTCACCTTTTGCCAAATCTCTACTCCTTTTTAGCCCCTGCACATTGGTTAAAATGTGAAGACCGCATCCATTATCTAATACCCATGATCCAGAAGTAGATAAATTAATTTCAATAACAAAAATACCTGAAGTTGAAGTCTCTACTCCATTCTTCTTATCTTCCAGGTACATTAGGCAATTTCTCTTCCAATGTTCGGTCTTACCGCAATGGAAACAGGTATCTTTCTTTGCTATGTCTCCACTAGGCTTCAAAGCAGCAACAGTAGGTTTGGGTTTGGCAACTTCCTTACCTTTCCCTTTATCACCCTGCTTGGTGGGTCTTTTGTTCTGTCTCTTTCCATTTTCGATTGTCATACCCCAATTTTGTCTGGGCATTTTAAATTTTTGCAATTCTGATTCCATTTTTATTTGCATCATATGCGCAACATAACATGCATTTCATCATGAATAATACCTGAAATATCAGTCGGAATGAATTTATTGAAAATACAGACAAATTGGTTAAATCACTTCTCAAGAACATGCAAAATCAGCGGGTAAAAAGTTTTAAAAAATTAAAATTGCAGACGCCAGTATTATTAACCTACGGTTCACGAAGTTTAACCTGGTGTGCCCGTTATCTTTTTTAGCGGCTGTTTCGATTGCATTTTAACCCGCATGAGCCTTTTAACCGGTGAATTTTTTTTTAGGAATTAAAACAAACGCTGTATTTTTTCAATAAGTATATTTTGTGCTGATTATTTTAAAGCGTCCGATTTAATTTTTCGAGCAAATTAGCGCCTGACTTTTATGCACATTTTATCGTTTTATTTTTTGTTTCTTTGTCTAAATAATCAAATTTATTAATTAGGATTTTTTAGTATGTAGTGTGAATATTGATTAGGTTTTTAAATAAATATGTTTTCTTTGATAAATAAAATAATGAATAATAGTTTCAAAATAGAGGAAATTAACAGCATTGGATTCCTATACCCATCAAGCCCACAACGTGCCAGCTAGCATGTGTTGTGACTAAAAGGAAAATATTCATTCTCCAATATGCATGAAACACATGTTTACTTTTGGGAGAAAGGGATCCTCCAACGGATCTTTTGAAAAAAAGTCACTATCACCTACCACACTCACACTCATTCACGTTTTCCTCTCTCAACTCACACCTCACTGACACGTGTCTCCCATTCCATCTCTCACCACACTGACCTTACACCCCTCTCTCGTACACTCAACGTTCGGAAAAAAAACAAGAAAAGAAAAAGAGATTAGAAAAGGTTTTGCTCACAAACACACGTCTCCCACTCCGTTTATCTACACCTCACCAACGAATAAAAACAAAACAAAAAAGAAATTAAAAAGGGTACCTCACTCACCTCATTCCCATCACCCAATCACACTCACCTCACCCTCTCTCTCACCCACTACTAACTCACCTAACACTCACGATCTCTCTCTGCTACAAAGAAACAAAAAAGAGAAAACTAAAAAAGGAGAGGAAGAAGCTTCTTCTTTGCTCAAAAACACGATGTTCGCCGGCGCCGTGTCTTCCCACCGCCACCGCCATTAACGCACCTTCCAACTACACCCTCCTATTTCCATTGCCACCACCAACGCACAACCGTCGCGCCTTCACCCAACTCGTCTCCACCGGCGAACACCGCTTCTGTCATCTCACCTTCGAACACAAACCCGACAACCTCCGACGGATGCAGCTAAGCAACCGCACTTCCCGTCTCTTCTTCAACCGCACCACTATAACATAACCTTCATCTCACTCTTCGATCGACAGTACCGCTTCCGTCATCGAAGTGAATTAATCGTTCTGAATAACTCATTTCTTTTAAGTTTCTTTAGGTGGTTCCAGATGCAAATTGGTAAACAGAATAGATGGCGATGTTGCTTGTGGAGAAAATCGATGAGTTTCCAAACTCCGCTTCTGATGGAGTACCGACTCACGGATGAAGCTGTTGTGGGCAACTTGAGTTGCGTGAGATGCTGATGAAGAAGACGAAGATCACTTTGGCGGATAAGGTCTTTTCACCAACAAAACTCACTCTAAGAACACGCATCCCTACAAAACCGGTAAGACGAATTTGATAGCCACATTGCTCATCGGTGAAAAACTCATTTCTGTTTTAATTCTTTTTCTTTGAAAATATAAGGGTATTATGTTTTTGTTTTCGATTTGGAACGATTCAAACAGATATGTTAATTTTGTGGCATTGAATTTGCGAAAGTTTGAATTTATATGTTAATTATGCAGGTTAGGTTATGTGAATATATTAATATTTAGTACTATGTCAAGCATATTAACTGTGTGCAAAAGCTGTGTTGGATTAATACTGTTTTTAAATGGAAATGTGTCCATGGATATGGTGGATTGTAGTTGAGTATCGGTCTATAGATTTAGAATTGATATATTTGTGCAATTGCTACTAACCATTATATATATTACTTATTTTGCTCTATTTTGTAAATATAACTGTATTATTTGTCATTTAAGTTTATTGCATTGGTGTATTGACTAACTAGTTCGTTGTGAGTGTTGGTTATGTAAGTTATATGGGTTGTATTGCAATATCAGTTTCGTTACGCCACCACTAAATTCATGTTGGGACTTGAAATAATCTTTACGAATATAAATAATTTGTCCCTACTTCATTACGTGAGTTGTGCAAGAGTGTAATTTTAGATCACGGATTCGACAATTACATGTCGATTTACCGCCAAACTTCAATAAATTAATCGTACGATTTCACCGTGTTATGATTTTTTTACGTATGACATTAATCCTATGGTCATCACGTACAAAGCGGTTTTTTGAGTACATTATCAATTTAAATTGACATTGTTACCTATTCCATTTCCATTCTAATCAAATTAATCAATTAATTAAATTTTTGTTTAATTAAGTTAATTAATTTTAATCAACCTGCTTATCTGATTTAGTTAAAGTCATTTTGATAATTAATTTTAGTTAATTCAATTAATCAATTTAACAGACATTAATTAATTAGTTTTGTTAAAAAAATGGACCGACTTATCTCATCATCAATTCATAATCATTTCAAACAAATTCAATTTCATTCCAATTCATCATCAAAATCCAAACCAAATTCAAAAACACAAATCACACAATTCTTGATTCAAAGTCGAGTCCATTTTCAAACACCCTTATAAGTCGGTCGCTTTTAGCATCGCCATCAACCTCACACAGCTTACTCTTGGGCTTTCTTACAATGAGACCTAGTCGATTGCTAATCGATCGACTAGATGACCGATTCACTAAATAAAATCCACTTCATTCGTAAACACAAATTCAAAACCTCGATCCAATGTCGAGTATTTTTTATCCAAATCAAATTAAAATACCCAATCACAATCAAATACCATTTCATTTGGAAATGAAAAGGGGGATGGCTTTGAGTTTTCAATTCCTCTCCTCGATTATTTGAATACGAGTTCTCTTACTCGGTTAGTCAAATAGTCGTCACTTCTATACACCCAAGCACAAACAAATTGAATCATTTTATAATAAGAAACAAAAGGGAGATGACTTTGAGTCTTCAATTTTTCTCCTCGATTATTTGAATACAAGTTCTCTTAATTAGTTAGTCAAATAATTGTCGTTCCTCTACAAACTTCCAAACCCCGATTAAATCAAATTATTTTCATAATAAGTGAAACGAAAAGGGAGATGACTTTGAGTTTTCGACTTCTCTCCTCAATTGTTTGAGTACGAGTTCTCTTACCCGGTCAGTCGAACAATTGTCATTTTTCCACCAACTCATACCGTAAGTCAAACCATTTTTACAATAAACTGTACGAAAATGAAGATGGTCTTGAGCCTTCGATTCCTCTCCTCAAGTGCTTGGATATGAGTTGTCTTACTCAGCCATTCAAATATTTGTCGTCTATTCTAAAAAACATCAATCATACATAAACCTGTTTTCATAATCACTCAGATGAAAAAGAAAGCGGTCTAGAGTCTTCTATTCCCTTTCCCGATTATTAGGATACGAGTTGTCTTACTCGGTTATCCAAGTATTTGTCATCCATTTAAAATACCTTAATCATCATTAAAATCCTTTTACAATTAAGGATGGAAAAGAAAGCGGTATGGAGTCTTCTATTCCCTTTCCCGGTTATTAGGATACGAGTTGTCTTACTTGACTATCCGAGTAATCGTCGTCAAACCAAAAATATCTCAACACATCAAGTCTATCTTTTCCTTACCTCGTGCGATCGAAACCAGTCAAACAAAATGTTCAAACACATTAATCCAACTTGTTACCCCGTGTGACCAAAACCATTCTTTCGAAAAGAACACTGCTAATCCTTTCTAATACGCACAACAAACTAGTTCTAGAGCCTCCACCGAGAGTAGACAGGCCCATGTTTAGCCTTTAGAATGCCGACCTACACAATCGTTCATCAAACAAAACACACCAATTATTCGTAGTGCTCGAACTACGAATGCTCTGATTTCCTTATTGCACCATAAGGATATGTAGGCAGAAGATTGTTGTATCTTCACGAGCACATTAATAAATAACCTCCCTTTTCTCCCTTCAGAGGTCTTCATCCATATCTATTACCAACTTTAATTACTCGAAGAAAACAAACAACATAAGTTAACACTCAAATCGCAAAATTGAACTAAGAGGTTCCCGTTGAGTACAACGGACGTGAGGGGTGCTAATACCTTCCCCCTTGCGTAATCCACTCCCGAATTCGAATATGGTTGCGACGACCATTATTCTGTTTTTAAAGGTTTTATCGATATTTTCCTATTCCTTCATTGGAATGAATAAAGTTCGGTGGCAACTGTGTTCGAACTAACATTTTTCCACGTCCATCACGAGGGATTGCATTTTTTCCGAGGTGCGACAGCTGGCGACTCTGCTGGGGATATATGCTCCAAGCAAGAGAGAGTGAAGCCTAGCTTAGTTTAATCTATGTATTGGGTGTTAACCTTGTTTGTTTGATTTTTTTATTCTGTTATTATTATTCTATTGTAATTATTGTGTTATGGTTTATTTCCTATAATGTTATTGGGGTTCTCTGATTGTTGGTACTTTGTGAGATAGGCTCTCTACCCGAGTCTGAGAAAAAACATAAGATTAAGTTGGTGGTTGCGTAGTGGACGCCCACAAGGATTCTTCCTTGTTGGGAAGATACGAAGACCCCTCCTAGAGGAGATTCTCTTGAGATACTATTGTCCGACGAGCCTTTGTCACGGCGATGGTGTTTCAAGTTGGATCAATGACTCTAGGGACCTTTTAACTCACTATCCGGCGGTTATGTAGTATTAACCTACGAAGTTTCATACTTGTTGGGTTAATACGAAAACCCCAATCAGATGAGATCCCTTGGACGTATTATTACCTTAAAGTAATATTTCCAACCTCGATCTATGACTCTGAGAACCTTATTAGAACCTTGGACTCGAGAATCGCGTAGTAGAATCCCCATGGAGCCTTACTTGTTGGGACAATACGAAGACCTCGCCTAAGATGAGATTATCTTAGGGGTATTACTGTCTGATGAGTCTTCGTCATGGCGGTGACGCTCTCAATGAGAATCAATGACTCTGGGAACCTATTAACTTTAGAGCCTACCCTTGGGAATTTCAGTAATCAGAGAAACCTCTGCTTCTTCCTTTTATCCTGATGTACACAACGCGTGATTGACCTTGAATATTGGTATTCCTTTACAAAGAAAACATGGCAAAATTTCATGCATTGCATATCATCTTCCAGAAACAAAAACTTACACCATATTCTACCCTTTGTCCAGTAACACTGACTACTCGACACCGGTACGAGACATGCTGCAACTACAGGATAACACTCGAACAACTTGAAGCAAACCAAGTCTCGATGAGGACAAACATTGACTACATGCAAGTGAAGATAGACCGTTTACTTGAAACCATATTACTCCTAGCCCAGAAGGAGAAGGATGTTGAGACTAGCGCCGAAGCCAGAAAAGTTGCTACTCGGTTTGGATCATCATCACTTATCATCCCTGGAGTGACTGGCCTTGGTCGTAACCTTAATCATCCTAGAGGAGGACCTACCCCTATTCCAAAGATGGTCAATGTAAACCCCCCATGAGCATTTTTCTACGTCTGCTCGACATGGATCCATGATGGGTGATGAAGATCTGTATGACGCTTTCTTCATGCCACAACCCGCCAAACCTGTTGTTGGAGGTCTCTTAGACCCAACTGTTAGTGACTCCATGCTTTAGAAGAGAAGTTCAAGTCCTTGGAGGTTCACACTACTCCCGGTTTGGACGCCGTTGATATGTGCCTGGTGCCAGGACTCGTGATTCCACAAAAATTCAAAGTCCCAGACTTTGACAAGTACAAAGGGATCAGCTGCCCTAGAACCCATCTCAGAGCTTACTGTCGTAAGATGGTTGCCCACTGATAACATGAAATAATATCACATTTTTGGACTTGATTTAATTAAGTTATATTATTATTTGATTCGATCTATTTTATATTATTCGATATTACTTGGTATTTTCCTTCTATTTATTTCAGGTAACATTATTTGAAGCATACGTGAAAAAGAAAGAAAAGGGGGTGCAAAAAGAGGATTCTCTAGGAAAAGCATTCCACTAAAGCCCAGCCCACAACTACAAAGGAGAAGCCCTGTGATGCTGTGACGACCGCCACACAAGGTGTGACGAGCGTCACACCCCTCTGCTCAGTGTTACGAGCGTAACACATGGTGTGACGGACGTCACACCCCCACTCCTATTTTTTTGGCTTTGACGCGTAACAGAAGCACGTTCTCTCCTATTCTTCCTCTGACTCGTTTACATGCTAGAAAACCTACTGAAGAGACTTTGGAAGAAACGGTTACTTTATGGATGAATATAAATAGACCCAATTGTGGAACCCTGCTCTTCTCTTCTTTTTTCCGCCGTGCAAGTTTTTACAGCAATATATTTTCCCAGCATTTTTATTTCCTTAGCATTTTATTTTCTTTTCTTTGTTAGCTTAATTTTTTAGGCATTCAATTAATTTTCTCACAATAGTTTCTACACCGGAAACTACTGTGTAACTTTTACTGGATCTAACCTTACGTTAGATCATAGTATTTTACTTCTTCGTTTTTATTTTCCTGTCCGATCGAAGATTGTGAAGAACAAATCCAACCGGTTTGTGGTGGAGTGTTCGAGCATCGAAGCTAGGGAATAACCAAGATTTCTATTAATTTTACAGGTTCATTAATTTATTGTTTTAATTTATATATGCTTTGTACTGCTGTTTATCTATACTGTTTGTCTGATATGACTGTATTTAAGCATAATTATTGTTTAGGCTTGTTTAGCATGTCTGGCTAAATAAACTTAGATATCGGTATATAAAGTAAGCGGAATAAAGGAATCAAAACTAAGTTGGTTTAAATTTATTTAAAAAAATATAGTCACTCTTTTTATGGTCTAAATTTACAGAGTTAACACCAAAGTTTTTGTACGAGAGTAAAAAAAACATAAAGAAGTTAAAATCAATAGAACGACGGTTTGAGCTTTTAACTGGACAGTGTAAATTGGACACTAACTTTAAATCAGGGCGAAATCAATTTTTAGAGTTAATTAAATTCTAATCATTTTCAAAAAGTATTTTTAAAGGTTAAATGTGAGGACGAGAGTTAAGCATTTAAGTTAATCATATAATCTAAGTCAACAGAGCGAGAGTTTGAGACGAGGGCGTTTAAATGGTTAGTATTTTCTTAAAAAGAGTTTCTATAGATTCTATTGTTTTCAAAAAGTGATTTTAGATTTAAATAAATAGTGAGAGCGTACGTTAATATAGAGTCATAGTCTGATTCAACAAAGCGAGAGTTTGAGAAAGGACTTTTAATCAATAGTGTCTACTGAAAAGACTTATTTTAAAACTAAGAAACCAACGAAGATTTGATTCCCTAATTACGACAAACTACATACCGATATCCGCATTATTTGATATTTAATCTAGATCCTATTTTAGTTTTACTTTTCCCCCTAATCATCAAAGTATCATCCGCCTTAGCTTTACGAAGTAACCTTAGAAAAAGCGGTATATCAATTCATTAAGTCCCTGTGGGATCGATATCTTTTAAAAATACGCGATTAGACTGTGCACTTGCAGTCAATACCCCAATCGACTCATAAAGTCGCGATCACCCACATCAGTAATGATCAAATCCTGATTCATTACTTCCAAGATAGCCTTAGTGGGGCATCCTTGGAATGGTACATGCAACTAGATAAAGGACAGGTCCAGTCATGGAGAGACCTTGTTGAAGCCTTCCTTAGGCATTATCAATACAACACTGATCTAGTGCCC
This sequence comes from Lathyrus oleraceus, assembly GCF_024323335.1. Taxonomy (NCBI): domain Eukaryota; kingdom Viridiplantae; phylum Streptophyta; class Magnoliopsida; order Fabales; family Fabaceae; genus Lathyrus; species Lathyrus oleraceus. The sequence goes on from NC_066582.1 coordinate 52,530,194, forward strand.
AATCGCACACAGCTGCAAGACATGACTCAACGCGACAATGAGTCATTTAAGGAATACGCCCAACGTTGGAGAGAGCTAGTAACTCATGTCCAACCTCCTCTCCTTGATAAGGAACTGATTGATATGTTTATGGGAACTCTCCATACCCAGTACATGGAGAAAATGGTGGGATCCAGTTTCCCAACTTTTGCTGAGGTTGTCTCCGTGGGAGAACGAATCGAGAGCCAGATCAAGAAGGGAAAGCTACCTTGCGCTGCCAATGCTTCAAGTGGGATGAAGAAACCTTATCCTAATCTCCCAAAGAAGCCAAAAGGTCAGACCAATGTCGTAATGGGAGGAGGAGGATATAGGACACATCCCTATGTTCCTGCACCTTACCATCAGGTTGTTGTTGTCATCCTAACACCGTATCAACCACCATATCAACAACCATATCAACAATAATATCAACACTCGTACCAACAGCCAGCTTACCAGCAGCCACATCAAAATCAACAACAACATGCTCCACAACAACGTCAACCTAACCAACAGAGAGCAAGGAGACCAGAAAGACATTTTGATCCATTGCTGGTACCATACAGCAAGATCCTTCCCTACCTGCTAAAGGATGGATCAATTGTTTTGAAGGAGCTAACACCTGCAACTCCATCCTATCCACCATGCTACGACGCTAATGCTCATTGCGAGTATCATATGGGTGCCCCAGGGCATACAGTGGAGAATTGTAAGGCCTTCAAACACAAGGTCCAAGATTTGATTGACAGTAAGGTAGTTACTTTCACGCTAGTTAGGCCAAACGTTGCAACAAACCCCATGTCGGCGCATGCGGAGCATAGTGAAGCTCAAAGATAAAGCTTCCCATCAGCCTGAACAAGCAGAGCAATTCCGCCAGAGAATCAAGAGATGAAGTCTCGTTGCTTTGAATGAAGGCGATCATTATTCCATTTTTACCGTTTTGCATTCTTGTAATTTGTTCTTATTCATTTAAGTACTGTATTCTTTAAACATTGTTATTTGTATTTGGTCTTATTAATGGGATGATTATGCATGCTTTGAATCAATCTTTCATATTCACTCATCTATCACATTTACAAAGCACAAACACATGCTTTTCCACTTCACCTTCTTCATCACACTATTGTTAGTAAATGTTGGAAGGAGGATGACGAAAACGAAATACCCATAATTGTTGATTGTATGATTTCGGATAAAACCTTGCTAATGATGTACATGCATTGTTTCAAAATCCCAAACACCGGAGAGATAAGGAGTTAATCCCTAGTCAACCACTTCGAGCCTAGAAGTAGGAGTTTCTTTCGGATCTACAGAACCCTTACGCTTAACCTGGGGCAGGGTAGTGTTCAGTTAATTTGACTTTGCATTCAAATTACAAGGCGAAATATCCCATACAAGGATCAATCACATGATATTCTTCGCACACATCCTAAAGTGTCGAAGGAACCGTACAAATCCAAATTTTATGTCAGTTGTTCTTCAATGACCAACAACTTGGCAGTCACAATTTTCAAAAAAATCAATCAAAGAAGAGCCCGCTAAGTCCAACACCCTAAAAGGAGACTTAGGCAAAAACTGGGGGCAATCCCGATGGACTAAAGCTTCAACAAGCGGTCCATGCAAAAGTTAGGGATCAAAACAAAAATCGAAAGAGACAATGAAAGTCCTCAAAACAAAACAAGGATTAATGACCACCACACCCAAATCAAAGGGTCACCAATAGCTAATGGTGTCACTTCAGAGGCAATTCGACTTCGTCTCTTTCCTTTCTCGTTAAGAGATAAAGCTAGAAGATGGCTTCAGTCTCTTCCTTCCAACTCAGTCACCACATGGAATGAGTTGAAGAAAGTCTTTCTTGCCCGATATTTTCCTCCAAGCAAAACAGCTATGTTAAGAGCCCAGATAAATGGATTTAAGCAAAAAGATAACGAGTCTCTTTTCGAAGCATGGGAAAGATACAAAGACATGATGAGACTTTGTCCACACCATGGTTTAGAGGACTGGTTATTAATTCATACCTTCTATAATGGTCTCTTATACAACACAAGGTTAACAATAGACGTCGCCGCAGGTGGTGCGCTTATGGACAAACCTTACACCGATGCTTATCAACTTATCGAGAGCATGGCCCAAAATCATTATCAGTGGGGAAGCGACCGAACAATGGTAGAAAAACCTCAAACAAAATGGGGCATGTACGAGATAAGTAGCCTTGATCATGTTAATGCAAAAGTGGATGCTCTTGCCCAGAAAATCGAAAGTTTAAATGTATCACCTCCAGCCACCGTGGTTGCCGTAACTCAAAACTGCGAAGTCTGTGGAATTCAAGGTCACACTCCTACTGATTGTCAACTCCTAACAGGAATCCAAGCAGAGCAAGTGAACTATGCTCAAGGAGATCCCTACTCGCATACATATAACTCAAACTGGAAGAACCATCCTAATTTTTCATATAAGAGTAATAATGCTTTATACGCACCAGGTCAAGCTCCCAGTCAAGCTCCAGCTATACCTCCTGGGTATCAAAAGCCGACCCCATCTACACCTAACAATAAAGTTCCTAGGAAATCCAACTTGGAAATCATGATGGAGAACTTCATAGCTTCTCAACAGCAAACGAATAAAGAGTTCTTAAACCAGAATGTACACACTAGCGAACAGATTAAACAACTAGCAAGTAAAGTAGATGCCCTGGCTACCCATAACAAAATGCTGGAAACACAAATCTCACAAGTAACTCAACAACAAGCGCCTACTGCTGCCCCAACTGGTACATTTCCTGGACAGCCCCAACCTAACCCGAAAGGCCACACTCATGCAATTATATTAAGAAGTGGAACAGAGGTAGAAGGACCATCTGACCCAAGAATTGAAAACCAAAACTCTAAAAAGTCAACTGAGGAAGAAAGTAAACTTAAGGAAAAGGAAGAGTGTAATAAGGAAACCGTAGAAAAGAAAGAACCTTATGTACCTCCACCGCCTTATAAACCACTTATCCCTTACCCTCAAAGGCTTATTAAAACCAAAGACGCGGGCCAATTTAAAAAATTTGTTGACCTACTGAAACAATTAAACGTCACAATCCCTTTTACAGAAGCTATTACACAGATGCCCTCATATGCTAAGTTTTTAAAAGAAATCTTATCTAATAAAAGGAAACTTGAGGATAGCGAAACCGTTACACTCACTGCTGAGTGTAGTGCAATAATCCAGAATATGCCTCCTAAACTTAAAGATCCTGGTAGTTTCTCTATACCCTGTCATATAGGAAAATTTGTCATAGACAAAGCGTTGTGTGATTTAGGAGCCGGTATCAGTGTTATGCCCTTATCCATATGCAAGAAACTGGAAATGGGAGAATTAAGACCAACTAAAATGTCTGTGCAATTAGCAGATCGCTCCGTTAGATATCCTGTAGGAATTCTTGAAAACGTTCCCGTGCGTATAGGTCAATTCTACATTCCCACCGATTTTATAATTATGGACATAAGAGAAGATGAAGTTACCCTCATTATATTGGGAAGACCATTCTTAGCAACCGCCGGTGCCATCATAGACGTAAAACGAGGACGACTCACTTTCGAAGTAGGAGAAGAGAAAATTGAGTTCATTCTTTCCAAATTTTTGAAAGCACCTGCAATAGAAGACACATGTTACTTCATGGATATCATCGATGAATGCATAAAAGAAACAGAATTAGAAAATGACGATTTGTCTGACTATCGTGTAGAAGACAGACTGAACCAATGTTTAGCAATAACATCGGATCCTACGCAATGCCTTAAGAAACCAACCCTCGACCTGAAAACACTTCCCAAAAATCTGAGATATGAATTCCTAGACTTAGAACTTGAACGACCATTGATAGTAAATGCAGACCTAGGAAAACTCGAAACCGAAAAACTCTTACATATCTTAAGAAAATATCCAACCGCACTAGGATACAACATCACCGATCTTAAAGGGATAATTCCTTCTATTTGTATGCACCGCATCATGCTAGAAGAAGACTGTAAAACTTCTAGGGAACATCAGAGGAGACTAAACCCGATCCTGAGTGAGGTAGTGAAGAAGAAAGTAACGAAGTTATTAGAGGCAGGTATTATATATCCTATATCCGATAGCAAATGGGTTAGTCATGTACACGTAGTACCAAGGAAAGGAGGTACAACCGTGATCGAAAATGAAAAAGGAGAAACTATAACCAAACGAATCGAATCGGAATGGAGAATGTGCATTGACTATAGGAAACTAAACAAAGCAACCCGAAAAGATCATTTTCCTTTACCATTCATAGACCATATGTTAGAACGACTAGTCAAGCATTCTCATTTTTGCTATCTAGACGGTTACTCAGGCTTCTTTCAAATACCAATTCATCCTGATGACCAAGAAAAGACAACGTTCACATGTCCTTTTGGTACCTTCGCTTATCGATGAATGCCGTTTGGCTTGTGCAATGCTCCTACAACCTTCCAAAGGTGCATGATGGCAATATTCGCCGATTTTCTCGAAAACATCATGGAAGTCTTTATGGATGACTTTTCCGTATGCGGACAAAGTTTCGAAGAATGTCTTGAAAACCTAGAAAGAGTTCTAGAACGATGTGTAAAAGTAAACCTAGTACTTAATTGGGAAAAATGTCACTTTATGGTACAAGAAGAAATTGTTTTAGGACACATCATATCAAATAGAGGAATTGAAGTAGACAAAGCCAAAATAGAAGTAATCGAAAACCTTCAACCTCCGAAAACTGTGAGAGAAGTACGAAGCTTCCTAGGACATGCCGGTTTCTACCGACGATTCATTAAAGATTTCTCTAAAATAACTAAACCTTTAACCGGATTATTAATGAAAGACGCTGAATTCATCTTCGACAATAAGTGTTTAGAAGCATTTCAAACACTTAAACAAGCATTGATCTCTGCGCCCATAATGCAGACTCCGGATTGGAATGAACAATTCGAAATAATGTGTGACGCAAGTGACTACGCCGTAGGCGCTGTTTTAGGACAACGAAAGGATAAAAAACTTCACGTCATATATTATGCGAGTAGAACTCTAGATGAAGCACAAATGAATTACGCCATGACCGAGAAAGAACTTTTAGCAGTAGTATTTGCACTAGATAAATTTCGTTCCTACTTGGTCGGAGCTAAAATAATCGTTTACATTGACCACGCTGCCATTAAGTACCTCTTAACAAAAAAGGACGCTAAACCTAGACTCCTAAGGTGGATCTTGTTGTTACAAGAATTTGATTTGGAAATCAAAGATAAAAAGGAACTAAAAACGTAGTAGCAGATCACCTCTCTAGACTTGAAAACCTGGAACCGGAAAGAACATCGATCAACGATGACTTCTCGTACGATAAACTTATAGCTAATTTGGAAGAAAATAGAGCTGATGAACAGGTAGAGACCACCTTGGTTGTATGCATTACACCATGGTACGCCGATTTTGTCAATTATTTAGCCGCCGGAGTGGTTCCACTTGATTTATCCTACCAACAAAAGAAACGATTCTTCCACGACATGAAACATTATTACTGGGACGACCCTTTACTTTTCAAAAGAGGCCCCGATGGTATTTTCCGTCGGTGTATACCTGAAGAAGAGGTAGAAAGTATAATACAACATTGTAATTCCGCTCCTTATGGTGGACACGCAAGTACATCCAAGACCTGCTCTAAAATCCTACAAGCGGTCTTTATTGGCCAAACATATGGAAGGATGTGCATGTCGCTGTCAAGAAATGCGATAGGTGTCAACGCACAAGAAACATATCTAGACGTGACGAGATGCCACAAAAAGGAATTTTGGAAGTAGAAATTTTCGACGTGTGGGGAATAGATTTCATGGGACATTTTCCACCCTCTTTCGGTAACAAGTACATACTCGTAGCGGTTGACTACGTATCAAAATGGATTGAGGCTATAGCTTCTCCAACAAACGACACACGAGTAGTAATTAAACTCTTTAAGAATATAATCTTTCCAAGATTTGGTGTCCCAAGAATAGTCGTCAGTGATGGTGGATCGCATTTCATATCTAGGATATTCGAAAAACTATTGTTTAAGTATGGTGTAAAACATCGAGTAGCGACACCTTACCATCCTCAAACCAGTGGACAAGTGGAAGTGTCTAACAGAGAAATTAAACAGATATTGGAAAAAACAGTCGCCACCTCGAGGAAAGACTGGTCATCAAAATTACCCGAAGCTATATGGGCATATCGAACCGCTTACAAAACTCCCATAGGAACAACCCCATTTAGGCTTATTTATGGTAAATCTTTCCACCTCCCGGTAGAGTTAGAACATAAGGCCTATTGGGCTATTAAAAATTTAAATTTAAACTATAAGGCCGCCGGTGAAAAGCGAATCCTTGATATAAACGAATAAGAGGAACTTAGACAAGACGCATACGAAAATGCCAGAATCTACAAAGAAAGAACGAAAAATGGCATGATAAGCGCATATCAAGGAAAACTTTCAAACAAGGCGATGTAGTCCTATTGTTTAACTCTAGACTTAAGTTATTCCCAGGAAAACTACGATCTAGATGGTCAGGCCCTTTCCAAGTCACTAATGTCTTCCCTAGTGGAGCTGTGGAAATTAAAGGAAAATCTACGGAAGCATTTATCGTAAACGGGAAGCGTTTGAAACATTATCACTATGCTGAAAACAATGAAGACTCGCAAGTCCTGCACTTAGACGTATTGTCTCCAAAATTAATAGATTAGCATTTAATAGTTTTATGTCGAGCTTGCGACATTAAACAAAGCGCTTCGTGGGAGACAATCCACAACTTTCTATTTTATTTTCTATTTTTATTTTATTTTTTCTTTGATTATTCTTTTTGATTTTATTCAGTATTCATTCTTCATTTATTTTATTTTATAAAACTTTTCTTCTTTTCTTCTTTTGGCATCTGGCCAAATCCTGACTAAATTCTTGTTTTTCTTTTCTTTAGTTAACATTAACCTGATGGGACATATTGATCGTATGGGTATCAAATTTAGAGGGAGAGCTCAGAGACAAAAATTTGAAGAACTAGCAGAGAGAGAGATGCACCCAAGTTTTTATGCTGATGATTGGGCAATGACTGCCCTTGGACTAAGAGAGAGTGTCCTGTATCTGCTGAGTCAAATAGGGTGGGAAACCACTCCTATTCGAAGACAATTTGTCACTTACCGGAGGCTAACTCTAGAATTTCTTAGCTCCCTGATGTATCTACCAAACCATGGAAAAGGAATAAACCGAGGTTTCATTCAGTTCAGGATGTTCAACATGGAGTATCAGTATAACATTCAAGAATTTACTAACCTTTTAGGGTTCCCTACTTCTTTTGATACATTCACCATGAGCCAAGAAGACCTTTTTGAATATAGAGAGCTTGAGCATTTTTGGGGAAGTTTGACGGGTAATGACGACCCTGAGGAACATGAGTTTCTTTCTGGAAACATACATAACCCAGCTTTTCGTTATTTCCACAAGATCCTAGCACACACTCTTTTTGGGAAGAAATCAAACATTACCACAGTATCACGTGATGAACTCTTCATAATATTTTGTGCTTCCCAGAACCGTCCAGTGAATGGTGTCACCTATATGTTGGCGAGTTTTGACCGCCTTATTCAAGATGACCGTGCACCGATTCAAATATGAGGATTGATAACCATGATTGCTAATGCTATTGGATTGCGCCAACCCATGCTTGACTTGAACCCTTTTTGTGGCATTGAGCCTATGAATATACCTTTCCTCTTCAACACTATGTTTATAGGAAACCTTGGGCCTGAAGAGTTTGAACTAATAATTAACAACCAAGTTCTTTACCTATTCACCATGCCTAGTCCGATGACTAGTGTCCATAACCGAAATAATTGGCTCTACAACCTGAATGGAATACCTTCTCCTGTCAGATCTGTTGAATCCATCCAAGATTATGAGATTTGTGACGACCAGATTCCTTATGCTGAGTCTGATCCACAGACACCAACTGGTTACCATGATGTTGCCTCTCCACCTCATCCTATCCCGCCCGCAGAATCGGCAATACCTGATCTTAGACATCATATGCCCGGAACTGATTATAACACCGCCATTCAAGCTTTGATGTCAGAATAAGATGCCATCAGAGAAGAGTTAACTAATATGGGACATGAATTTCTGGGATACATGAGTAGTATGACAAATCAATTCCACGAGTTGCTAAACTGTGTCAATTCCTTTGCTCCTCCGGCCAGAGATCCTACAAGTGGCTAGAAGTTCTTAGTTAATTAGATTTAGTTTTAGGCAATTTATAGTTTCATTTAGCATTACTTTTAATCTTAGTATTTGTTTTTCGCATGTTTTCTTTTATCTTCAAATGTTACATTATGTTTATTTTATGAAGCTATTGCATTATTGGTTAAATTAAATTTTAATTTGTTTTATGCACTGTCTACAATTACCAGTAATGATATTCACTATATGCTACTACTTACATAGCCTATTAGAGAAAAATATATATATACCCTATGGTGTGTAGTAGAATAACATACATGGCAATTCAAAAATATAACAATAGCAAATATAATAAACAAAACAAAAAAAATTATTAATAAAAACAATTTATGAAGCACCCACGTAAGCAGTCACGAGCGGCAGTGACCGTTGCAAGCTAACCGGTGTGACGAGCATCACACAAGCCATCACGGTCGCCACGCAAGTGCACATGACGCCCGTAACACCTTCTGTCTCGAGCGTGACAACTTCAGAATAGGTGAACGTTGGTGACCGTTGGGGACATGACCGTTGCTCCCCATCTTTTCATTTTTCCATTCAACTCACCTTTACTCCATCCCACTCACATTCATCCACATTTATTTTTCTCTCACCCACTCCTCTTCCCAATTCCAAAACTTTTCCTATAAATACCTACAATCCATTTCTTCCTACACCACATCATTCCAACAAACCATTCTATACAAATACATTTTCATCTCCTTTCCTTCTTTCAACCTACATATAAACTATGGTAGAGAACCAACAATTCGGAAATATCATCTTCCGATCTGAAGATGATAACTATTAATGAGAGCAGTTCGATCGGTTCCAACAACGAGGTGTCGTCTCTACCAGGTATCCTGATTTAAATTGTTTACAAGAATTAGGATTACTTCAAGGTGTGCAATGGCTACTTAGGCTTTCTGATTTAACCTTTCTTTGCACACAAAATCACCCTACCTACCCATCACTCACCTTAGAATTTTTAAGTTCTTATTCATACACCACTCCAACCGGTGAAGACGAGTACTTAACCGGTACCGCAACTTTCCGCATGTTCAACACCGAGTACTCACTATCCCAGGATCAGTTGAGTGCCATGCTACACTTCCCTGTAGGAGACCAGGTCCATCCAAGAATCCCTCCGAACTCACAGTGGCACATAAATGCATTCGACCTCTTTGGAAAAATATCTGGTGTGGAAACCACTAATTGGGATGCACTACTTGCTTCGCACATACATAACCCCACCATCCGGTATTTTATCCGTATCCTGCAAAATACCATTTTTGGAAGACCGAACAACAACAAAGTCAACGCGAAGGAATTATTCTTCCTCCATTGCATCTTTGAAATGGATACAAAGGTAAACGCCGCCTCTTTCTTATTTCACCATATCCGTACCCTATGTGCTCGAGGCCGTCAACCTTTTGTGATTGGAGGATTAATAACCACCATCGCACTCGGCTTACATCTAGGGGACAGACTTCAAAATTTGCAATCTCTGCCACCCCTATTCATGGATATAAGCTATTGTCGCTCCAGCCGCTTAATCAAAAATAGGGTAGGCGGAAGGTATTATCTTATGGTGAATAACCAAGAAGTCCCAAGCGTTGTTTTGCCCAACATTGCCCTCACAGATGTCACCAACCCCGACTGATTCATCTATGATCTAAATGCTCCCGAAGCTACCGAGCCTACACAAGCAAACCCGCCCCCGGACGAGTTTGAGGAAATAGAGCAAGGTGATCAAGGTCCTGAACAACAGTCAGCCCCGCTTAACCCTTCCGATAATGCAACTGGTCCATCCTCCCGACGTCGTCGAAGAAGAAGTCCAGCAACTAATGATGACATCATGGACGCTATTAAACATCAATCCCAATGGCTTGATGTCATGCAGGCGCAGAATAACAAAGTGATGCAACTGATGCGCCAGATGCAACAACAACAGGAAGCGAGGAATGCAATAACCGACCAGCGGTTCACTGACTTGCTCAACAGGTTTGATGACTTGGAAGTTCGTCAACGATCACCGGGGCCGAGAACAAGAGGACGCAGGCAGAGTTGAGCATATTTCTTTAGTTTTCCTTTCTTTTCGCTTTTCTTTCAAACATTGGGGACAATGTTTCATTTAAGTATAGGGGGGAAAACTTTGTTTCAGTTATGATTATTTCTCTTTCAACATTCCTCTTTCAAGTATGTTATTTTCCCTTTCATTTTATTTTCCCTTTCATTGTTATTTCCCTTTCATTTATATATAAAAAATATTTTAAAAAAATTATATAATATATATTTATTTTAAGTCGAGTCCCTAGTGTGAATTTTTTTTTTATTATCTACTCCCCTCAATTTTCTTGAGCCATAACAAAAATTCAACACACTCAATAAGTATAAAGGTTGCTTATTTTATCAAACTTGAGTAAAATTAAGACAAAATTATTACCGCCCCAACGCTCTAAAAACCTCAACATGTTAGATCAGGAAAAGTACCTATTATACCAATCCCTTGAACTTTTAGTTTTATAGTAACCCCGAGTAGTTTATACGAGAAGTCGGCACCATCTTAATAGCAAACTACGTGGAGAGCCGATGAATATAAGTGAATGATTCCCAAAACAATATATTAAAAATCAGGAAATGCACTAATTAAGTTAGGTGATCCTTACCCGATCATTTAATCCAAAGGTTGCAGACCCTACAAAAAAAAACATAGTATGAACGATCCATTGTGAGTTGGTTCAGCGGTTTCTGGTGCTGAACTTGGTAGGGCGGACTACGGTCCGATCCCCCGCAATTTGCAATGGACTAAATAACGAAGTTATCTAACTTATGTACCAGAACTTCCAGCTAAAAAGGGGATCAGAATCGCTAACCGGTTACTCCACTATGTGCGTGAAAAGATAAAGGGCTTAATGTGATTTCGCTAGAACGAAAACGGGTGAAATAAGAGTAAAAGAACTAGGCTAGCTATAATAGCATGACTCGAACTGGTTTGCATAAGGTAGGGTTATCTAGTGTTGTTACAGTAATTTGTGATGTTAAGATTAAGCTTAGGTTATTTTTAAACGAGATTTACTTGCAACCTACTACGAATTGATGTGTGTTTGGAAATTTCATCTGGCTAATATTTTAAACCGATTTCTACATTGTATCTTGCTTGAGGACAAGCAAAAGTCTAAGTGTGGGGGAGTTTGATAACATGAAATAATATCATATTTTTGGACTTGATTTAATTAAATTATATTATTATTTGATTCGATTTATTTTATATTATTCGATATTACTTGGTATTTTCCTTCTATTTATTTCAGGTAACATTATTTGAAGCATACGTGAAAAAGAAAGAAAAGGGGGTGCAAAAAGAGGATTCTCTAGGAAAAGCATTCCACTAAAGTCCAGCTCACAACTACAAAGGAGAAGCGCTGTGATGCTGTGACGACCGCCACACAAGGTGTGACGAGCGTCACGCCCCTCTGCTCAGTGTTACGAGCGTAACACATGGTGTGACGGATGTCACACCCCCACTCCTATTTTTTTGGCTTTGACGCGTAACAGAAGCACGTTCTCTCCTATTCTTCCTCTGACTCGTTGACACGCTAGAAAACCTACTGAAGAGACTTTGGAAGAAACGGTTACTTTATGGATGAATATAAATAGACCCAATTGTGGAACCCTGCTCCTCTCTTCTTTTTTCCGCCGTGCAAGTTTTTACAGCAATATATTTTCCTAGCATTTTTATTTCCTTAGCATTTTCTTTTCTTTTCTTTGTTAGCTTAATTTTTTAGGCATTCAATTAATTTTCTCACAATAGTTTCTACACCGGAAACTACTGTGTAACTTTTACTGAATCTAACCTTACGTTAGATCATAGTATTTTACTTCTTCGTTTTTATTTTCCTGTCCGATCGAAGATTGTGAAGAACAAATCCAACCGGTTTTTGGTGGAGTGTTCGAGCATCGAAGCTAGGGAATAACCAAGATTTCTATTAATTTTACAGGTTCATTAATTTATTATTTTAATTCATATATGCTCTGTACTGCTGTTTATCTATACTGTTTGTCTGATATGACTGTATTTAAGCATAATTATTGTTTAGGCTTGTTTAGCATGTCCGGCTAAATAAACTTAGATATCGGTATATAAAGTAAGCGGAATAAAGGAATCAAAACTAAGTTGGTTTAAATTTATTTAAAAAAAATATAGTCACTCTTTTTATGGTCTAAATTTACAGAGTTAACACCAAAGTTTTTGTACAAGAGTAAAAAAAAGATAAAGAAGTTAAAATCAATAGAACGACGGTTTGAGCTTTTAACTGGACAGTGTAAATTGGACACTAACTTTAAATCAGGGCGAAAGCAATTTTTAGAGTTAATTAAATTCTAATCATTTTCAAAAAGTATTTTTAAAGGTTAAATGTGAGGACGAGAGTTAAGCATTTAAGTTAATCATATAATCTAAGTCAACAGAGCGAGAGTTTGAGACGAGGGTGTTTAAATGGTTAGTATTTTCTTAAAAAGAGTTTCTATAGATTCTATTGTTTTCAAAAAGTGATTTTAGATTTAACTAAATAGTGAGAGCGTACGTTAATATAGAGTCATAGTCTGATTCAACAAAGCGAGAGTTTGAGAAAGGACTTTTAATCAATAGTGTCTACTGAAAAGACTTATTTTAAAACTAAGAAACCAACGAAGATTTGATTCCCTAATTACGACGAACTACATATCGATATCCGCGTTATTTGATATTTAATATAGATCCTATTTTAGTTTTACTTTTCCCCCTAATCATCAAAGTATCATCCGCCTTAGCTTTACGAAGTAACCTTAGAAAAACGGTATATCGATTCATTAAATCCCTGTGGAATCGATATCTTTTAAAACTACGCGATTAGACTGTGCACTTGCAGTCAATACCCCAATCGACTCATAAAGTCGCGATCACCCACATCAGTAATGATCAAATCCTGATTCATTACTTCCAAGATAGCCTTAGTGGGGCATCCTTGGAATGGTACATGCAACTAGATAAAGGATAGGTCCAGTCATGGAGAGACCTTGTTGAAGCCTTCCTTAGGCATTATCAATACAACACTGATCTAGTGCCCAATCGCACACAGCTGCAAGACATGACTCAACGCGACAATGAGTCATTTAAGGAATACGCCCAACGTTGGAGAGAGCTAGTAACTCGTGTCCAACCTCCTTTCCTTGATAAGGAACTGATTGATATGTTTATGGGAACTCTCCATACCCAGTACATGGAGAAAATGGTGGGATCCAGTTTCCCAACTTTGGTTGAGGTTGTCTCCGTGGGAGAACGAATCGAGAGCCAGATCAAGAAGGGAAAGCTACCTTGCGCTGCCAATGCTTCAAGTGGGATGAAGAAACCTTATCCTAATCTCCCAAAGAAGCCAGAAGGTCAGACCAATGTCGTAATGGGAGGAGGAGGATATAGGACACATCCCTATGTTCCTGCACCTTACCATCAGGTTGCTGTTGTCATCCTAACACCGTATCAACCACCATATCAACAACCATATCAACAATAATATCAACACTCGTACCAACAGCCAGCTTACCAGCAGCCACATCAAAATCAACAACAACATGCTCCACAACAACGCCAACCTAACCAACAGAGAGCAAGGAGACCAGAAAGACATTTTGATCCATTGCTGGTACCATACAGCAAGATCCTTCCCTACCTGCTAAAGGATGGATCAATTGTTTTGAAGGAGCTAACACCTGCAACTCCATCCTATCCACCATGCTACGACGCTAATGCTCATTGCGAGTATCATATGGGTGCCCCAGGGCATACAGTGGAGAATTGTAAGGCCTTCAAACACAAGGTCCAAGATTTGATTGACAGTAAGGTAGTTACTTTCACGCTAGTTAGGCCAAACATTGCAACAAATCCCATGTCGGTGCATGCGGAGCATAGTGAAGCTCAAAGATAAAGCTTCCCATCGGCCTGAACAAGCAGAGCAATTCCGCCAGAGAATCAAGAGATGAAGTCTCGTTGCTTTGAATGAAGGCGATCATTATTCCATTTTTACCGTTTTGCATTCTTGTAATTTGTTCTTGTTCATTTAAGTACTGTATTCTTTAAACATTGTTATTTGTATTTGGTCTTATTGATGGGATGATTATGCATGCTTTGAATCAATCTTTCATATTCACTCATCTATCACATTTACAAAGCACAAACACATGCTTTTCCACTTCACCTTCTTCATCACACTATTGTTAGTAAATGTTGGAAGGAGGATGACGAAAACGAAATACCCATAATTGTTAATTGTATGATTTCGGATAAAACCTTGCTAATGATGTACATGCATTGTTTCAAAATCCCAAACACCGGAGAGATAAGGAGTTAATCCCTAGTCAACCACTTCGAGCCTAGAAGTAGGAGTTTCTTTCGGATCTACAGAACCCTTACGCTTAACCTGGGGCAGGGTAGTGTTCAGTTAATTTGACTATGCATTCAAATTACAAGGCGAAATATCCCATACAAGGATCAATCACATGATATTCTTCGCACACATCCTAAAGTGTCGAAGGAACCGTACAAATCCAAATTTTATGTCAGTTGTTCTTCAATGACCAACGACTTGGCAGTCACAATTTTCAAAAAAGTCAATCAAAGAAGAGCCCGCCAAGTCCAACACCCTAAAAGGAGACTTAGGCAAAAACTGGGGGCAATCCCGATGGATTAAAGCTTCAACAAGCGGTCCATGCAAAAGTTAGGGATCAAAACAAAAATCGATAGAGACAATGAAAGTCCTCAAAACAAAACAAGGATTAATGACCACCATACCCAAATCAAAGGGTCACCAATAGCCATGAAGAGCAAAATAGGATGACTGTCATTTCACGAGATATTGCACTACCGAACTCTCACAAAAGCAAAATGTGTATCGAATTAACTAAACGTAGGATTGGAGATCATCATGAAGAAGGGGTGGGTTAAAATAAACTTTGAGCCTTATATCCTTTCGTTTCAATAACTGTGAACCAAGCCACGTTACAACCCTCAAAAGACCTAATTGAAGTAGGGTTTATTCTGAAAGCATACTACAGCAAGGTTGCGTAAACTGACTCCTGAAGATTTGCTAATATTCTAATCTCACTATATCAATCACACGCTACCTAAATCAACACCGTGTTTGGACTCATGGTCTACTCGCCACACACTACCACAACAATCCCGAAATGAATGATTGTTTTTCAAAACTTGCATAACTATTGCATTAAAATCACCATTTCTTGAATAATAATTCTTAACTATCAGACAATACTTGACATCAAAGAAATTCCAACAGGGGGCAATTCGAGAGGTACTTGATCGTTGGTGCTGACACGAATCAAAACCATCTCATAATTCTATGGATCAAGGGCATGGCATCTTTTGGTTATGTTGACTGAAGAAGTAGTCAGTATAAGACAAATCTCCAAGCATCGGTTGATCAGGGAGGAAAAAACACTTTAATACTCAGTACGTCTGGGGCAAATCCCTCAAAGACTAATCAGGGAAGACCATTGCAAGGGTCAGACGTTGGAGGAAACAGACTCGGACCATGTCATGGGATAATCACTCCTAAAGATTTCCTTTCAAGGAGAATTCCTTCGAACACCCTACAGCCTGGGGCAAGATAAGTTCTAAGAGGAAAGTTCCCTCCATATCTGCAAGTCAACCAAGCAGATTGCGTCAGACACTGGAAATTGCTTGAATTCACAACCAAAACATCGAAAGTTCATACCAATACAACACCATATATTGACAAGAATACTAGGGGCATATCAAAGGCATGATCATCATGCGTTGATCACGTCGCTAAGATAAGTTACAGGCTGGCCAAATGCATCAGAAAAAGAAATCGAGATCTTCTCAAAGACAAATACACAATATATTAGCAAGAGATAAAACTTGGGGCACCAGGAGTATCCACACCTATTGCGTGTTCAGCACATCATCAGCTACCGAGTGTCGGGTAGTCAGATCCTTTCACCAATCAATAGTCCAACCCGCATTGACAGTTACCAGAAAAACCAAAGTCCACCTTGCTGGCACCCCCACACAAAAATATACAACCAACATTGGTATCTAGAAAATACATCGCCTTTGAAAAAGGGGGGCCAATCCCAAACAAACCAATCATTGTTTGCATTCAAACATGCATCACATGCATCATATGCATCACTTTATTACATAACGCATACATAACATTTATGCATATAACATGAATCAAGATCCAAGGTTTTAGTCGTAGGTATCCAGGCCAACCCTCAGTTAAGTCATTGTCACTTCCTCTGAGTGGGTTCCTACCCTGTTATCGGGCGTTCCCCATTGAGTTACATCCTCCAACCTTTTGTTGATAAGATGTTATCCTCAGCTAAGTCAAAATAATGTTTCTTTAAATCCTTGCCTTGTTCGCATTAAGCGTCCCTCAATGAGTTGCTTCCTGTAACCTTTTGTTGATGAAGCCACATCTCCCCAGAGAATATTCTTTCTGCAACCTTTTGTTGTCGATACCCCAAGCAAGTCTTAACCAGTAATGTTCCAATACTACCCAATAAGTCATGTTTATTGAACTTTTTGTCAGCAGCCTTATTTTCCAATATTTTTCTCACTATCATCCTTTTGATGAGAGTCCCTTGGGGAATAATGTTGATCATCGTCCTGTTTACGATGACCGTTATCCTTTTGGTAACGGTAAATCCTTGATATTTATGATCTTACTGTCATCCTTTTGGTGTCGAAGATCCTTTAAGTTTTGGGTCCAACCTTCATCCTTTTGGTGAATGGAGACCTATCGTTATTAAAGCTTATTGTCATCCTTTTGGTGGTAACAAGTTTTGTCGTTTGATCTTACCGCCATCCTTTTGGTGTCGACGATCCTTGGAGTTTTCGTCCAACATCCATCCCTTTGGTGAATGGTGACCTCTGCAATTATTACAGCTTACCGTCATCCTTTTGGTGTCGGCGATCCTTGTGGTGATAGGGATCCTTGTCATTTTGGTTCAACTATCATCCTTTTGGTGATGACGTCTAGTTCAATCTAAATATCATCCTTTTGGTGATAGAGGTTATGGAGTCTGGTTTAAGCTATCATCCTTTTGGTGGTTGTGACATAAGGAAAGTCCAACCCTACTGCCATCCTTTTGGTGTCAGTGCTATTTGAAGTTATCGACTTTTTATCATCCTTTTGGTGGTAACAAGTTTCGTTTTTGATCTTACCTTCATCCTTTTAGTGATGGTGATCATTTAAATTATTGTAACTTATTATCATCCTTTTGGTGATAACGAGTTATGTTGTTTGTAGTACCTTCATCCTTTTGGTGATGGTGACTGTCGACTTATTATCATCCTTTTGGTGATAACAAGTTTTGAAGTTTTGATCTTACCTTCATCCTTTTGGTGATGGTGATCAATTGAGTTGTGTGCTTATTATCATCCTTTTGGTGGTAACAAGCTTTATCGTTTGACCTTACCTTCATCCTTTTGGTGATGGTGATTGTTGACTTATTATCATCCTTTTTATGGTAACAAATTTGGTTGTTCGATCCTACCTTCATCCTTTTGGTGACGGTGATCAGTAAAAGTTATCGACTTATTATCATCCTTTTGGTGGTAACGAGTTTTGTTGTTTAATCCTACCTTCATCCTTTTGGTGACGGTGACCATTTGAGTTATGCACTCATTATCATCCTTTTGGTGATAACGGGTTTTGTTTTGATCTTACCCTCATCCTTTTGGTGATGGCGATCATTGAGTTTGTTTCGACTTATTATCATCCTTTTGGTGATAAAAGGTTTTGTTTTGATCTTAACTTCATCCTTTTGGTGATGGGGATCCTTTGAGTTGTGTGACTTATTATCATCCTTTTGGTGGTAACGAGTTGTGTCTTTAATTTTACCTTCATCCTTTTGGTGATGGTGACTGTCGACTTATTATCGTCCTTTTGGTGATAACAAGTCTTGTAGTTTTGTGCGGATCTAACCGTCATCCTTTTGGTGAAGGTGATCATTTAAGTTGTTATGACTTATTATCATCCTTTTGGTGGTAACAAGTTTCGTTGTTCGATCTTACCTTCATCCTTTTGGTGATGGTGATCATTTGAGTTGTGTGCTTATTGTCATCCTTTTGGTGATAACAAGTTTTAAAGTTTTGTTCTTACCTTCATCCTTTTGGTGATGGTTATCATTTAAGTTGTTGTGACTTATTATCATCCTTTTGGTGGTAACGGGTTTTGTTGTCTAATAGTACCTTCATCCTTTTGGTGATGGTGATTGTCGACTTATTATCGTCCTTTTGGTGATAACAAGTTTTGAAGTTTTGTTCTTACCTTCATCCTTTTGGTGATGGTTATCATTTAAGTTTTCGTGACTTATTATCATCCTTTTGGTGGTAACGAGTTTTGTTGTCTAATAGTACCTTTATCCTTTTGGTGATGGTGACTGTTGACTTATTATCATCCTTTTGGTGATAACAAGTTTTGATTGTTTGATCTTACCTTCATCCTTTTGGTAACGGTGATCATTGGAGTTATTGACTCATTATCATCCTTTTGGTGATAATAAGTTTCGTTGTTAGTCATACCTTCATCCTTTTTGTGATGGTGATTCATTTGAAGTTTGTGACTTATTATCATCCTTTCGATGATAACAGTTTTGTTGTTGAATCTTACCCTCATCCTTTTGGTGACGGTGATCTTTGAAGTTGATGAGTTAACTATCATCCTTTTGGGTGGTAGCCTTGATATTATACTCTCGGTAATGGGAAACTTTATCAGAATAGCCATCATCCTTTTGGTGACGGACATCGTCCTTTTGGTGATGAAAATCTTTGGATTATGTCTAACTTTCATCCTTTTGGTGATAGCGAGATTTGTTGTTGATCTTACCATCATTCTTTTGGTGATGGTGATCTTTGTTGTAGCCACTGTAACCATCATCCTTTTGGTGATGGCTACTTTTGAAGCTCGATTTATCCATCATCCTTTTGGTGATGACAATCTTGGAAATCATAGTGAATTACTATCAACCTTCTGATGGGGGCGATTAACTCTATTGTCATCCTTTTGGTGCTAGAAAACCAGTCCCACATTTGTCTTTACATCATAAATGACCTTTGCAAGATTCGAGGGTTGGCATTGATCTGACGTTCTACCCTTATTACCTTGGTGCTGTTTGAATTCACTGCATTTTTTCTACATTCCTCCATTGCATTTCGAAGGAGAAAATTTGGTTTTTTCGTATTTAATTACCTTTCACCATGAACGTATGAAGACCGTTGTCATTCTTACCTTCTAGTTCAAGTTAATTAAATAGGGGCAGCTGTCATACCCCAATTTTGTCCGGGCATTTTAAATTTTCGTAAGTCTGATTCCATTTTTATTTGCATCATATGCACATCATAACATGCATTTCATCATGAATAATACCTTAAATATCAGTCGGAATGAATTTATTGAAAATACAGACAAATTGGTTAAATCATTTCTCAAGAACATGCAAAATCAGCGGGTAAAAAGTTTCAAAATTAAAATTGCAGACACCAGTATTATTAACCTACGGTTCACGTAGTTTAACCTGGTGTGTCCGTTATCTTTTTCAGCGGCTGTTTCGATTGCGTTTTGACCCGCCCGAGCCTTTTAACCAGTGAAAAATTATTTTGGAATTAAAAGAAACACTTTATTTTTTCAATAAGTATATTTTGTGCTGATTATTTTAAAGCGTCTGATTTAATTTTTCGAGCAAATTAGCGCCTAACTTTTATGCACATTTAATCGTTTTATTTTTTGTTTCTTTGTCTAAATATTCAAATTTATTAATTAGGATTTTTTATTATGTAGTGTGAATATTGATTAGGTTTTTAAATAAGTATGTTTTCTTTGATAAATAAAATAATGAATAATAGTTTCAAAATAGAGGAAATTAACAGCATTGGATTCCTATGCCCATCAAGCCCACAACATGCTAGCTAGCATGTGCTATGAATAAAAGGAAAATATTCATTCTCCAATACGCATGAAACACGTGTTTACTTTTGGGAGAAAGGGATCCCCCAACGGATCTTTTGAAAAAAAGTCACTATCACCAACCATACTCACACTCACACTCACTCACGTATTCCTCTTTCGGCTCACACCTCACTGACACGTGTCTCCCACTCAATCTCTCACCACACTCACCTCACACCCCTCTCTCATACACTCAACGTTAAAAAAAAACAAGAAAAGAAAAAGAGATTAGAAAAGGTTTTGCTCACAAACACGCGTCTCCCACTCCGTTTCTCTACACCTCACCAACGAATAAAAACAAAAAAAAAGAAATTAAAAAGGGTACCTCACTCACCTCATCCCCATCACCCAATCACACTCACCTCACCCTCTCTCTCACCAACTACTCACTCACCTAACACTCACGATCTCTCTCTGCTACAAAGAAACAAAAAAGAGAAAACTAAAAAAGGAGAAGAAGAAGTTTCTTCTTCGCTCAAAAACACGACCTTCGCCGGCGCCGCGTCTTCCCACCGCCAGCGCCATTAACACACCTTCCAACTACACCCTTCTACCTCTATTTCCACCACCAACACACAACCGTCGCGCCTTCACCCAACTCATCTCTGCCGGCGAACACCGCTTCTGTCGTCTCACCTTCGAACACAAACCCGACAACCTCCGACGGATGCAGCCAAGCAGCCGCACTTCCCGTCTCTTCTTCAACCGCACCACTATAACATAACCTTCATCTCACTCTTTGATCGACAGTACCGCTTCCGTCATCAAAGTGAATTAATCGTTCTGAATAACTCATTTCTTTTAAGTTTCTTTAGGTGGTTCCAGATGCAAATTGGTAAACGGAATTGATGGCGATGTTGCTTGTGGAGCAAATCGATGAGTTTCCAAACTCCATTTCTGATGGAGTACCGACTAACGGATGAAGCTGTTGTAGGCAACTTGAGTTGTGTGAGATGCTTATGAAGAAGACGAAGATCACTTTGGCGGATAAGGTCCTTTCACCAACAAAACTCACTATAAGAAGACGCATCCCTACAAAACCGGTAAGACGAATTTGATAGCCACATTGCTCATCGGTGAAAAACTCGTTTCTGTTTTAATTCTTTTTCTTTGAAAATATAAGGGTGTTATGTTTTTGTTTTCGATTTGGAATGATTCAAACAGATATGTTAATTTTGCGGCATTGAATTTGGGAAAGTTTGAATTAATATGTTAATTATGCAGGTTAGGTTATGTGAATATATTAATATTTAGTACTATGCCAAGCATATTAACTGTGTGCAAAAGCTGTGCTGGATTAATACTGTTTTTAGATGGAAATGTGTCCATGGATATGGTGGATTGTAGTTGAGTATCGGTCTATAGATTTAGAATTGATATATTTGTGCAATTGCTACTAACCATTATATATATTACTTATTTTGCTCTGTTTTGTAAATATAATTGTATTATTTGTCATTTAAGTTTATTGCATTGGTGTATTGACTAACTAGTTCATTGTGAGTGTTGGTTATGTAAGTTATATGGGTTGTATTGCAATATCAGTTTCGTTACGCCGCCACTAAATTCATGTTGGGACTTGCAATAATCTTTACGAATATAAATAATTTGTCCCTACTTCATTACGTGAGTTGTGCAAGAGTGTAATTTTAGATCACGGATTCGACAGTTTCATGTCGATTTACCGCCAAACTTCAACAAATTAATCGTACGATTTCACCGCGTTATGATTTTTTTACGTATGACATTAATCCTATGGTCATCACGTACAAACTAGTTTTTTGAGTACATTATCAATTTAAATTGACATTGTTACCTATTCCATTTCCATTCTAATCAAATTAATCAATTAATTAAATTTTTGTTTAATTAAGTTAATTAATTTTAATCAACCTGCTTATCTGATTTAGTTAAAGTCATTTTGATAATTAATTTTAGTTAATTTAATTAATCAATTTAACAGGCTTTAATTAATTAGTTTTGTTAAAAAAATGGACCGACTTATCTCATGATCAATTCATAATCATTTCAAACAAATTCAATTTCATTCCAATTCATCATCAATCCAAACCAATTTCAAAAACACAAATCACACAATTCTCGATTCAAAGTCGAGTCCATTTTCAAACACCCTTGTAAGTCGATCGCTTTTAGCATCACCATCAACCTCACACAACTTACTCTTGGGCTTTCTTACAATGAGACCTAGTCGATTGTTAATCGATCGACTAGATGACCGATTCACTAAATAAAATCCACTTCATTCGTAAATACAAATTCAAAACCTCGATCCAATGTCGAGTACTTTTTATCCAAATCAAATTAAAATACCCAATCACAATCAAATACCATTTCATTTGGAAATGAAAAGGGGGATGGCTTTGAGTTTTCAATTCCTCTCCTCGATTATTTGAATATGAGTTCTCTTACTCGGTTAGTCAAATAGTCGTCACTTCTATCCACTCAAGCACAAACAAATTGAATCATTTTATAATAAGAAACGAAAGGGAGATGACTTTGAGTCTTCAATTTTTCTCCTCGATTATTTGAATACAAGTTCTCTTACTTGGTTAGTCAAATAATTGTCGTTCCTCTACAAACTTCCAAACCCCGATTAAATCAAATTATTTTCATAATAAGTGAAATGAAAAGGGAGATGACTTTGAGTTTTTGACTTCTCTCCTCAATTGTTTGAGTATGAGTTCTCTTACCCGGTCAGTCGAACAATTGTCATTTTTCCGCCAACTCATACCGTAAGTCAAACCATTTTTACAATAAACTGTACAAAAAGGGAGATGGTCTTGAGCCTTCGATTCCTCTCCTCAAGTGCTTGGATATGAGTTGTCTTACTCAGCCATTCAAATATTTGTCGTCTATTCTAAAAAACATCAATCATACATAAACCTGTTTTCATAATCACTCATATGAAAAAGAAAGCGGTCTAGAGTCTTCTATTCCCTTTCCCGATTATTAGGATACGAGTTGTCTTATTCGGTTATCCAAGTATTCGTCATCCATTCGAAATACCTTAATCATCATTAAAATCCTTTTACAATTAAGGATGGAAAAGAAAGCGGTCTGGAGTCATCTATTTCCTTTCCCGGTTATTAGGATACGAGTTGTCTTACTCAAGTATCCGAGTAATCGTCATCCAACCAAAAATATCTCAACACATCAAGTCTATCTTTTCTCGCCCTCGTGCGATCGAAACCAGTCAAACAAAACATTCAAACACATTAATCCAACTTGTCACCCCGTGTGACCAAAACCTTTCTTTCAAAAAGAAAATTGTTAATCCTTTCTAATGCGCACAACAAACTAGTACTAGAGCCTCCACCGAGAGTAGACAAACCCATGTTTAGCCTTTAGAACACCGACCTACACAGTCGTTCATCAAACAAAACACACAAATTATTCGTAGTGCCCGAACTACGAATGCTTTGATTTCCTTATTGCACCATAAGGATACGTAGGCAGGAGATTGTTGTATCTTCGCGAGCACACTAATAAAAAACCTCCCTTTTCTCCCTTCAGAGGTCTTCATCCATATCTATTACCAACTTTAATTACTCGAAGAAAACAAACAACATAAGTTAACACTCAAATCACAAAATTGAACTAAGAGGTTCCCGTTGAGTACAACGGACGTGAGGGGTGTTAATACCTTCCCCTTGCGTAATCCACCCCCGAACCAGAATATGGTTGCGACGACCATTATTCTGTTTTTAAAGGTTTTATAGATATTTTCCTATTCCTTCATTGGAATGAATAAAGTTCGGTGGCGACTCTGTTCGAACAAACATTTTTTCCGCGTTCATCGCGAGGGATCGCATTTTTTCCAAGGTGTGACACCGATCATCAGAATGGACTTCCCTTTTGACTTCAGATTCTGCTCAGCAGTTCTTAACATGGCTAGCATTTCAAGAAGAGATTTGTCCATATCATTCATATTGAAATTTAGGACAAATTGACTGAATCTATCTGGCAACGATTGCAAGATCAAATCAGTCGCAAGTTCTTTTCCGAGGGGAAAACCCAACCTCTCAAGGTTTTCCACATATCCAATCATCTCGAGCACATGTGGACCTACATGGGCTCCCTCAGCTAACTTGCCTTGAAAAAGGGCTTTTGAAACTTCAAACCTTTCATGCCTTGCTTGCTCTTGATAGGGCAACTCCAGGTGTTCGATCATATCGAACGCTGCCATGTTCTCATGTTGCTTTTGCAACTCTGAGTTCATGGTAGCTAGCATGAGACAAGCATTTTCATTGGCATCATCGACATACTTCTTATAAGTATCTTTTTCTGCCTTAGGTGCATAACTAGGAGGTTCCTCTTCAGGAACAGGTTTCTCCAAGACATACAACTTTTTATCATGTTTGAGGACAATCCTCAGATTTCGGTGCCAATCCAGAAAATTTGTCCCAAACAATTTTTCCTTGTCAAGGATTGATCGCAAAATATCGTTAGAGGTGTTTGTTATCATGGTAATCTACATGAAAATAATGAAAATATAAGTATCAATAACATATTTAATTAGGCCTTTAATTAAATATGCTCCCACTATTTTATTCAAAACAAATGACCCTCACCATTTGATTCGGAAAATCCCGTTGGAAGATTTTCTAGTGGGTCGAGATCCAGATTTCACTTTGTTTTAAGTTCGTGTAGGCGAATTACACAAAACTAGGTTATTTAGGTAGGAACTGCTTCCAATTGTATCTAATACAACTCTCGAATATTTTAGTTGGGTGAATAACTCCTTATTCCAATCCATCACATGGATCATTTCCAACTCTTGCTTCTAAACATATATAATCTTATTATAATTTGTTTAGTTAAGTTTGACCCATTGTTTTAGCAATTGGATATTACAATTATCCCATCGCACCTTACTAATATAAAACATGCACCTCGCGTAGGCGAAACCTACATTATCCGATACTAGTCTTGATGAGTGCTAAAACTTGGAAAACATAAACTTAATATTTAATTTGAGGGAATTTGCAATTATTCTAATCTCACTAGCTTATTTATCATATAAATCGTCTCTCACATGTACATTCACATGCATCAACATACATAATGAAACAATTATGGCCCCTAGTGCAATTGTTCTCCCAAGCCAATGAGAGAACCTAAGCTAATCTAATAACGATCTAAGCTTCTCCAAACAAGATCTTCAAGGTTGTCCTCCTTTGATATTGAATTCTTCTCTTTCTTCATAATATTACATTACATAAAAGAAACTCGTTTTACATACAAGGGAGTGAGATGAGAAAAGAAGTTACATTAAGAGATTAAAAGAGAGGCACGACACGTAGGTCGTATTTTAAAAACCCAAAACAAAATAAAGGAAAACTAAGGCCATAACCGATCACCACAAGACAATAATAATAAACACATTATTATTATTATTAATTTTAACTCTTTTAATTAATTAAAACCAAATTAAATTTCGACGACCGATCACACTACGCAGAGTTAGTCGGGGGTCCGCACCATAGCCGAAATTTTTAATGAACAATTCATTTGAAATCGACGTCGTTTTTCACATCAACACTTGATACTTTAAAGCACAACTCTTGCGCAGTCACAACCCTAATCGCATAACTATTTGACAACACAACCCTTGTGCCGTCATTAACCTAATGCACCAATTTCAGACCTTAAAACACACCTCGATTGTTGATTCAGTATGATTGATCAACACGTCATTGCTTCACCATACTAATGTCGGATCAAGAAGCAAACGACCATTGATCGCTCAAAGGAAAACAACCATTAAGTGTTTGAATGAACGAAACAGAAACAATATATCATATATATCGTATTTTGCATCAGGATTACTTATATCATATATATAACTTGATCGATCTCAATTGCATAACCTATGGACGATCAATGTATCGCTGCTTCACCATACTAATGTCGGATTCCGAAGCATAGTCAACATCAATCATCCAAATCGTACACACATGATGCCAAATTTAATTACTCGTTTATTCTTTGATTTATTCTGTCTTTTAATCGTATTAATACATAAAATATAGAAAATAAACGACTATCAGATGCATGGTTTCGTAAGTGGCTCTGATACCACTGAAGGAGAAAAGTGATCCAAAACGCAGCGGAATTTAAAATTTCTCCTTTAGTGATCCTTACGAATGGGCATGATCAGTGATAGAATCGTTACCTCTTGTGGAGATTATAACCTTTGATGCAGATCTACGGAGCGATCACGAATGTTGAACGATGACAATACCTCTACTCAGTCCACACAAACGGATTTCTTCAATCTCAGTGCTAGCTGCTACGAATGAAGGCTTTGAGTGAGAGAGAGAAATAAAATTGCAACTGCTCAAATGCTTCTACACAAGGGTTCTACTTATAGAACCACTTGTGTGGGCTGCAAGCTAAAAAGCCCACTCAAGTGTATGTGACCCATATCTTATAATATGCCAAAATCACTTAAGCGCGTGGTACCTTACCATATTTCGTATTCTACTTAAGTACACTGTACCTTATGATGTTCTATAATTCACTTAAGTGCACCGTACATTACGGTATTCCTTAGTTACTTTATCTCTCATCAATCCGTCCTTTTGTGTGTGACCCTGTAGGTTTTCGCGGCATTGACAATTACATTAAATCACGTATTTAACATAATAAACAGTGAGCGGTATCTAGCAACACATCACTGCTACCCAAGACACGAAAATATCATGTGATCTGATAAATCCTTTTGTGATAATACTTATGTGTACAATTACCCTTTTGCCCTTATGTCTATATTAAACACAAGACATAGACCGTGTCATCCTTGTCCAGTGCAATGTTGGGCCCATAGACTTTTATCCTGTTATGCAAGATGGGCAAATTCCATCTAGGTCACTTATGTCCCTTAGCATGCTTCGTGGAGTACCCATCAACTGTCTTTATGGTAATCCAGTTACGGACAATGTTTGATCAGCAATAAGGCACTCGACTCTACATCTAGGGTCCATAGTGGTTTCAGGTCGAAGGGTGGTATACACCATTGTCACCATGAGAATAACTTATGACACTTTGCATAACATTCTATATAATATTCTCATAACGGGTCAATCCAGTATAAATATTACTCTTAATATTCATACCTATGTTTAAGACTTGATAACTCCTTATCCATGATCCATGAGATGTGATCATCAGTCTATATACATAATAGTCTTAATGCTTTAATGTTATCCCACTTCACAATAAAGCTCGACTACGAATACTTCAAGAATAGTGTCCTTATGTTTAATGTGATCTCATGATTAAGTCACACTTGATACATTAAACGGACTAGCTATTCTAAGGGATTTATTAAACAAACATAATAAAGAAAAAGCCTTTTATTATTAATAAATAATTCGATACAAGTACCAAAAGTATTGGCCTCTAGGGCTTACACCAACATAACCTCTCTCATCTCTAACCTAAAACCTAAAAACTCCATTAAAAATAAACAACAAAGCTTCAAACTATACTACCTTCCTATACCCAATTCACAAACCTTCTTCACAAAACCTTCCCCAAATCATCTTCTAAACCATATTAAAAAATAAACCTCACTTCCAAGCACTTTGAAAAAATCTTCAAAAATCTTCAACCATGGCACCCAAAAAGGAAAATAAAGGGAAGCGACCACATACTTCAAGGCCAAAAAGAATAAGGAGAAATTTATCAAACATTAACCCCCATGGCTTCATACTTACTAAAGAAGAGCATCCGTAAAGGTATCAATTACTTTCTCAGAGGAGAATAATATCGACTCGGTACACTGATGATGAGACCCTTGAAACTTTAGGCTTAAAAATGATGTTGATATGCTGTTGAAAAATCTAGGGTTGCACTATCTTGTGCATTCTAATTTCTCGATCTATTCTGACATTACCTTATAGTTCTTATGTACTCTTAAGTTAAAAAAATTTAAAGTGGCTGATGGCCCCAAAGATGAAGCTGTTAGATTGAAAACAACTGGCACTATTAGTTTCCGGATGCACAATTCAGATTATGAGATTTCGATTAAAACCTTAGGGGATATCAACATAAATAAATTTTGGGCCCAAATTGTTGGTGAGGCCCCTTATGTTGCAAGGAGTGCTAAAGCCTCCCACATCCAAAATCCCATTTTTAGGTACATTTAGGCTGTTCTTGCACACACCCTATTTTCTATAGGAGATGACATGATGAATATTTAACTTAGGGAACTTTATCTACTCCATGTCATGGTTAATGACTATTCTATTAATATTTCTGCTTTCTTGGTCCAACAAATGAGTTGCGTAACAAACTCCGCCACTAGAGATATTGTGATTGGGGCATTGATTATCCCCATTGTTGATCAGTTGGATGTCACTTTCAATGGGGACATCGAGCGCCCTATTACGGGACATTCACAATATGGTTTAGAGCCCCTTTTAAACATGGGGATGATTTACCACAATGGTTATATACTATTGGAAAGGAGCTAAGAAAAATTGGTTATATACTATTGGAAACCCTTATGAAGAATAATATAAGGAGAATGGTTTTCCTATCTATGAAACTAACCATGCAGGTGGTGCTAAGGACAAAGGTGACACCCAAGCCCCCTTACCTATCAGGAAACCGAGCAATCAAGTCAATATCAGGATTAGTGGGGATGGATGCACTCCAAATATAGTATCTGAAAGAAGGGCAACAAAGGCAAGGAAAGGAACAAAAAAGACAAATGGTTTAACAAGCACGACAATGTGATATGGTGGAAGGCATTCAAAGGTCACCACGTGACCTTTTATTGCATTTCCCGCCTCCTCAATGAGACACTTTGTGAGTTTTCTCTTATCTTTTCCTTACTTAGATTGGGGGGGTATTTCCCTTATTTTAATGTATTATTTGTTTTGTCTATGTGTGATTTCTGTGCTGGTATGATAGTTTCAATTGAATAAAGTTGCATATACCACTATTAAAGCACCCAAAAATTGAACCATACAATTTTTTTCTCTGAAAAGACTCATGATTTTGATAACTTATTGAGAAAGTATATATGGTTGTTAGGAAGATTGACTAAGTTTAGGGACCCGTGGAAAACCGATAAAATTAGTATTACTCGAACACCTTTAGTTTTCCAAAAGTGTCACGAGTTTAATGCTTATTTTATACTATAGTACTCGAATTTTGAGAAGTATTTCCTGAGTAATTTGTTATGACATGCCTGACACGCTTTAGATTCACACGTATGTATGATTGGTTAAAAAAATTAGCGCAAAAATGATGAAGAAAAAGGTATAAGGCAATTACAACTTCTAAGTTGGGTAACCCTCACCCGGTTATTCATCCCAACGGTGATTGAACCCTAAACTTCGTCCCAAAGTGGGCAGTAAATAAACACACAAAAGTGTGTAATTTCATCAGTAAATAAGGATAACAATTGTTGCTTATTTGGTGTCTAAACAAAAAAATTATCGATCAATCTTATACATGTGATGATTGTCATAATTCAAAGGGCCTTAATTTGACTGTCAAAATGAAAAGGAAAGAAAATCGATAAAAGACTTAAGTCCAGAGCGTAGTTAGATATGTGGCTAAAGTAAGAAAGTATTGACAATATCTATTTTATGGTTTTGTGTTCCGGTAATACCTATTGGTGAGTACGGGGGAAATTGAAGCTTATCTAATTGGAGTGATATACCATATATGAGTAATGACAAATCCTTCATCTTTTTGAGTTTTTGAAATACCGAAATTCACCTGATGCTAATTCTTCCTAAGCAAGCTTGTTGCTCGAGGACAAGCAACTATTCAAGTTTGGGGTATTTGATAGGTGGTAAATGTATCATGTTTCTTGTTTGTTTTACCTTTGATTTCATGTGTATTTTAAGCATTCTAGTTTGTTTTTATGTGTTTTTGTCTTCTGTATTTATTTTAAGGGAATAAGAAGTCAATGGAGCAAATCGGGACAAAAAGAGCGAAGATTGCACAAAATAAATCACTTATAATACAAAATGTCAGAGGAAAAAATGGCCTTACCGTGTACCATGACACGAGCCATGTTTCCCCTTGAAGCCCCCTCCATATAGACAACCTGAGGCTAACACGGCTAGCTCGTGTTGCTTGACACGATCTGCGTCAACACCTCAGACAGTTACGGATTCTTGACTTCTTGGCTAAGTTTGTGACCTTATGACTTATTTAACCTCCATTTTCTTTATGATTAGTGTTAAGTCATCATTAAACACGAAATTAGTGCAAAAAATTAGTAGTTAGGCTTCGAATTAGTATAAGTAAGGGCCTTATAATCTTTCATTTTCATCACTTTCTACTAGAATCTTTGCAATAACTTGTTATTTTCTTAAGTTTTAAGTTTGGTTACATTGCAAATTTAAGCATTTTCGTAATATTGTTATTAGATTGTTGCTTTCATCTTATTATTATTTTATAATTTATTTTATTTAACTTCCATCCTTCACTTTCCATGCAATTTCTCCATTATCTATTATTGTTGTTGTTCATCTCACTATACGTGAATATATTTTTAGGGACAATGGATTATGTGAGTCTATCTTATGACGTGTCTCTACTAAATTTTTGTCTTTGAAATTACGAGAAGTTTAGGATTTGTTTATTTTAGAACTCGAGTACTATTTTCACGTCTATGGTAGTTGCGAAAGCAAAGTCAATAGAGATGTCGTTCATGTATTGAAAGATAATGAATCGGCATTCGAAAGTGAGTTGCTAAACAACTGTGTTCGAGGCGCCAATGACAAGGAGATTTGATCTCAGTTGAAAAACAATCAAGATGTGTCATCACGTGAAAAAATGAAACACTCTTGATTTATTTATTTAGATGTGCCTTAAACATGTTCAGATGCGCACACCACCACGAAAGTGGGTGACACACATTTTTATCTTAATTTCTATAAAAATTTGCTTAGAACTTCTCATAATTAAAAACATACACAAACCGTAGAGATAAATCTAGATGGACGAATCATAATTCCTAGTCTTAATTTGTATTAAATGTTAAAACTTTATTCTATATTCTGCATCAAACAAAAATTGTGATCACCTTAGATAATCATAGTTGAGATAGAATTTGGTAATCACACATCTCACTATGGGATCGAACTTTCAAATTACTTGACAAAATCGTGCACTTGCAGTTCACACACCATCAGAATTTGATTAGGGCATTTTTGCACTTCTTTTCTATCATTGTACTTCAAAATTTTAAAGGTATATTTGGTTTAATTTGCGTGTTTAAATATGTTTATTTATTTGAATCATAAATGAGTTATAGTTTATTTTTTGAAATAAATTGCATTTTGATGCTTGCTCAGTGACTACAAATATTAGATGGACGCGTACGAGTAGGCGTTCAAAAGATAAAAGAAAAACCTACATGTTTTATGTTAGTGCCAAAAGCTAACTCAAAGTGGTGGTTATACAAATATTTCTTTGTTCATCCTGGACTTTTGAAGCAAAATTTATTTTATGTTTTATGTTAGGCCATTTTATGTTTTTGAACCCGATACTCTTAAACTCCAAACCTTTGTTATATTTATTCTCACTTGAGGAATCACAAGGAGGGAGGCCAAATTACATAATTAATAACACCAAATTTGTTTAAAACTTTTCTCACATGAGCGGTTAAACTTCCTTTTTGATTCGTTGTTTCATCAATTCGTCAAAACTTGAAGTTTTTATTCGATATCTTTAATTTCATTATTGCTACTCTTTTCCTATTAATTTTATTTGTATTTTAACGTTTAATTAAAATAACGATATAATTGATATGATTTAGTTTGCTAGAATATGGTTCCTTAGGGCATATTCGATATGTTATAGTTTTACTACAATTGATTATTTAACTATAACTCACTGTTAACCGTGATGCTTTATAAGATAATAAGAACTAAAATTTGGTTAGGATCGATTGAAGCTTGCTTGATGTATGATATAGTCAAACATAAATAAAATTGAACTTAGAGAATGAATCGTATAATTAATAGTTCATATTTGTTAATTCAGCAAATCGATTAATTTTTACTCATACGCAATTTTATCGAATTTCTCTAAAACTGTCCAGACTAAAAAAATCTCCTTTATAACTTTATTGATTATAAATTTAGGTAATTTAATTAGGAGTCCTTGCGATTAGGGGTGGAAAAATAGATTGCCCGCCCCGTCTTAAGTCCGCCAAAAAAAAAGTGGGGCGGACAAACCCGCCAAGTGAAATTTGGTTTAAAAATATAGCCCATCCCGCCAAGGTGATAGGTTGGCGGACGAAGGACTTGCCCTCCTATTATTTAAAGATTTTTCTTCTTCTTTTTTTAATAGATTAAAAGTTTTTTTTTTTATATTTTAATTAGAAAGCATCAAACCAACAATTAGAAAGCATAAAATAGAAACTAGAACTCTAAAACCATCAATAAATTTCACCTAAAATAGAACCATTAACAAGAGTTCAAAAACTATATTTCAAGTATTAACCTCCAACCAACCAAAATAAATATTTTTAGTGCTTGATAACTAGGCTGGCGAGCCAATTCGCCCCTTTTTTGGTGGACTTAACGCGGGGCGGGCTGAACAGGCAGACAAACACAAAATTCCAACCCAACTCACCATTTTTCGGCGGATGCGCGGGCCGATTCGACGGACCACGACCTGTTTTACCACCCATACTTGCGATACGACTTGAGTG
Organism: Lathyrus oleraceus; assembly: GCF_024323335.1. Taxonomy (NCBI): domain Eukaryota; kingdom Viridiplantae; phylum Streptophyta; class Magnoliopsida; order Fabales; family Fabaceae; genus Lathyrus; species Lathyrus oleraceus. The sequence continues at coordinate 52,563,225 of NC_066582.1, forward strand.
TCACTTCCCTAAACTATATTTTATTGTCTCGTTTTTGACATGTGTGCGACGACAGGTGAATAATCGATTTTGAGTATTAAAAAGTCCATGAATAATTTTCTTTTTTGAGCCTGAGTTTTCACCTTTAAAATAGAGGATTCTCCTTAATTTCAAACTACACTAAAAATCATATTTTGACCTATTTTCTTCTCTTTCTCATTTCTATAATTTTTCACTAAACTGCCTTAGTACTTTAAGAGTGAAGAATATCACTAAGATATTTCTCGTGTATTATGTTGTTTGGGGCATTATTGTAATTTGTGCAAGATGAATTTATCTCTTGTAAGGAATTACTGTTTCGTTTGCGAGCTTAACTAGTAAAAGCTCTCATTTGGTTCAGAGTTTAACTATGAAAATCTTGGTTTGGTTCGTAGATTGTGTATGGTGTAAAAACTCACATCTGATTCGTGAAATTGTCCATCAAAATCTCTATTTGGTTCGTGAGTTACACTTGGTGTAAAAGCTCTCTCTTTATTTCGAGTTTACTATAATATAACATCTCGTGTTTAGTTTGGAGGATAGTCAGTGTAAAACCTCAGTCTATTTGTCAGAAGGTTCATGGACATAATTTGTGAAAGTTCAAATTTAGAGTGAAAACTCTCAAAAAAAAAATTCTTGGAGAGAAGAGTAGGTCAAATGGTTATGCCAAACTTCTATAAATCTACGGTATAATTCTCTTATCTCTTACCTTTTTTTCCCGCTATTTATTTATTTCCTATATGCTCAAATCTTTTTTTTTTTAATTTTGATTTTATTTTCTTTGCTTATTCTACTGCCTACTTTTTATTCCAATAACAAAACTATTTTAAACAATTCATTGTATCAAATATATTTTAATTGAATATTATTTTTCAAAATCAACAAAATTCACTCATTCTTTTATGTTTGAAGATATTCAACCATTACAAATCAAACATATATACGGTGAAGATTTAAATTGAGTATGAACATGATATGAATCTGTCTTTACATACATAATAATAATAATAATAATAATAATAATAATAATAATAATAATAATAATAATAATAATAATAATAAATATTTAAAATAATTTGTACCCCTAAACTAGGATCTTGGCTCTGCACAAAACAATACAATAAAATATTTCCAAGAAATAAATGAAGCGAAACCTTTTTCTATTTGGTGATAGGTACAACAAACCCATACACACAAGATATATAATTGTCTTTAAGATATATGACAACAATCGAGTTTAAAAAGATGTAAAAGAAAATAAAAACATACTCGTTAAGTAGTTTGCATTTCAACTTTCCACGTTATTTAACTTCATTTTTACTTTTTATATTTGTATTTTGGTATAAGTAACACAATTTGAGTTTACGTAACTAGATATATGTCCTAATATAAATAATGTACAATTGACTATTGAATATTCCCCCAACTCGTTTTTTTGGGATGTTTTATGATTTGATCCCATAATTTTATATATTAAGTTAATATTTTGAATGATTGAAGTATTTATAGTATTATACATAATTATTTAGATAAATTCATAGAATTGAATGAAATTTTAGATCTCTGAAAATCTACAATGATGGTGTATGTATGAAATTTTAAATGGCGTATTAGAATTTAGAGGAAGCGAGGCCATAAGACAACCACAGAGGCACACAAAACAAACGTTCCGGTCCAGTCGTACTTTTGTCTCTGACGACAACACGTGATTTATGTATGTCAATGTTGGTATATAAATTAACGAAGAAATGATAATAATAACGTGATATTTCCCTACCGTTGTGTGGTTATCTTTTTACCTATTCAGACATGTATGGTTGCGATCACCCCATCATCGTATTGTTTGTCTTTTGTGTTATTTACAGTGTACATTAGTAGTAATATTATTTTCTTGCATATGTTATTGCAACGGTACCATTCGGGTAAAATGAAGTACAGCTGTTAATGATTAACCAACCTTGACCACCAATGTTCATTCAAGGTGCCACTCATGCACCTCAAAACTAAATTTTCAATTATCTTCTTAATGAACGGTTTAAATATTTAAACAAAAGAAGTTAATTCAGTCTTAAAGTTTTTTTTTCTCTCCATTTTATACCACATTTCATATAAATTTTATCAATATATTTTAATTATGTTACATGTTTTTCTGCAACTTTTAATAAATACTCTCATAAATATTAATTATTTTCTTTCACGAAAACAAAACCTCTAACATAAAATTATTTATATCACAATATTTTTTTTCTTCGCTTTTATGATTTATTCAAGTGAATTTTATACTAAAAGACATAAATAATATTGATTAAAAATTTAATTATATCAATTTTCAATACATACAATTTTCCATAAAATTTTCTTCTTTCTTCATCTATTATATAACACTCACAAATATACAAAAATAAATAAAAACAAACATACAATTTAGTCCTCAACCTATCCTCTTTTTATTAATTTAGTCCTTAAGTTTTTTTTCTTTCTATTTATTAATTTTGTCCTAATATCATTAAAATTAATTAAAAATATTAAATTATATTTCCGTCCAACTATTTAATCTTTTAGAAAGATCTTAAATAGTTAAATGAGAAATTAATTTATAATTTTTTTATTTAATTTGAATAGTTACAAATTCAACTAATAAAAGAGTAATGATTTAAAAACTAAATTACTATTTAAGAAAAAATAATATGCACGTAGGTGTAAATAATTTTACAATATTAACTAAATACCTTTTTTTATTCTGTCAAATTACATTAATATTTTTGAATTAATTGTGTGACATATTGGAATGGTAAATTCAATATGAATAATAATGTAAAATTATTTTACTATTTATTTAAAAAATAAATTTAAATTAATTAAATAGTGTTAATTCTACGTATTTATCTTTGGACAAAAAAGAATATACATTGACAATGTAATTTATATTGTTAATTAATAAAACGTATATTCTATTAAATTATATTTTTATTTTAAAAATACTCACAAATTTAAATTTTTTGATTGATAATATATATAATATATATATATATTTTGAAATCTTGGTATCCGATCTTGCCACCGACTAATTTAAGAGGACCAAAGTCACCATCCATTAGCGGGGGCTTTGTTTAAAGTTAGAGGATTGAACCCATTCAAAGATCGATTCGAATTTGAATTTGATATCTTGAAAGGAGCACATTCTCGAGACCCAAATCTCCACCATTAGATCATCGAAGGCAATGATATATATAATATTGTTTTACAATGTTTATTTATGTACCATCTTTAAATTTTTATTTATGTAATACTATTTGATATCATAATAGAGGAAACCATTACAAATCTTTTGGTAAAAATAGTTGATAATAATAAATTAACAAATAAATTTATAACTCAAGATTAATAGCTTATAATTTAATTAAAATATTTGATAAAAAGCAGTTCCAATAATTGATAAATGTAAAATAAAGTAATTGTATAATCTTTTATATATTATTATTATATTAGTTTTTTAAATATAATTATAACCATTATAAATAATTTTTAATATGTATGTAAAATTAAATATAACATTAACATGTATTTATACATATAAATTTAATCCACGAACTACGGATAATAGAGTAAAGTTAGTAGAAAACGAGATTATAATGGTTATAATCACTTAAAGATGAGAATGGAAAAAGGTAAATGAACACAAAAGAGAAAAAAAAAAGAAAAAATTAAATTAAACGATTTATAATTTTTTTAGACATACAATTTGATATTTTTTGTTCATACATTTAAAATATATTTATTTTATTTAAATTATAATAACTTAAGATAAAAGTAATTTTTCATAAAGATGATAAGAATAAAAAATGAAAGAAAAATAAAAGGTTAAAATTATAAGCTAAAAACCCACTTCAAATAGGTTTTAAGTAAAAGTCATAAGTAAAAAAGTTTACAATATGATTTTATTGATTTCAACTGAAAAAATTAAAAATTAACCTTTTAATTTTATCAAATAGAGTATACATTTTTAATTTTGATGATAAATAAAAAATGAACACTCTAATATCCTTAACTTAGTTGAGTACTAATTCTTACAACTAATCTAACGTCATAAGTCATACTTCAATGTTAATCCCTTTTTATTTTATTTTTTTTAAAATAAATTAAAAATTAAAAATTATTTGCTTTAAATATCTATATCTAACTTAAATTTATGGATATCTAAATAAAATATTTTTTATTAAATTTTTTATATCGTAGGATGAAAAAAATCATATACTCTGAAAACAAATATTTTGTAATGTAATACAATAGTAGTACACCTAGATCAGTTGATGATTTAATAATCAAATGAGATGATGAAAAATATAGAATCTAAGGGTTAAAAAGACAGTGCCGCCTTTTATCGATTTTTAGGATGTTTTGGCGGGTGAAAATAGAATTGGGAAAATGAGAAGGGTATAATAGTAATTTAAAAAGGAGAAAATTTAGGGTTTTGAGTTTGCATTTATAAAGATCTGGTGTTTATAGATCTGCTGCGGCTGGTGCGTGCGTGTGTCTCTAGGAGTATATCAGTGTCTCTTTACGATTCCTATCTCTCCCAATCTCTCTCTCTCTATAAATCTCTCCCCCTCTCTCTCTCTCTCTAAACAGTCACTTCATCATCATCATCATCACCATTATTTTCTCAATCTTGCATGCTCGATCTTCCATTCTGATTCATCCAATTCTGTTTCAGTCATCGGAATCGCGTTTGTGTTTGATCAGAATCGAATCAGAATGGTGGTTGATCATACTGGAAAGGTGAGCATCGATTAGCTTCTCACACTTGAATCATTCACGATGACGAGCTTCAAATCGCTGATCATTTTGTTTCCATTTCATTTCAGGGATCAGAAGGTGAAGATTCAAACCCTAACGCCGTTTCATCGGAAAACAGTCCGAAGAAAACCTGCGCCGATTGCGGAACTTCCAAAACTCCTCTATGGAGAGGCGGACCTGCAGGACCAAAGGTAGAGCTAATCTAATCTAATCTAATCAACTCATAATTTTTAGACGATTAATCTGATTAATCACACTTATTTGTCGTTGATCTGATCTAATTTTTGTTCGATTGTACAGTCTCTGTGTAATGCTTGCGGGATCAGGAGCAGGAAGAAGAAGAGAGCGATTTTGGGGATAAGCAAAGGAAACAACGAAGACGGAGCGAGAAAGGGGAAAAAGAGCAATGGAAGCGGTGGAAGCAAGGTTGGGGATAATTTGAGCATGAAGCAGAGACTATTGAATTTGGGGAAAGAAGTGTTTATGCAGAGATCGCATTGGAAGAAATTGGGAGAAGAAGAAAAAGCTGCGGTGCTTTTGATGTCGTTATCTTATGGATCCGTTTATGCCTAAATTAAACCCTAAAAATCTTTGCCCTATCTTTTTTAATTTTAGAATTTAGTAGATTATTGTTTTAGGTTTAGGATCCCAATCCAAATCCAATCTATCAGTATGAGCCTAACCTTTTCATAAATGTAAATTTTTATTTTCAGCTACTGATTATTGTTGCTCTAGAATGAGAGAATTATGAGTGTGTTGTAAGAAATGAATGAATCTAAGTTCAGTTTTGGTTCTATAATATATTTATCTGTTTTTTTTCTTCATTTTTTTGTTATATTTTCTTATCTTTATTAAGATGGTGTAAATCAATCACCTTATGTCGGCAGAATAGAAAGATTTTGTTTTAGAGGATAATAATAGGTAGTATAAAATGTAATAATAATAACATGATTTGGATTCTAATTTTTCATATTTGGATTCGGTATCTATTCAATTCTCAAAATGGATCAAACACTTAATGAAGTACAAGGTTGGGTTGTTTTGTGATTTGTATGACCATATCTAGTAGAACTTCGATTAGGTGAAATTTGCACAAATTCAGTTTGTATGCCAAGTTTTAAGGCTGGGTGTCGTTTGGTGATCAAGTTTATTAATGAATTATATAATTGAATTATTCCCTTTTTGTGTTGTGTGGATTCAATTTCGATCACTCAATATTATTAGTATTTATTTCAAAAAAGTGGAGTTGGTGGCAAAAATTAAACAACTTTTGAAAGAGGAGGGAATGTGAAATTTATAGTTCCCGCTGGTTTGACTATTGAAAACATAGAAAGCAATGGGAATCAAGATTTTTGATTCATACTATCTGTCCTGCCTAGTCATATTATTTTGTCCATCTTCAACACTAATTAGTCTTACTTGGAAAAAGTACTTATAATATCGTAGTACTTATCTTCAACACTAATTAGTCTTACTTGAAAAAAGCACTTATAATATTGTAGTACTTATAATTATGAATAATTTGGTTTATATACTATGCAACTCTTAATCTCAATTTGATCACCATCGATGTTTTTCGTATAATCTCTTAAGTACGAGACGAAATTTCATATATATTTTTATATTCCGTATAGTCAAATTTGGATATATACTATATTTATTCATTCGTGTTTCTATTCAAAAATATTTTTCTTTGATATTCTTCATTGTTGGTGCACACCTCCGTCTATGATATCTCATAGTTATGTTGTCCGACTTTGACTTATCTCGATTTTCTCACACGGTCAAATTCTCTTCCTTTTGAATGGGTTTGTAAGATCAATTCTTATTGATTCTTTTTAATTGTCTATAATATCTTCTTAATCACTTTTAGATTTTCACATTCTCATTTCAGATTAAATTCAACACTTAAGAATCTCTTGAAATATTTTATTTACCTTCATAATGTTAACAATATCTCAAATATATTATTGGCATAACGTGACTTTGACTACGTCTTACATGCTCTAAATATAGTAACAAAAAATCACATTCCTTGAACATTCCCATCAAACTCACCTCATGTATTTAACTATTTTATACCAAATAAACACTTAAATGTGTATGATTGTCAAACACGATAAATGTACACCGATAATACTCAATGTGAGTAATGCCTTTACGAATGGAATGATCCCTTTCACGAATCCTTAATTGACATAAATCAAATATTCAATGAGTTATCCCAAACACATCCCTAATCTTGGTGTTGTACATCATCAACGCCCTCTTCATCTTCATCTTAACTTTGACATTTAAAATAAATAAGGTTGTGAAGTTCTCTTTAAATGATTTGGATTGTTTCATCACTTCCTTGTTCATGCACAAGGTTAATACTTCTTTGTGACTAATTCACTTATGCTAAAAATCTTCAAAAACCCTTAAATCAATAATAACCAACTGACCATAATTTCAAACAATTTGCAATAACTTAGGGTTGGTCCTTGAACAAGTATGGTCTCAACTTTGATTCAACATTATTCTCTTGCTTGTTACATCATAATCCATTAATCATATTTCTCAAATGGTTTAAGTTTTTAGCAAGATTACTCTTTTAGTTATGGTTTGCCTTAGTTGTCAAAACCATCTAAATGTCAAAGTATTATCTTATATAAAAATAATCAATATTCTTCTCACAAGTCCACATTCTCCTTCCAGATATATCTGTTCATTCGCCGAATTCCATTCATTCCCATATTTCCTCAAGGTACAAATTAAAATTGTTAGATGATATGCCTATATCTAGAGGGGGTGAATAGATCCCAAGTTAAAAATTTATTCAAAAATTTGATTTAGAAAAATTTATGGCGTGGAAGCAAGTTTCAAATATTTTCCGGATCAAAAATCGTCTAACCGAACATACTATTGAAAAGTCCGAATATGCATAACAGTGTCAATGATATGATAATAATCCACAAGTTGATTAACAACACTTCACACACTAAATTGAATACTCTACTATAGTAAAGGTCTATCTCCAATGATAACAACACACAAAAAACTAGTTGAAATAATTTGTCAAACAATTTGCGTGAAATCAACAAAGTTTGGATATTAGTATAGTATTTGTAGTTCTTAGAAATACAATCACTACCAAATGGTATGTGATTACTACAACAACAAAAATTTAACAAATGATTCAAAAGTTATTATCCAAACAATGTTGATCAAGAGATCAAAGTAATGAGCAATTTGCGAATCGAAATATATATATATATATATATATATATATATATATATATATATATATATATATATATATATATATATATAATATATATATATATATATATATATATATATATATATATATTATATATATATATATATATATATATATATATAGAGAGAGAGAGAGAGAGAGAGAGAGAGAGAGAGAGAGAGAGAGAGAGAGAGAGAGAGAGAGAGAGAGAGAGAGAGAGAGAGAGGAGAGAGAGAGAGAGAGAGAGAGAGAGAGAGAGAGAGAGAGAGAGAGAGAGAGAGAGAGAGAGAGAGATTTGTTTAGGCAGTTCCCCAATCGACCTCGCCATGAGTACGTCTGCCCTCAATTAGAATTCAAATTGAGATATTAATATAATAAATCTTACTTTGCAAATGTATGTATACAAGAGATGATAAATCAAATCCCATAAATCCTAAGTTTGTTCTTGACTCTAGCACCTCCAAAAACCTTGATCAATGTTTGACCAAATCACCAACAATGCTGTTTCAATTCACATGTTGTTGTTACTTCCTTGCACGATCTCCTTATCTCAAGGATTTCACCCATCTGAATTAATTCCAAGCGCACACTTGTCGAACCCAATATTTGTCAACACGATCCACCATTTCACGCTACTCCCTTGCCGACACACCTAGTCTCAAGGACTTCACTCGATCGGATCCGAATTGCATAATCTTGTCAAAAGCCTTCAAACCCTAAAGACCTTGAAGGAAAACTCCAACTCGGTTTTCTTATTTGAATCCCTCAAAGATTACAACCCAATATTATTGGTACAACAAACCTAATTGGACATTATCAATCCTAATCTTGATGGCATCTAATAAAAAAATGATTATGTGTAGTTTGATTGTGTGTATGCATAGATTGAGTTGAAGATGATGAGATGCTTTGAAATCCTGGACTCATGTAGGTTTTACTCACTCTAGAAACCTTACTAGAGAATGATGCATGTATGAAGTATATATATGTATGGATGAATGAGAGAAAAAAGGAATGCAATTAACTTTGAGAAAATATGAAAATATGAAAAAAATCATCGTATAGGCCGACCCGTTGAAGTCATGTGTCGACATGTATGAGACATAGGTCGACCTGTTGAAGGTCATGTGTCGATCTATCAATGTCATGTGCCTCCTATATGTCGACCTGGGAGTCAGCACATAAAAATAGTAGCTACATGCTTTAATACTGCAGTATACGTGCTGACCTATAACAAGGATGTGTTGACCTATAGCCTGGAAAATTTTACTATAGGCCGACCTGTTTACGTATGTGTCAACCTATCATATGCATCTGTCGACCTGACCAACAAGTTTTCATAAAACTTATTTTTTTCATGCATGTTTAATGCATTTGACCTTTTCAAAGATGTTCCCAATGACTTGTATGCTTAGTAATGCTAAGAAGCACATAGAGAATAAGAGGATATCGTCCAATGTACATAAACGCCAAAGAATTCTAGTTTTGGCATTATACATAACACTCATAACATAACTTAATTGGAAGATGCACTCACATACTCTCCCTTTTTGATGATGGCAAAACTTGAGACGACACGTTAGTAATGAGTAGCTCACCCCTAAATATATGCATCCTCAAACTTTACCTTGCTTCCCCCTTGTGACAATATGAAAAATAAACGAAGCAACTTATGAGAAGTATCATAAAACACATATAAACGGATATAAACCACACAAAGGCAAAATGCAACGATAAGAAAAACAATACGATAACACTCACAGAGTGATTTTCATATTGAATAAGGATGCCTAACATAAATAAAAGCAAAGAAAGCAAGAATAAAGTATAATTTCTATATCGAGTGCTTAAAAATAAACAAAACACAAGCATGAACAATGAAGGATACAAAGTGAACACAAAATACTTGACATGCTACAAAAGCCGCACAATTATGTGACATATGCCTTTGGTGCTCCCGAAATGCTTCACACGCATGTGCTTTAGCAAGGCGATAAATGAATTACCAACACACAAACCAAAAACAGAGATGAAAACATAACAATGACACATAATCAAGAATGTTGTTAACAAAGTAACATGTTCAATCACAATTCATGAGAAAATAGATACCAAATCGATGCACCAATCACTATATTTCAAATAAAATGAAGATAGCATAAAGTCACTATAAGTATATAAATTGACATACATCAATTATACATTTTTGGAAGTGAACATTCATGAACTATCTTATACGTCAAGAACACCAATTATATGGACCATAAACAACATACGAAAGGAAAAGCTTACACAAAAACAAAAAATAAAACGATAGTACATTGCTTATGAAGTATGCCTTTTAAGGAAGGTTAGATGGAAATGGTATATTCAAAGTACATTAACATAACATTTAGAAAAGTGTTGAGATGTCAAGAATCCCTAATTCCCGTAGAATGTTAAAGAAGGATTCGGTCGCAAGTGGTTTTGTAAAAATATCGACAAGTTGATTTTTACTATCAACATGCTCAAAAACGACATCGCCTTTCTTAACATGATCGCATGGAAATGATGACGAATCTCAATATGCTTAGTACGAGAATGTAGCACCGGGTTCTTATCTAGGTTAATGGCACTAGTGTTGTCACAGATAATTGGAATACGACTTAGTTTTATATCAAAATCAAGTAATTGCTGTTTAAGCCACAAAATTTGAGCAAAACAACTACCGGCCTCTACGTTTTCCACCTTTGAAGTTGACAATGCAACCGAAACTTATTTCTTGCTATGCCAACTAACTAAGGAACTCGAAAATATGTGACAAGTCCCACTAGTACTTTTCCTATCCGATTTGCAACCGGCAAAATCGGAATCGGTGTAACCAACTAAGCTACAGTCACTCATATTGAAATACCAAAACCCATAATTTGAAGTACCACGAAGATACCTAAAAATGAGTTTGACGACTTTGAGGATTTGAATCCTCCACGAGCATATTTATTTATTCTTTCTCTATTCTTCCATTCATATCCATGGACCATTATTCACTACATTCATTCAAAATCTAATAGCTTCATTCACTCCATGTGATATACCTCTCTTTGAGCAAAATACACTATCTCTTTGAGCTCCATCTTGTGTCAGCTTGTGAACCAAGAGATGTTTGCTATGGAACCATACACTTAATTCCCTTTGTTTTCGGCTGTACCATATAATGGCGAATGCTTCAGGCTACCCACACATTGTTTAATGCCCGTTTTACTCTTGGGTTTAGATTTCATCCCTTTTTGGAGTCAAATAACATTATCCTTTGGTTCAGACCATACTTGTTATCACACTTCTTTTCACCTCCCACCATTAATTCTATGAACTATGAAGCTCTGAATTACTTATTTCACTATAAGGATACATATGTATGAGGTCCCTAATCCTCTTCGAGCACTTTATCTATTATTTTTCCTTTCACTTTATTCTTTCGCGAGTAACCTTCATATATCACACCTATTCAAGCAAAGAACAATCAAAACGGTTCCCGTTGAGTACAACAAATATTAGTGGTGCTAATACCTCCCCCTTGCATAACCGACTTCCTTACCCAATTATCTCTTTCCCCTGGGTTTTATCGATATTTTCACTTTCCTTTGGGAATAAATAAAGTTCGATGACGAATTTGTTGTATGTTCGAACATGCGATGCATTCAGGTATATTTTTTGAATCCCAAAGGCTCATTATCATAAATATAGTCCAGCCTATGGATTTCTGATTTGTTTTCATGTTCCTCATCCACTATTGAATGGTCTATTTCGAACAACTTGGGAAATGGATTCTCACAAATCTCCTTTGTTTTATCAGTTACAATCAAATTGGCTTCAACAACCAATTTTTGTCAAAAGTCGACCTCCAAGGTTGCCCTTATTCAATTTTCGGCCACATAGGCTGAAATTGGAGCTAGTGTGCTCGACTCAGTCATCAATATTTTCCACCATAAACAACCCCATACTTACGGTGGCTGTCTCATCAGACTCATTCCTCAGTAAGTCTTGTTTCCACATGAGTCCATAAGTAGGATCTAACCCAATTGAGTAAAAGACACCCCTCGTATAGAGAGACTCGCTTCCCATATAAGTGTAGGGAGAAATGGTTGGTAGCTTCTTGTCGAAGGTCCTCTTATAAAAATGAGCAACTTCAACAAGGAAATAGTTATGGTCAACTTCAACATTCTCCAAAATGCAATCAGGCCTTCATATCAAAATTTTATAATACAAAGTCAAAGAGAATGCCCCTACATCATGTATCCATTCTCGAACCAACAGTAAGTTATAATTTTCCCTAGATTGAATGACTACAAACAAAGTTGGTCTCAAAGTCGTGGCCACAACAATTCTAACCTGAATGACTCCTAAGGCCTTACTTATTTTGCCTTCACAATCAGACAAAAACATGTTATGTGGTCTCAAATTCGTGTCCTTTTTGACAATCTTCTTCAACATAAATTTTGGCATCAAATTGACTGCAGCTCCATCGTTCACCAGAAGCTTATTGGCACCTACTCCGTTGATCTTAGCCCAAATGAGCAATGGCTTGAGATTTTTATCAATGCATTAGGTTTATGACCTAACCTAAGTCTGCCTTCTTTTAGAGGATCTTGTGCCAAATCCTTGAAAAGAACAAACTGAGAAGTCTTATGACTAAGGAAATTATCATATTTACAAAAACCTTTCTTCTTCCTTTGTTCCAATAGTGACGTCTTTAGGCCTTGCGACACTATGATTTGACCATCGACAACTAGAAGATCAAAATCTCATCACATTTAGTTACATCAAAAGTATAAGTTTTTGTAATAAAATTTTCATTTCTACTTGGTTCAACAAGATTCTTTCCATTAGAAGGTCTTAGAACTTTACAAACATACGGAGGCCTTGGATTTAATTCTGCCCTTTATTATTAGGAAAACCCTCATTGTTTGCAACTCCTGGATATGAGGAACTGGTTGAATGGGGTTTGAGGAGCACTAAACAAATCAACAATTCGACCCATTTCATGTGATAATTATTGGTAACTATCATTGCTAGTATGGATCAAAGGATTGAACACAACACCAGATTGTTGAGTAAGCATGTTAACATATTATGGTTACTGTCATCCATTTGTTGCCTTACAATCAAGATATAATTAGTAGTTAAATGTGATATAACTTTAGAGATATATCCTAGTCTTCCATGGGGTTGACCCATTCAACCAGGGTTGTTTATAACCAATCACGATGCCATGTATTGATTCACAAGAGAGGCAAGAACCATTACATTATCTGCATAAGTCGACGTGTTAGCCAGTAAGGCTTCAATTAAGGTACTTGGCATGCCATATGGATACTTCCTATCACATGGGGGAGTGTGAAGCCCAAAATAAATAGAGGCCTAATACCTTCTATAGTGGTTTGTGTAATCATGAGATTAATCAGAGAATTGGTTGGTTATGGTGGGGGTATCACCATCACTGGAGTTGTAGTTGAAACTAACATTTGATTCATGGAAAAAGCAGTTACTCTGAAGGTTTTTGAAGTGCTTGCATCACCTACCGTCGTTCCGATTTATTGTTGTATTGCATTTGGAGCATCATTCTAGGGAGGAGGAACCCCTTGAGGGGATGCATTCTTTGATGATTGACGAGACATACTAACACATTTTCCACTCCTCAGACGCATAAACACTCAACAATTGAAATCATTTGAAGAACGTAAAACAAAAATAAAAGCACATACACTCTCTACAAAAGTTTGATTTTGCACAAAAGTGTCCCACTGCGCGTGCCAATTTGTTTACGTGTGTTTTTTGTAAACAATCACGAGTTTTAATCCACTTGTAGGATCAAACTCAAAAATCCCATGTGACACTTTGTGTAAAATGTTTGAGAAAATGTAATCATGCTGAAAGGGTTTCTATTATAAATAACAAAAAAACATAGTAAAAGTATTTGGATTGACAAAAGCAAGTAAATAATTAAACAACAATAAAGTAATTGAAGTGAATTAATAAAGCATGAAACACAAGTTCATACATTTCTCACAAAATCATTATCTTAGTGAATCAGATGCATGAGTTCTAAAGAAATGAAATGTGACCCCTCACTACACAATCAAAATTTGCTTATATACTAGGTACTCTATCAACTACCAACAACGACTAATTCTTCAAATTCTGACACGCATACTGCTACATGGCCTTTCATTTTTTGATTTATTTACACACGCCCTTAGCAATTGAACCGCTTCAAACTTCTACTGTTGTTGAAAATGTATTTAAGTCATTTAACCACATCTGTCGAAAAATTTAACCTATCGAGTATGTGACTGTCGCGTTGCAAAAAAATACCTGAGTGCATCGCACGCTCGAAGATACAACAGAGTCGCCACCGAACTTTATTTATTTCCTAAGGAAAGGGAAAATATCGATAAAACCCAGGAGATGAGAAATGGATAAGGAAATCGGTAATGCAAAGGGAAGGTATTAGCACCCCTCACATCATTTATACTCAACGGGAATCATTTTGATTGTTCTTTGCTCGAATGGGTGCTACTACCTAACAGTTACTTGTGAAGTGCTAAAAGAAAAGGGGGGAAATAAGTTTATAATTAGTGTGCTCGCCAAGGATTTGGGCCCTCGTGCCTATGTATTCTCATAGTGCAATGAGAAAATCAGAGCTCCGTAGTTCGTGGAACCAATGATAGAAAAGAAAAAGAAAGAGTTGATTAGATTGCAAAAAGGAGAAGAAAATTGCTTGAATATAAAGTGTTATTGTGAAATGAAATTGAAAAGTGTTGTTTGGGCTAAATGTTATGTTATTTGGATCTATAGGGTATGTGTGTCTGAACCAAAGAGAATGTGGAATTAACCAATAGATGGTGATTAGAAAAAGAGAAAAAAGGTGTTCGCATAAGCACGAGAGAACTGACAAGGCAAACATGAATGAGAAATGGTTTTCCTAAGCACGAGAGGGATGGCAAGGAAAACAAGAAAGAAAAGGGTATTGGTTCAAAGATGGGTGTTTAAACATGAGGTATTAACCCAAAGAATGTAGGGATGCCAAAGAAGATTGTGTGTTTGGTCCAAAGTAGGAAGTATTGTTGATGAAGATTGTTGCAATATTGAAGTGTTGTAGTGTTGATGTACTGTCTGTGGGGAATATGACTTGACAATCATTTGATTCAGATTGCACTAAAGTCTATGAATGAAGGAGAATACTCTGAATAACTGGGGTCTATGCCCTATATGCAGAGGTACTAATAACAATGATAGGAAAAATCCCTCTCATTCTTCTTCATTGCTTAAGGCTCGTGGCAGAAAATCCTTATCATAGCTATCAAGTGTTGAAGATGAATCTTTTTGTTGGGCTTGATATTCACAGTCTTCACAGTCTTGCATGATGTCTTGACTTGGTTTGAACTTGTGTTGGAGATGAGTGTGAAGTCTTGAGTGGTTTAAAGCAGTGCAAGTACATGTGACCAGTTTTATCAAGTGATTAAGATACTTCTGATCACTTGACTAGACTGAGGGAACAAACACATGTCAAAGGATTTAATTGATCAAAGAAGACTTTGATCAACTTAATCAATCAGGGTAAAAATTCAATTGTAAGTCAGGCATATGAATTTCAAAACCTAAATCTAAAGAAAATCAAAGTATCAACAAGCTTCAATTTCTAAAGTTAACCTAGAACTAATCGGAACATATCATGTTGTTAGTCAAAGTCTAATTAGAAAGATCAATCTTGAAAATCAGGGGTCAAATTCTAAACAAAGAAGTATTTGATTATTTTTTCACAAAATGTGAATTAAAACAACTAAATCAATGACATCATATAATTTATTTTCTAGTATTTCACATTAAAAATGCATTAAAAAACATCTAAAAATGGACTTAAAAGCATTAAAGAAAAATGAAGAAATCATGAAAGAAGAAACAAAAGAGAGCCAGGGGTGTATGCTGATTATAGGTGTGTATTGAGAAATTTTGTTTGGGTTTGGAAGACACACGCCTAAAGCATTGCAGCTTGGTTCAGAGGGGTGTTCAAACATGAAATTGGGGTGCAGTATATAAATGTGGGGCCTAAGTCCTAATTGAAGTCATCCAAGAGGGGAAACAAGAGGCAATGGTTAGTAATGTGATTGACTTGTGCATGTCACATTCAGTTCAATGCATTCTCAAGATGAGGTGGCTTATGGAAGAAGAAAGTGGGGGAATTAGTGTTTAGGATGAGATTAGGTCAGTTGAGTTTGATCAACTGTTTGATCAAAAAGTCAATAGTTGACCAAAGTCGACTATAAGTCAAAAGCATGTAATTTTGTGCAAAGTTTTGTAATTTATTTCTTTTGTGATGTAATTGGATATTTTGAAATGAAAGTGGCTTTTTGAATGAATGTGACTTGTTCCTGAAGAAACAATGCTTTCTTTCCAAAATCCAAGATTTGAATGTTTGAATTTGAAATGCACTTGAAAACTTTGACCATGAATCTTGCAATTTAGACCATGGATCTTGATGCCTTGTCTTGAATCCAAAAAATCCATAAAGAAACAAGTGTAATTACCAAGCGCATAAAGAAACTTAATCAATCAAATGAATATCCCATGGTTGACCAGTGTGATATCTGCAATCCTTAATTAAATCTAAAATCAAGATGCCACCCATATGATCCATAGATACCAAAGATCAAGGATTAGGGTTTCATGGTCTTGAACTCAAAAGAAATGTCACCATTAGTCAATGTATCAAGGTATGCCTTGGATTTGGATTTCAAGGAAACCCTAGTTCATTGTTGATCATAAACACCAAAAGTCTTTGAATCCATGATGTTTAATGCAAATGGTAAAATGACTGTCTTATGATGCCAATGAATGTGCAAATGAATCACAAACTAAAAGTCAGATAAAAATGAAAAGGAGGGGGAGGGGCAAATTATCGGGTATGACAGTAACTTGATGTCGAAAATATGACTCAGTCATCTATAACTAACATTTTTATATATCTTATACGACACAATCATATCAAAATGCCAAATTAAAATTCTCAGGCTAAGACTAACATTATTCATTGATAATCTCTTGATTCCATACTACACCCTATTCAACATGCATGTACAAGGGAATCAAAGACTTTATCCTCTCTGATCACATTTATGATATTCTTAATAACAAATTATTGATTCATATAGATCATAAATCTAAGTTATTAAAAGAGTATTCAAAGACCATTGAGGTTTTAATTGCAAATTATTAAAAACAAAACTATATAGATACCTAGGTTTAGTAATTAATTAGAGCAACTAATTCTAAACTTGTAAATTCTATTTTTGACAATTCAATATTTGCCAAAAAGAAATGTAGGTGTGTAGGTGTGTATGAAAGAGATAAAAGATGGGCATGATTTGCTTATGTCTCTGTCACAGATTGACTGTTTTTTTTAATGTAAACTAATTAATATTGAAAGTGTTATTTTCAACACTACACCTTTAAGTCTAGATGACAAGCTTAATAATTAAAGATGATGAAGAAGCAATAGTAACTAGGATTTACATTTATATATCAATGAATGAAAATGAAATGTATTTCAATTTTGATTTGCTATCTGTGTTGACTTGATTATGCGGTTCCAACATTACAATCTGATTTCGTGTCTTTTTGTCTTTGTTTTTTCCCAACTTTAATTTCCACCTAGGCAAAAGGCAAAAGTGTATTGTTTGAGAAAAATGAACAAATTCTTGTTCTCTCTTAAAATTTTCTTTCTTTCTTGCTAGCTCTTGGTATTTGAAGGAAAGAAATTCGTTAAAATTATTACACGTGTGTTAGATTATACAGTAAAAAAAATTGATTATGTAAAATTAATTATGGATAAAAATAAGTTAAAAGTTAAGTTATTTATATTTACATAAATTTCATTAAAAGTAAGTTAAATAATTTTTTTTAATGTAAAATCTACGTTTAGACTCGAACTACAAAAATCAATTTTAAGAAATATAATCAACTTTATTCGAGAATAATAAATTATATTACAATTAATTTTACATATTCAAAATCAATTTAAAACGCACCAAATGTGAAATCTTGTATACACTATATCTCCCCCTTAATTTAAGTTTTATTAAAAATTAATAAATTGTAATTGTATATTGAAATTGCCGATTTCAAGGGATATTTGTGTTTCATTAAGATTTAAATGAGTTAATCATAATCGTTCAGAGTGTTTTTTATTGAAAAAAAACAAGTGTCACATATATTTAAGATAAAATTTTACTAAATGTCATAAATAGATATCTCTAATCTTATAACTCAATTTGGTAAAGCTAAGTTAAATTTAAATATTAAATTTGTACATTAGATTTAACACATTCCTATAAAATCAATTTTATAAAATTAATTTAAATTTAATATAAAAATATAATATGATATCACAATTAAGAATAATAAATAAGTATCCACACCCTTCCAAAACACGGGACGGACCCCAACAGGGTGTTCCATCCTTATAATTTAAAAATGACAAAAAATTATATTTGTCACATTTAGGTCAATGCTCGTCACACTCCGTCAAAAAAAGGGATGAGATAAAGACAAAGTAGCATGGGAGGCCCTAACATGTGCGATCCATTTGACCCTCCCTAATCATAGTCTATCAATTCAAAGGGAAAGAGACTAGATCCTCTCTAGTGAAATGAAATGAGAGTCAAGTGAAATCTTAACCATCGACAAATAAATTCACAAAAGAATTTAAATGTTGATTTTAGGAGATAAAAGACTTAATGATGTAGATTTTTCTCCAAAAAAATTGGAGATTTTCCCGAGAGGCAATTCATTTCTTGATTGAGGTCATTTACCATTTATATCATCAAACCAAATCTAACAATAATTAGAGTTTATAAATAGCATTCTATCTCATCTTATAATATGGTTTTATAAAATTAAGTTAGATCAAATATAAAAATTTAATAATTCAACAAATTTTACCATCAAATATTTATTTGACAAGAACAATTTTCGAGTTTGTAACACACTCTACACCAAAAGTGTTTAAATATATATATATATATATATATATATATATATATATATATATATATATATATATATATATATATATATATATATATATATATATAATAACACGGCAAACGAAAATGCTGAACCGCAACCTTTTTCTGAATGACATACTTAGTATGCATAAATATTATTTAAATTTAAAAGTACAACCCAAATAGTTTGTCAAATTTTACAAAGGTTGAGTCTCGTAAAAATCCAATATTAATCACATAAATTATTATTGAATTATTCACGACATAAATTAATCTATATACATTGTGACAATGACATATCGGTAACTCATTCTCTCTAGGTTTGATTTCATCTTCAGACTTAAGTGTTGTTATCTCATCATCTACGTATACAAAAGATTGTGCAAATAGTCACATGGAAACATACAAAGTGAATTGTCATTTTCAAGAATATAATCAAATTAAGTGAAACATACTCCGGAACATAAATTTTATTAAACATTGCTTAACCCTCTATAAACACAAAAACTTTTGTAGATGAAATTTCCATTAAACAATACTTAATCTATGCTACAATATAAGTTCATTTATAGTGGATTAACCATAACCAAATATCATTAGATATTCCTAACTCTTATTTAGACTCCTAAGACATAACATTGTAACACCAATATATATCAATGTTATTTTTCTAATTATTGTCTTAGATCATTATCTACAACTAGTTAGACTTTAATTTTTTTTTTTTGAGTTTTGGTCACCTAAAAACAAATTTCTCAAGCTCTAAAAATTGATTTCTACAAATCAATTATTTGAGTAAGTTCTACTGATCCAATTGACATGATTTTATCATTTAACTTTTTTTTTGAAAGACAAAGACTTTATCTCTCTCTCTCTCTCTCTCTCTATATATATATATATATATATATATATATATATATATATTCATGCGAAAAACATCATTTGATAACTCTACCCAGGGGTGGACAAAAGTTCATCGACCGAGTATATCTTATTGGTTCGAGTCCAATTGGACACTCCGAGTCGGGTTATAATGGATTAACGGTTCAGACAAATGATTAGTTTGATTTAAATTAGATTATTTCGGTTCGATTCAGATGGAAATATTGAGCCTGTCGGTGACCGAACCCGACTAAGCCCAATCAATATTTTATCAATATATATTATATATCTTATAACTATTAACATCAACTAATAAGAAACCCTAAATCCTTTATCTCTTTCTCTCATTTCGTATTCCTTTGCCTCTTCTCCTTTCCACGATTGCTTAATCAATCTTTGTCCACCCTTCCTTGTTTCACCTTTACATCATTCTCTTAAGGTCTGTTTGATTCAAATGAGGGGAAAGGGAGGAGCGAAATTTTAATTAAGGGAAGGAAAGGGGAGGGGAGGTGAGTGATTTTTTTAATTTTATATATATATATATATATATATATATATATATATATATATATATATATATATATATATATATATATATGTTTGGTTCAAAAGAGGGGAGGAGAGGGGATAATTTTTAATTAAAAATATGTTTGATTTACGAGGGGAGAGATTTTATTAATTATTTATATTTTTATCCTTATGATCTTATATAAGTAATATGATATTTAAATATGAAAATTCATAAATATTTTTTTGACAATAAAATTTGTAATTTAAGTGATTAAAAAAGTTATTATTTACCACATAACATTAAATAAAAGAGAACTCTTGATTCGTTTTATAACTCTCTGACACAAATTAAACCATGTGTTGATAATAAATTTTGAATATAATATAATAAACAAAAAAATGAATGGTTTAAAATTTGATATAAAAAAATATAATAGTATACACAACAAAATTAGAAAAAAAATTAACATAAATAACATAAAAATAAAATAATAAAAATTGCAGTGATTATAATTCATATTAAATTCAAAAATAAAAATAGTAATTTGAAGGTGAATAATAATTATATTAGTTGATGCAAACAATAGAGAAAAATCACAAAAAAGATAATCAGAAACATGAAAGTAAATAATAATTTTAAAATACTAAAATAAAACTGAGAATATTTTAGTAAATATAATAATTTATTAAATATCAAAACTTACATTCCCTTCCCTCCCCTCCAAACCTCTCTGATTCAGAAGAATGCAATAGAGGGATTTTGCTCCCCTCCCTTCCCCTTCTCTCCCCTCATAAAAATTTAACTAAACATATTTCATTAAAAATATTCCCTCCCCTCCCCTCTCCTCCATCTACCTCAAATCAAACACACATTTATCAGCACTCCACCGTATGTTTACCTGGATAATTTTCTCACATTCATCTTGTGTTTATAAATTGTTTAACTCTAGATGTTAAACTGATTTGGAGTTACTAGAGAAACTACCATTTTGATGGAATGAAATCCTACAAAGAATTAGTTTTGGTTGATTTTTAGGGATTGTTATTTAGGATTTAGTTAACTGTATCTCTATTAGGGATCTAGGGCCAGAGCTTTTTTAATCTGTATTGTTCTTGCCTTAAAAAAGTTTATTCAACATTTGAGTTTTGTGAAAGTTAAGATGAATTTAGATGTGTTTTGATTTTGGTTTTGTTTTCATTTTGAGGTTCAACTAAGTGATGAAATGAAGTGTGATTCTTCTTGTAGGATAATGTTTGTTAAAATTTTGACATTAACCTTTGATTCCTAATTTTTTCTCATACTTGTTTTCTAATATGTCTAATCTTATTACAACTTGAAGATAACTAATATTGAGAAAGATTATAGGTTTTGAAAAGTGAACTGTAACACCCCGAAATTTTAAATATTTAAATTATAAATATTTGTCTCAATAATTTTTATAATTTATTATTTATTAAATGAATTACTTTATGCGTAAGAAATTTAGATAAATTATTAAACCATCAATTTTATTAAATTAGTATACGCTGTGTTTATTTATCTTATTCATGAGATGGAAAATGTGAATTCTACCATAAGTAAATTTTTATTTAAATTCAAAGGTACCCACTGTATGTATTTTATTATTTTATTCAGAATGATGGTGATACAATATTTATTCCTAGCATAATACATTATTTGATGAGTTATTATATATGATAAATTGATTTAATTAGATTAAAAATATATATCTTTTTCTCAAAATAATTTATTTATACTTGAAATTAAAATTATTAGAATTATTTTATAAGTGCTTAGTTTAGTAAATTGAAACATCCTTTATTCACTACGCCAAAAAGTGCTTTTGGCAGCACCAAAAAGAAAGCGCTTTTTAAAAAAAGCGCTGTAATAGCTTGAAAAAAAATTCGCCTATGTAAAGAAAGCGCTTTTAAGGTAAAAGCGCTCTTATAGGTCTCCACTTATGAAAGCGCTTTTAAGGTAAAAGCGCTCTTATAGGTCTCAGTCTCACATCTATGAGTTTCACACTTATGAAAGCGCTTTTAAGGTAAAAGCGCTCTTATAGGTCTCATGGGTTTCACACTTATGAAAGCGCTTTTAAGGTAAAAGCGCTCTTATAGGTCTCAGTCTCACACACTTATGAAAGCGCTTTTAAGGTAAAAGCGCTCTTATAGGTCTCATGGGTTTCACACTTATGAAAGCGCTTTTGAGGTAAAAGCGCTCTCATAGGTCATTTATAAAAATTATAATAAATCTAATATTACAAAATCCTTGACTTTCAGAATCCCTCTTTCACTCTCTCTCGTTCGAAGCTCTCGCTGCCCTGGAAAAAATTCCACAGAGTACCTGGAAATCTCAACGATAAACACTGCAAATTTGAAAGAGACTGCATTCGAAAGAGAAGGATTCAATACCTGGAAATCTCATTGCGTTTTAAGGTTAGGTTTTCGTGTCTTTCTGTTTTGCCCTAGAAGTCAAAGAATAGGTGGTCGATTTTGGTTTGAATGGACTTGCATTGCTACATTATGGGTTATTTATTTGTCAGTATCGATTATTAGAGTTTGTGACTATGTTTGCTTAATATTCTGTAACTTACCGAAAATTAATAGAGTTAGAAATTTCAGTTGAAGTTTATTGAATTAACAAACTCTGTTGAATTTCTATGTATAAGATGGTTAGACATTATAACTCTGTTAAATCTCTATGATATAAGTTAGTTAGGGAATGGGTCAGTTAATCTCTGTTAAATGAATTTGTTAGACATTGTTCTGTTAGATTCAGTTATGTTCCTTTGTTGATTTCAGTTAGGAGAAAACTGTTAGGTTGCTAGCTTGGTGTAATTGGATGTTAGTTATATGTTAGAAACTGTTGGATTTATAAAGTGTGACAATTAGGATATTAGACCTGTTGGAGTTAATTAATTAGTTATAATGAATTTGAATTGGTGCAGTCAGGTTTGGAGTTGGTTTGTTGAAGTGTCTTGATCGACACTTGAGCTGTTAGAAAATTAGTTATATGAGGCTGATGTTAGGTAAACAAGAAAGTTAGCTAGATAAATGATAATGAGTAAGCTAACTAAATCGTAAGTTGCATTATTTTGATGAAAACTTGACCCTATGTCTCGAATTAATTATGGATTTGCCTCTGACTAAATGTTGTTGTTGTTCTTTGTATGCATAATTAGGTAAATATTAATGAATGAGGTTAGCAAGTGTTGTGCTGACAATTTGAAGAAATTCATGAGAAAATTTCTTGAATTTTTGATGGTGATAATTAGTGTAATTCGACGAAATCCTTATATGGTTTTACACTGTTAGAAATTTCTTGAAAATTAGTGATAATTAGTATAATTAGTGTAATTTCTTGAAAATTTCTTTGGAATTGGAATTACATGGTTTTATACTGTTAGAAATTGAATTATTTGCTATGTTAGGAAATTAGTATCTGTTATGATGTTATTTTGCTTGATTTGTTGTGATGTGGTTGTTATGTAAGTGAGAAGTTGCAGTTAGAATAATTATGTAATGTTAGCCAATTGAATTTTGTTTGTAGGTATGATGTTGACCATGTTTTGAATGTTAGTAATGTGTTTGTGTGTACTGAACTCAGTTAGAGTTTATGCAGGGCTGATGTGCCTAATATTCTGAAATCTCATTGCGTTATACCGTTTTGTACCCTAATTACTTTGCGTTAAAACCATGGATAAGACATGGATGTATTCCAATCGATTGTCGAAAGAGTACGAGAATGGGGTATCGAAATTTGTTAAGTTTGCTATTGCGCACGCCAAAGACCCCAATCGAATGACATGTCCTTGCTTGAGTTGCTGTTATGGGAGTCAGGTTGACGCGGTTCAGTTGGCATCGCATTTACTACGGTATGGAATTGATAGAAGTTATACATGTTGGAATTTGCATGGTGAGAAAAGTAACGAGAATGTTGAATCGGGGTATAATACGACCTATGCTTCAAACGACGATTGCACAGATACATATGATTATGATCGAGTCGAAGAGATTGCAGAAGCGCTTGAAGAAGATCTTAAGGACTGTCCCAAAATGTTCGAGAGGTTGGTAAGCGATGCAGAGAAACCGTTGTATAATGGTTGTACAAAATTCACAAGATTGTATGCGTTATTAAAGTTGTACAACTTAAAGGCGGGCAATGGATGGTCGGATAAAAGTTTCACAGAGTTATTAGCTCTTATGAAAGATATACTACCAGAGGATAATGTTCTTCCCAATCGAACGTATGAGGCCAAAAAGATGTTGTGCTCTATTGGCATGAGCTATGATAAGATACATGCCTGTTCAAACGATTGCGTTTTGTTTCGAAACGAGTATGCATCGTTAAATGAGTGTCCTAAATGTGGTGCCCCTCGATATAAGAAAAAGTTATCTCCAGCAAAAGTCTTATGGTATTTTCCTATAATTCTGAGATTTAGACGCATGTATCGTAGTGAAACCGATTCAAGACACTTGACTTGGCATGCAGATGAAAGAATTATTGATGGAAAGTTTCGACATCCGGCAGATTCACCCCAGTGGATGAAAATTGATAATGATTATCCTGAATTTGGAAAAGAAGCAAGAAACCTTCGCTTGGCATTGTCTACTGATGGAATGAACCCACATGGTATTCAAAGTATCTCGCATAGCACATGGCCTGTGATTCTTATGATTTATAACCTACCTCCATGGCTATGTATGAAGCGTAAGTACATGATGTTATCTATGTTAATTTCTGGGCCTAAACAACCAGGGAATGACATAGACGTATACTTGACACCCTTAATCGAAGATTTAAAGTTTTTGTGGGAGAACGGTGTGGAGGTTTATGATGGGTATAGGAAAGAAAGTTTCAACTTGAGGGCGATGTTGTTTGGAACAATTAATGATTTTCCAGCATACGGAAATCTATCAGGGTACAGCATTAAAGGTGAAAAAGCGTGTCCTGTTTGTGAAGACGGAACCGATACGATGCGATTGGACCTTTGTCATAAGAATGTCTTTCTCGGTCATCGTAGATTCTTAAATTCTAATCATCACTACCGTGGGTGGAGAAAAGCATTCAATGGAAATACAGAAGAAGGTAGAGCTCCAACAATGTTGACAGGTGATCAAATTTTTGAAAAGGTGAAGGACGTAAGTACTAAGTTTGGCAAGCCTTTTGCACATACACTTGTCAAGAGTGGGTGGAAGAAAAGGTCAATTTTTTTTGAACTGCCATATTGGAAGTCTTTGTATGTAAGACATTTCCTCGATGTTATGCATATTGAAAAAAATGTATTTGACAGTGTTATTGGTACGTTACTCAATATACAAGGAAAGTCTAAGGATGGCCTTAATGTAAGGAAGGACATGGTAAACATGGGAATGAGAACTGAATTGGGACCCGTGAAGAAAGGAAAACGAACATATCTACCACCTGCTGTTTACACTCTATCTAGAAAGGAGAAAAAAATATTGTGTAAGTTCCTAAGTGAAGTTAAAGTTCCAGAAGGCTACTCATCAGATATTAGAAGACTTGTGTCTATGAAAGACCTCAAGTTAAAGAGTTTAAAGACGCATGATTGCCATGTTATAATGGAACATTTTCTACCGATAAGTATACGTTCTATTCTGCCAGAAAAAGTAAGAAGCGCAATAACTAAATTGTGTTTTTTCTTCAAGTCAATTTGCAGTAAGATGATCGATCCTGCGATCTTACCAACATTGCAAAAAGAAATAGTTGTTACTTTGTGTGATCTTGAAATGTATTTTCCTCCCTCGTTTTTTGACATAATGGTCCATCTAGTCGTTCATCTTGTGAAAGAGACACAATTGTGCGGACCAGCTTATATGAGATGGATGTACCCTGCTGAACGTTATATGAAAATATTAAAAGGGTATGTGAAAAACCGAAGTCGACCAGAGGGTTGTATTGCCGAACGATACATTGTTGAAGAAGCGGTTGAGTTTTGTACAGAATATTTGTCAAATGTTCAATCAATTGGACTCCCCAAATCTCATATTGTTGAAAAAAAAGAAGGTAAACAGCTAATTGGAAATAAAGTTGTGACAGTATCAAGGGTCGAACGAGATCAAGTGCATTTGTATATTCTGCACAATGAGATTGAGGTTGAGCCGTATGTTGAAATGCACAAGGGTGTTCTTCGAGGTTTAAATCCGAATAGAAATGAGAATTGGATAGTACGAGAGCACAATCGAAGTTTCATACCATGGTTTAAGGAACATATTTATTCAAAGTATCGTTCAGATCCCGCTTCAATAACAGAAAGGTTGAGATGTTTAGCATATGGTCCAAGTTTGGTTGTGTTTTCTTATAGCGCATACGCAATTAATGGATACACATTTTATACCAAAGAACAAGATGATAAAAGTACTATGCAAAATAGTGGTGTCACCTTGGTAGCTGAAGCAATGCACATATCAAGTGTGAAGGACTTAAACCCGAAATTTGCAAATCTGTCATATTTTGGGGTTATCGAGCGCATTTTGGTGTTTGATTATGAGAAGTTTCAGATTCCTATATTTGGTTGCAAGTGGGTTGAAAATAATAATGGCATACGAGTGGATAAGTCAGGATTTTTGCAAGTTGATCTTAATAGGGTGGGGTACAAAGATGAGCCTTTCATTCTAGCCTCTCAAGCTAAACAAGTATTCTATGTCACTGATCCGACAAGTACGAAATGGTCTATAGTGCTTTTATCTAACAAAGTAATTGATGAAAGAATTGGAGATCAAGGTGATATTGATGTTGAGATTGAATCTTTTACCATAAATGATCAAAATGAGAATGAATCATGTATTAGAAATGATCATAATGAGGGTATTTGGATCAATCCAACCGTCCGCGTTGTTAAAAGAAAAGTAGAACATATTCCTACCAAGAAAAGAAAGAGACGTTACTGAAAAAGGTAATAGTATAATTATAGCCTATGTCATTCAAGAAAATTTAATTATAGCCTATGTCATTTTATATTATTCAATATATATATGGATTATTGATTATGGATTTTTATATTTTTCATTTCATTTTTATATTTTTTCTTTATTACAGGTTAAATGGCTAGTGATCAAGAAAACTCACAAGATGCAAATGCTCCTGATGATACTTCAGAAAAAGAAATTACACGAGGCATCACTATTATGAAGAGTATCATTCGTGATAGAGATAAAGCAGTAACATATAATGTAAATTGGAATGCTGATAACCAACTAATTGGGTCTAATGCTGCAAAGTTGGCAAGCTACATTGGTACACTTGTTCGTATGCACATTCCAATCACTGCTACAAGATGGAGTAATAAAGAGTTGGGTAGCGCTAAAGATAAGATTTGGACTGAGATACTGGTACAATATATGATTGTTTATATTTTCTTTATATTGACGATAATGTGTTTAAATTACTTATACTAACACACTCTATTCCAATATTTTTTCGTAGAGGTCTTTTAACATTGAAGATACAACTATCCGAAAAAAGTATATACTTCAATTGGCCGGAAAAAGACACAGAGGGTGGAGAACGTTTTTAACAAACAAGTATCTTAAGGACAAAGAAAAAAATTTTGTTGAATATGATCCGGAATATCCAGTGAAGTATGCGATCTTCATTACAGAAGAAGAATGGGTTGCTTTTGTAGCCCAAAGAAGAGACGAAAATTTCAAGAAAGTGAGTGCCACAAATCGCGAGAGAGCGTCAAATCCCACGTATGCATACAAAAAAGGGCGTTTGGGATATGCACGCTTAGAGGAAAAAATTGTAAGTATACAAAAATGCTACGATCTTATTAATTGTCTCAATGTGTTATAATTGATTATCTTATTATTTGTGTCAATGCGTAGTTAGACGAGACGAAAAGTGACGCAACATCACTTCCGCCACATGTTTTGTGGAAAGAAGCTCGTGTGGGAAAGGATGGAACTGTTAGGGATGACGTTCAACATATTTATGATGAATGTGTAAGTAGAACATTGTGTCTTTAATTAAATCAAAAGTTTAATAATATATAATTAATTTTTTTATCTCCACTAATAATTTCCGATATGTAAATGAATTTCAGGAGACCCTATCTCAATCGATAAGCACAGCTGAGGACCAGGAGAACAGGAGCGTACTTAGTAGAGCACTAAATGTTCCTGAGTATCCCGGTCGGGTGAGGGGTAAAGGGCATGGTTGTACTCCAACTTCCTTGTATAAGAATCCAAGGAGAAGAAATCCTAGCAATCAAGAAGTGATGGAGACGTTGCAGGCATTACAAGCGCAAGTTCTTCAATTGCAAAAGGATAATGAGAGATATAGGTGTATGGAAAAGTGCAGTTCACAGTTGAAAGAAACTAGTGAGAAAGCCAGTATCAATTGTCAAAATAAATTTCCCGAGGTAATTATATATGTTATTTTGAAATTAAAATAGCACATTTATGTTAATTGAAATATATACACATTAAAAGTAACATATTTATTATTGGTTTAGGGCATTTCATCTTGTCAGCTATACTTATCGTCACCGACTTATCGCCTAGTTGGCAAGGGAAAAGTGCACAACACTTCGGGAGATTTACTTCACCATAGACCGCTCCCGGATGGACACCTTAAAGTATCGGTTGATGTTGTATTAGATAAGGAAGCGTTGCTACCGATACCTGACATTGTTTCAGAGACAACATTGCTGCGAGATGCAATAGGATCATTTGTTGCATGGCCCTTGGATCTCATTTTCATTGATGATGAGGTATGTTGAATTCAAAAACCACTATGAATCTTTTAGTATTCAAATGTCAATTCTGAACCGTTAAGTTAATTTTTTTTACATGGTAATTTTAGACGCCTACAAAACCCGCATCTAAGGATCAAGGGATTTTGCGGCACAACGAGTCTGTTGCATCACAAAAAGAGGTATATTGAAAGTGTTAATTATATGATCCGAATCAAAAAATGCATGATTTTATAATTTACCTATGTTATATGATTTATAGGTATTTGCTCAAGGGTCACAACAACTGAGCCAGAAAATTGGTAGTCGACAAAAAAACAAAAGGGATCTTCCAGTGACTTCTTTGCCAAAAAAACGTGCTTTTGTGCCTCGATACCAGATATCTCTTGAAACACTTGTTGACTCATCAGATATGGCAACAGCTGGTGCTATTCGCTTACTGGATATGGAGGAAGATATCTTTGGTTATTCATGCACTGAAACAATCGGAAAAGAAGATCTGGAACATATTTTTCGGCATCAAGAATTAGGCGTCGGTGTTATACACACATACATCCGGTAATCCGATCTATATATTATTTAATTACTTGAACAATTTATTTACACATTTCAATAAAAATAGTTTAATGTTTATTATGTTTTTATTGAAGGTTCTTGTATGACAATTTCATGCGCGGGAATGATCAATTGTCAAACAGATTCCGTTTCGTGTCTTCCTCCCTGGTCAACAAAGCATTAATTTGTAGGGAACTGGATTCATGTAGAGAGTACTTAGTCAAGAGATTCATGGCCAGCAGTACAAACAACTTGTATCTTTGGCCGTATAATTCAGGGTTAGATTTTAATTCTAAGTTTATTCTAATATTTAATTGTTTCTTTAACGTAAAAAATTTCCATATAAACTTTTGTTTTAATTTATAGGTGTCACTGGTTGTTGCTTGCTATTGATCCTTTAAAAGAAGTGGTATATTTTCTGAATTCGATAGATGGTGAATGGACAAATTATCCGGATATGAAGCAATTAGTTGATACGTAAGTGAGACTGTTCTAAATATTCGTGTATATTTATGTGAGATTGTTCTAAATATATGTTTTATTTTGTTAGATCAATAAAAGTGTTCCGATCTCAAAGACAAGCTCGAGTACCACGTACTAAATCCAGCAACATTACGTGGATAAAAGTGCAGGTACTTTAATTTTCACAATTTTGCTTATAATAGTGATGCTACTTGATAAGAAAAGATAACTATACATTCTTATTTATTTTTCTATGTAGTGTCCTCTACAGCGCAACGGTATCGATTGCGGATACTTTGTAATGAGGTTTATGAGGGAAATCATTAATATGAATCAAATAGATATTCCAATCACGGTATGGATTTATAACTTAGGATTTGTTTTAATATTTATCGAATATTTCATATTATTTATTACTTTTAACTAAATCATGCATATTATGTTTTGTTATGTAGTACTTTGATGAATACAAGTGTGCTCATTACACGAGACTGCAGTTGGAACAAATCAAGGAGGAATTGTGTCAATATTTTATTGAGAAAAGATTACTTAGTATATAATGGTTTCAAAATAACATGAATACTTTGATGAAGAATGGTTTCTGGTTGGCAAGTGTATAGTTCTTTATATTTTTAACAGATTAGTTATGACTCCAAATAGGCCGTATAACATATTAGTTTTGACTTGTGTATAGTTCTTTATAATTTTAGTGATATCTTTAATTTCATGGATAGATTAATGTGTTCATTCTTGTGTTGGTTTGCTTTAAAAAATTACAAATGCTTGAATTATGACTCCAAATGTGTTCAGTGCCTATCTATCCTTGTGTTGGTTTGCTTTCATGGATAGATTATGACTCCAAATGCTTGAATTAGAGAGGCTTGATTTACAGGTTTATGGGATTATTCCCAAAAAATATTACAGGTTGAAATGGTAGGCTTAAACTGAAGGCAGCGTTTTGTTATTTTACTAGAGGAAAAGACAACGCTTTTTAGTAAAAAGCGCTACTAAAGGTTGTCAATAGAGAGCGTTTTTTACTAAAAAGCGCTGCTAAAGGTTGTCAATAGAGAGCGCTTTTTAGTAAAAAGCGCTGCTATAGGTTGTCAATAGAGAGCGCTTTTTACTAAAAAGCGCTGCTATAGGTTGTCAATAGAGAGCGCTTTTTAGTAAAAAGCGCTGCTATAGGTGGTATATAGACAACCTTTAAGAGCGCTTTTTACTCAAAAGCGCTGCTAAAGGTTGTCAATAGAGAGCGCTTTTTAGTAAAAAGCGCTCTTAAAGGTTGTCTATATACCACCTTTAGCAGCGCTTTTTACTAAAAAGCGCTCTCTATTGACAACCTTTAGCAGCGCTTTTTAGTAAACAAAAAGCGCTGCTAAAACCTATAGCAGCGCCACCTACGGCAGCGCTTTTAAGCGCTTTTAAAGGCCAAAAAAAGCGCTCTCATATGTCTTTTTTGGCGTAGTGATTTTATTTAAGTAGAAACACATAATTTAGTTTAATTAATGAGTGAGAATCACATATTTTAATCACTTAAAATAGTTAATTTAGTGAGAATTGCAAATCTCTATTTTTATTGAATAAGTAAAACCATGTTTTATTCATTTATTTAAAGTAACCAATTTAGTGTGAATATGATAAATAGATAATTAAGTTATTCATAAGTTTAATGGAAAATAAATAATCTAAAATTTAAGAATATGTGTTTTGTTGTTAGTATCATTTCATAAATTAAGGTTGAATTAATATGTAAGAACATGTGAATTATTTATTTCTACTATTTTCTAATTTAAGGTTGAATGAATTAGAACTTAAGAATATGCATGATCTCATTATATGGCCGATGAATGAATAATCATTAGTGGTGGAAGATGTATAGCATGTGTGTAGAAAAAGTAACGTGAACCATCATAATAGTGAGAGTGATCAATTCTTAAATAAGTGTATTATGACCACTAAAAATTGAATAGTTAGAATAAAATAATATTGAATTAATTTAATAAAATGATACTATACACATTCCACTATCATAAAACTTATAATTAGTTGATTAGTTTTCTCTAGTGCTTCTTTTATTAGGAGCCACTCATATTCCTCTTCTTTCCCAACTTCAATTCTTATAAATACTCACAAACTCATCTCGTATCTCACACATGAAAAGAAAAAAATTACACAAATAAAATCATCACTTTTTTTTTACTAGCACCTATCTTGAGAATTTCTACGTTACGGAAACTCTTAATAAAAAAGGAACACTAAGCACATGATCAAATAAAGTTAAAAAGCGCAGAAGGTAAAAACTTTTCCCCCATACACTCATACCACGTAAAGACGGTGTTGTGAAATAGTGGTGGAACCTTTGCCAAATAATAATAATAATAATAATAATATAAAAAGTAATAATAATAATAATAATAATAATAATAATAATAATAATATAAAGAGTAAGAGATTTTCTGATTTGATTCACATTTATATATATTATATTATCAATTGTATTTTAATTTTATTATTATATTTACTCATACTTTTGTGGAAATATTTTTATATTGTTATTTCTTGATATCAGTATATTGCTAATTATATTTTAAAGTTTAATTAGTATTTTTATTTCTTTTATTAAGTATATTTGTATATGGTTATTGATTGGCATCGGTACGTGAGAATAATGATAATAATCATTAAAAAAACAATTATGAAATAGAGGACTTGTTTAGTTTTGATAAAAAGAATTTATAATTAAATAAATAAAAAGATACATAAGACTGGTTCCTGGTAAGACTCTGGTCCATGTGTTTGTTTAGAGAATGATTTTCATGTATTATTGAGACATGCATCATATAGTATGTGTATATGAGTCGTCACTGTGTTATGCCTTTGTGGCAAGTTTGATGCTTTTCGGGCCTATGTGACAGTAGACTTTATGACAAGATTGTCGCTCTTCGGCTTTTGTGGCAGTTTTTCCATTGGTATATGTTTTATATTGACGTCTTTCGGCATTTGTGGTAGGAGTCTTTATGGCAGTTTTTTCATTGGAATGAGTTTTATATTGACGCTTTTCGGCCTTTATGGCAGGAGCCCGTGTGATATTTTTCCCATTGAAATGAGTTTTATTTATTTGGATCATTTGTGTCTCATGTAGTTGTTATGGTCACATTGCATTTCATATGACATAAACAACAAACATCTTTTAGATAAAATACTAATAATCATATTTTGTTTGGTGAAGTGTTTTGTCATTGTTTTATGACATTTTCTTATGGTGAGTATGATTCAATATGGATAAGGAAATTGACCCTTTACAATTATGATTTTAAGTACTGAAGGACAAATGGATTATTGAATATGTTTCTTGAAGCGTGCACAAGGCAAATAGAGGTTTTGTAATTTTAGTATTTTCTGTAATAAATAAATCGTTGTAATTTTAGAATTTTATTTAAACAACTGTATTTTCATCTCACACATAAAATTAGACCTTGAATATTTGTATTTACATTTTATATATCTTACTACAAGGCTTTCTTTAGCATATTCTCAATTATTTGGAAGATGGAAAACATTGTTGCACATGAGAATGTTCTTTAACATCTGAGCTTGTATTAGACTTACATGGACATAAGAGAATGAGAATGACAAAGTAACTATAGAAGGCCTTCAGTTTGCTTTGGATAAGGATGATAAAAATATTCAATTTCTTCCTGACAACAGGACAATTATAGACTCTATTAATGTGAGAACTTCATGCATCGAAGAAGGTACATTCTATAGCAGATCAAATCTAGATTGAACGAGGATTTGGATGTTCAAATCAA
Source organism: Lathyrus oleraceus (assembly GCF_024323335.1). Taxonomy (NCBI): domain Eukaryota; kingdom Viridiplantae; phylum Streptophyta; class Magnoliopsida; order Fabales; family Fabaceae; genus Lathyrus; species Lathyrus oleraceus. The sequence goes on from NC_066582.1 coordinate 52,597,261, forward strand.
GTACAATCATAGAAAAATTGACTGTTGTGCAGACACCTTGGCGAATATTAATCTTCAGTATGATATAGATTTAATAATTTATCACGTGTATCCAGACATGTAGTTGGATTACTCGTGAATGATGTAGCGGAGATTTCTGTTTTCAGTATGATAGCCTCTCTTTCCTTTTTTTTGTCTGGACTTCGACCCTCCCATTCAAAAAAATAAAAATTGAATCAATCTTGTATTAAAATAAATTAAAATAAATTACTTTTAAATAAACAAAACATTAAACTATCTTTATTAAAAAAAAAGATAGTAATAACATTAAACTTATATTGTAATATGTACAACATAAAATTTATTTTGTAATATAACATACATCGTTTCTTATAAACGAAATGAATATTCACATAGACTATTAGGGTATTTTAACCCTCTCACACATGAACTACCTTAATTACAATTGATTTAAAAAAATAATCCAAATTTTTAAGGAAATTCCCAAAATACCATTGATTTAAAAAAAAAATCCCAAATTACCCCAGTTTTAGGAGGAGGCGCCAATTCAATTGGCACCTCCTCTTAAAAATTGAATCGAGGCGCCAATTGGATTGGCTAGGGCATGTGCCCTAGCCAATCCAATTGACGCCCATGTGTATTTTTACAAAGGAGACGCCAATTGGATTGACACCTCAGTGTAAAATGTATTTTTTTTGCTAAATGGTCTACGTCATACATAATTTTGAAATAAGACCAATTGATATTAATAAAATTTTCCATTTATACAAAAAAGCCTAATGGTGATGACCGGGATCACTTAACCGACATCCGGTACCACATCCCCTAGCTACCCTAACCCGTTGCCCTAACCCACATTGATGATTCACTACTGGTGTTTGAGCATCTGAGAGCCCAAGAGTGTCACTATCAACTACAGGAGATGGCCTGTTGAGGTAGTCAGACAAGTCGGCATAATCTTCGGTATGCATCGAGAGTGTACCGCCGTAGCTGAGTTCATGACCCATGCCAAAGTAGTTGGGTTGTGGTTGACTCATTGGTGGGAGATCAAGACAGTTGAAGGGAGACATGAGTGTGAATGATGCGTCGAGGAAAGGTAAAGGTTGTTGGGGGTGTTTGGTATATATAGGATTGTTGGAGGTTTTGGTTTTGTGAGGTTTGGGCTTCTTGGCTATGGTAGGAGAAGGGGCGGTTGGTGTTGAATGATCGTTTGGTGTTCTGGCTAAGGCGGCTTTGGTAAGGTGATGTGGTGGGTGCGAAGCGATATTGGGTCTCAGGTTGATGGTTAATTTGTTGGTGGTGGTATGTGGTATGCTCTTAGTATTGGGGTTGGATGTATGGCATGTTTTAGTTGTATGTTTGTGTGTTGGTTGAACGGAACGTTTGACGGACAGGGGGTTGTGTGTATCCGATCTGGCAATGTTGTTGGGGATTTGATGTTGAGGTTTCAGGTGTGTAAGTTTGTTGGCGTGGGTCGTACAGGTACATATCCTCGAAGATGAACTGAAAACCAACCGATCTGTACCAAGCCATATAAGTACGATTTGGTTTTTCTTCATTTGGCATGACTGTGTCAGTTAAGACATGGTCATGGAGGTGCTTCCATTTGCGACACTCCGATCTTGCGAAGCTTTTCCATAGATTGAAGTTCCATTGGTCTTTAACTTTGCGCAAATGCCATTCTCCTAGGTTTGCTGGGGGATCTGGGATATTTTGGGGCATACCGAACTGCAACTTCACACGATCACTGTTGTGCATCTCTATAATTGTGAATCGTATTATTGGTGTGCATGCAGTCCATACGGCCGCGTCTTCAACATTGACCTCATGGTCATCATCCAAATTAAGGTATGGACGCCAAATGAACTGAAATGTGAAAAAATAGGATTATAATCTAGGTAGAAGAAGTTAACAAATTATAATGAAATAATGAGGTTATTATCCTTACGTCGGTCGGTCGAAGGTGATTCAATAGATTGCGATACTGAGTAATACAGTGTCTAGGACATCTGTTGTAACTCATACCACGTGCAGACCATCTACACCAAAAAGGTAAAAATATTAGTTAGAGATAATAATCTTTAAAGAAGTAAGTAAATATGTAGCAATTTAAACAACTTACTTTTGTGCATACGGGAAAGTGAAAGGGTTGTTGTTGACAGGTGCTAGGGACGGTAGTCTTAACCAACCCCATCCTTGGAGAAAAACAACACATCCAAAAAATGTAGATGTGTCTTTGTGTGAGTTTTTGCACAAGGAGCTATAGCGATAGGCTAGACAAGCAGATCCCCAACTGTAACTTCCTATTCTATCTACATGTCTAAGTAAAGGTAAATACATAATATGCATGCTAGAACCAATATCTTCGGGAAATAAAAAAGAACCAATTAAAAGCATAATGTAACACCTGGTTTTTATTATTCGAGCATCTTCGGTAGAATGCTCATCTAAGTATAAATTGTTATAATATGACTTAAGGCGTGAAAGGAGTATACCTTGACCTCTTGAGTTATCATCTAACAAATCAGTATCCAAGAGGTCCATGCAAATTGAATTTGCATAGTTGGTTTTACCATTAACAACCTTATCTTTAATGGGCAGTCCTAAAAACATGTAGACGTCTTCTAACGTCACGGTACACTCACCGGTTGGGAACCAAAAAGTGTGTGTCTCTGGACGCCATCTTTCGCATAAAGCAAGAATGAATTTGTTATCTACGGACCAAGATAAAATCTTGCTTATATGACCAAAATCGGCGAGTTCAACATAAGGTTGAATCATCGGGTCCATATGGACATATTCGTGGACCCGAGTCCGGAGCCTTGAAACATCCTAAAAAAGAAAGAACAAAAAACTTGACTAAGTTGGTATGTTATTAAAAGGGACTCTCTTAAAACAAATAACAAAAGAAGAAAACGCTTACATAAGTTGTTATGTTTGCAACCGTTCCTCTATGCGATTCGCTCATTGTGAGGATAGACATTTTGTTGCAGATGAAACTACAAGAAGTTATTGCAGATGAAATTATAGAAGAAGTAGTGAGTGATGGTATGGAAGAAATGTTGAGGGTGTGGATGTATTTATAGGCAAATGGCTTGGAGCATGAAAAATTGTGTTTGCATGTGGTATCCAATTGAATTGGCGCCCATGTGCATTTTGTACATGGTGTCGTCATTTAAATTGGCGCCTCCATAAGGACATGCATGACACACCTAGGTTTGATTGCTTGGTTTTGAGGTCTGCATGCATGCAAACACAAGGTGTCGCCAAATGGATTGACGCCCATGTGCAAGGAATGAATGGGGGCACCAATTCAATTGGAGTGTGTGTCTGCATGTCTGACACGTGGTTGTCCTCTCTCTTGCATGCTGAACATGTCACTTCTTAGTAGCTTGCATGGTTGACACATCATTTCGGACTAGCTTGCATGTGCGACACATCATTTTAGACCATCTTGCATGTGCGACACATCACTTCGAACTAGCTTGCATGTGAGACACATCACTCACCTATTTAAGTTTCTTACTATCAACATCCAAGACTTAACCCACATTCATCTGCAACAAGAAAATAGTTTTCATCTGCACAATGTCATCTTCACCAAAATACAGTGTCAACGTTCACTGCAACGGTGAAACATACGAGTCCGAGTTATACGATTTTTGTTTTTGAAACACCGATACCATTAGACTTACGATCAAGAGAAATGCAATCTTCTTGCATTTGAAAAAAGAATACAATCCTGTATAGGATCGGGTATTATGTCAAAGATCAAGTATCAAAATCCAATATTTTTTTAGAACAGTCAATGCAAGTTTTTCCCGCTTAAGGTACGGGACGATGAAGATGTTGAATACATGTTTGTTAGTCATGAACATTCAGGCTGCAACTGTATTGAGTTGTATATTACTCTTCAACCATGTATACAATCTCAGTAGTCTCAAATAACCAGTCAGGATGAATCTGGTGAGTTTGATCCACAATGGTCAAATGACGTCAACCCAGAAGCAGAAGCAGAAGTGGACGTCGTTGATGAAGAAGAAGAGGAGACCGAGATACAGGTTGATCACATGCTGAACAACAACATTGAAGATGATGATCAACCACCGGCAATACCTCATACTCATGTCTATAATCCGCCTCAACATATGACAAAGATGGATCTGCATGACGATGAAACATCCGACAGTGTTTTCTATAACCCGTATCCATGATTAGAAGGCGAATTAAAGGTGGGAGACATGTTTTGTACCAAAGAAGAATGTGTGCGAGCTATGAAAAAATTCCACATGAACAACTCTACTGATTTTACAGTGAAACACATTGATTCGAGAAGGTATGTCATCGAATGTCGTAACATCCTTTGTAAGTTTCGGTTGGCTGCGTCTTACAAAAAGAAAAACGGCTCTTGGGAGATGACTTCAATAGACCTACCTCATAGTTGCATTGCAACTAACGTTGAACAAGATCACCGTAAATTAAGCGCTGCATTGATATGTCAAGACATTCTACCGTTGGTTAATAAATACCCATCAGTGAAGGTGAGTATAATTATATCACATATCAGAACAACATATAATTATACTCCATCTTACAAGAAAGCCTGGATTGCGAGGACAAAGGCTGTTGAACAGGTATTCGACAACTGGGAGGATTCATACAAAGAATTGCCACGGTTTTTATGGGCACTAAAAACATATGTTCCAGGAACTGTGGCAATTATGGAGACATTGTCGGCAATGATGCCAGACGGAACCTGTGTTACAGGTAATAGAATCTTTCACCGTCTATTTTGGGCGTTTGACCCATGCATCAAAGGTTTCGCATTCTGCAAACCTATTATTCAAATTGATGGCACTTGGCTATACGATAAATACAAGGATACTTTGCTTATGGCGGTTGCACAAGACGACAATGTCATACCCCAAAATTTGCCCATCAATAGTGCAAGACATTTTTCAGGGGCATTCCGACTCATTTTATGGCACTGATCTTAAGGGGACAAAGGCCCAGCTCACGAATGGCCCAATCCAGAAAATGGCCCAAACTGGCCTGTTCGCTACACGCTCGCCTAGCGAACGTTACGTTCGCTACACGCTCGCCTAGCGAACGTTCGCTACACGCTCGCCTAGCGAAGCAAACGTTCGCTACCAGCTCGCCTAGCGAGGCTGACAGACAACAAAAAATTTCGGGCTTCGTTCTGAGCCCATTAGGTCATGAAAAAGGGCATTATAAATACCAGCACTTCAGTAATGAAAAAGGGGGGAGGAAAAACAGAGGAAGACGGACGGAAACCCTGGCACGGAAACCCTGGAGGCTACTTTAGAGAGTTCCGAGTGAAGAAACCCTGAAGGCCGCTTCCCCGCCCCGAAGCTACCGCCGCCCAACTCAATCCGGCTCGCCAATTCAAGGTTGCAATTCGATTGCAAACAGGTTTGCATTACTATTATCGTGTTATTTTCTTAATTTGCATGTGATACCGCTTTATGTTCTTAACTTGCATGTGCTAATATAATTGAATTCATAAACATATTTGAGGTTTTGCATGTGAATTTAAGTGTGCCTGGATATTGTGAATGCTGAACCATATAATTATGTGTTGGATGCCATAAGCCATGCCGCAGGTTGAAGTCATACTGTTCTGAAATTCAAAACCCGCAGCCGCTCGCTAGCACATCGCTAAGCGAGCACGCAGCGAGTGTTCGCTAGACCTTCGCTAGGCGAAGCAGAGGCGAACAAGGGCAGCCGCCAATATTTTGTTTGTTATGTCTTATGCGTATCTGGTCGATTCTATGTTAATTATACACTGTTTTCTTGCTGCTGTTTTTCTTTTACGGTGTAATCCTCGATTGCACCCGGATTTGGTATGCTAACCCGTTTGTTGAATTTTGCAAAGGTTCATATGTCCCAGAAAAAAGATCGCCGTTTAGGTCTTCCACTTTATTTGTGGGATACCCTTGGGGAGACTCACCCTAAATTGCTTAATTAATTTTAATGTGTTAATTTTAATGTATTAATTTTAATGTATTAATTTTAATGTATTAATTTTAATGTATTGATTTTAGTATGGACTTAATTACTTAATTGACTTTAAAATATGACCTTTAAATAAATGATCTTGGACCTCTCTTTGCTGCCCTACGGTATTACGGTATAACGGTCATGTCCCGCGAATGTAGGGATACACTTAGCAAAGACCCTTCGATTAAATCATCATAAAATAAATCATGGTCCCTCGGATGTTGCCTTCGAAAATACGATTTTGTCCCTCGATGACCCTTCGGTGTAGCCTACGGTTAAATGATGATCGTCCCTTCGAATGCTAAGGTATCCTTACAACTGTTGCCTTCAATGACCTATCGATGACCCTACGATGACCCTTAAACATCCAAAGGGTAAAATTACTTACTTCTCAATAGTAAGGACAGTTTTACCCTCATAAGGATAGGAAACGTTCATAACGACCTTAGGAAGGTATAACTCTCAATTACTGGATCATAACCTAAAACATTTTCCACCCCTCACACTTTACACTTTACAAATCCTAGAAAATCACCACTTGGTATACATTCATACTAGAATCATTACCGAGTTATATTTTTCTAAACCATTTTCAAAATCAAATGAGATAAATACTTTGTATACATTCATACGAGAATCATTACAAAGTTAAACTCTCTTTCAAACATTTTTTAAGCAATTCACCGACACTTTTCAGACAAAAATATAAGTGATCCAGTAATTAAGAGCCCATGGATAACCATGGATACAAAGGGTGCTAACACCTTCCCTTTGTATAATGTACCTCCCGAACCCAAAATCTATTGAGGTCTTTCCTGTTCTTTTCCACCTTTCCTTATTGGATAAAAGAAAAGTCGGTGGCGACTCTTGCTATCCGCGACATTGCGATAAAAAGCAAAATACCCCAAGTCAGTTCACCGTATGACAGAACTGGCGACTCTGCTGGGGACACTTTAAAAAGAGAGGTTACCTTAAAAACAAGATCACTTATTCCAAATTGTCTGATTTACTTTTAAGGGATTGCTTGGGTATTTTTGAGTGAAAGATCCTACACCCGGATCTAGTGTACCTTAGGTAAGTAGCAATAGATCATCGCGACTATCCGGCGTATACTGGAATGGTTAAAATGATGGCTACGGTTAATGTGACACTTTGGTTGTCCTGATGTTCCTCATGTTACTTGAGGAAAAATTTGGCTTCCGCGTGGTGTCATCAAAGCATTAACCAGACCTTTAGAACCCTAATTGACTCATCCTGGCCATTAGAAAGTAGTGAGATAACTGACTTCGGTTCCGACTGGGGTTGGTTGAGACTCGATACTACACTCTTTGAGATTGGACTTTAGGGAAGCTTCGGTCAACCACTTGGTGTTGCACTGAAGTGGACTTGAAGGAAGGTCAATGATTGGAGATCCTTTTAGAACCCGGTTACTATTCTAGGACAGGTTGAACCAACTAAACTTCAGTGGGGAGGGTACTTACCTATAGAACTCATGCAAGCCTTAAAACCTAGGAATGATGGTTGTGTGACTTGCTTGTGCTTGTTATTTATTTAACCTCATAACATCATAACATCATGACATCATAACATTGTACTAACCATTTCAAGGACTTAGGGATTTAACTTTGCTCTGTTTTGTAAAAAAAAAAAAAAAAAAAAAAAAAAAAAAAAAAGTTTCCTTTTTTTTGTTAGTTTACGTAAAGTTAAATTCCAAAAGTCCTTGAAAACATTTCATACATTGCATAACATAACATAACATCGCATAACAGGTACTCTAAAGGGATCAATGTTCTCACGGTTTTCCTCCAAACAGAAAAATGGACCTCGAACAAATTGTCAAAGATCTCCATGCTCAGAATGCTCAACTCCAGAAGATGATCTTGAACTTATCCAAGGGGCAGGAGGAATTGAAGGCTCTTTTGCTCGAGAAAAAGAAAGACCAGAAACCTGTGAGGCACATTAACCCGGGAAGAAGACAGTTTACCAAGCTCAATATGACTTTAGCACAAGCACTGCAAAGTATGCTAAAGGTAAACTTAATCACTCTCAGAGGTCCTCCTGCAAATGTCAACACTGCTTCGCCTCGTTATAATCCCAATGCCAGGTGTGCATATCACTCCGATAGCCCCGGGCACGATACAAACGATTGTTGGCTGTTAAAGAATAAAATTCAGGACATGATCGACGCTGGGGAAATTGAGTTCGAGCCTCCGGAGACTCCTAATGTCATCACTGCCCCTCTGCCTAATCATGACAAGACTGTCAATGCTGTGGAGGATACTGATAGCGGTTGTGACTTGGATAGCTGGATTCTCCCAATAATTGATGATGGACTCAATAATTGGAAGGCTGAAGACACTATCCCGATTTCCTTTAGTCAGGAGTAATTGTTATTGCTATTTTTGTGTTTCAAAGCATTGTGTCTATACCCGGGGCATAATAGCTAATTTTTCAAGGGTTTTGTCATTTTCATAAGCATATTCATATTCAATAAATCAATGGACTTTTTGCATTCAAATATTGCGCTCTTTATCTTTCCTGTCATTTTTCAAACAAGCTATGTTTTCTTGCACACACTCACGTAACAATTTGCCGATCCATATCCACTCTGGATCCTGTTGGTAATGACTCTGCTACTGTTCATTATGACTTTGAAAATCCGATCTACCAAGCCGAGGATGGAAGTGAGGAAGATTGTGAAGTCCCTAGAGAACTTGCCAGACTGGTACTACAAGAAGAAAAGACCACACAGCCGCATGAGGAATCAATTGAAATTGTAAATCTGAGTACTGAAATAGACAAGAAAGAAGTCAGAGGTTTCTTGGGGCACTCGAATTACATTGCACGATTCATCCCACATTTGACTGCTACCTGCAAACCCATCTTCAAATTACCAAAAAAGAAAAATCAAGAGATGGTATGGAATGATGAATGACAAAATCAAGAAATATCTCCAAGAACCTCCAATTCTAATGCTACCAGTTGAAGGAAGACCTCTAATCATGTATTTGACCGTGTTAGAAAATTCAATAGGGTGTGCTGGGGCAACATGACGAGTCTGGTCGAAAAGAGCATGGCATACACTGCCTTAGCAAAAGGTACCGACTGTGAAACAAGATACTCACAACTCGAGAAAGCTTGTTGCGCTTTGGCTTGGGCTGCTCGCCGACTAAGACAGTATATGTTGAATCATACCACTTTATTGATTTCTAAGATGGATCTTATCAAATATACATTCGAGAAACCTGCTGTCTCCTAAAAGAGTTATCACTGATAATGGTACTAAATTGAACTCGGCATGCAGTTCAAAATAAAACACCATAACTCTTCTCCGTACCGGCCAAAGACGAACGGCGCCATGGAGGCTGCTAACAATATCAAGAATATAACAGTAACATACAAAGACTGGCATGAGATGTTACCTTTTGCTCTTCATGGTTACCGCACTTCGACAGGGGCAACCCCTTTCTCTTTAGTCTATGGAATGGAAGCCGTTTTACCAGTGGAAGTTCAGATTCCCTCTCTGAGAATCATGAAAGAGGCGGGCTTAGATGAAGATGAATGGATTCAGACTCGACTCGATCAGATAAATCTGATTGATGAGAAGAGACTTGCGGCTGTTTGTCATGGGCAGATATATCAGAAATGCATGACCCAGGCATTTAACAAAAAGGTCAAGAGACGAGTGTACCAAATCGGCGACTTAGTTATCAAGCGTATCATTCTACCACAAGGTGATCCCAGGGGCAAATGGACTCCCACATACGAAGGGCCATTTGTAGGTATTCTCTGGTGGAGCCATGATACTTGCTACAATGGATGGCGAAGAGTTCCCGCATCCTGTGAACGCTGACATAGTTAAAAATACTACGCGTAAAAGAGACCCGCTAGGTCGACGTACCTAGGCAAAAGTAAGGGCATCCCGGCGAACCAAAAGGGTTCGGGCAAAAATTAGGGATAAACATATAAAGACGTACACCCGACAAGTCGAAAACCTGAAAAGGCGGCTTGAGCAAAAAAGGGTATCCCGGTGGACTGAAAACCTGAAAAGGCGGTCCAGGCAAAAATTAGGGATTAAAGCGTATGACTATGCCTCATTCTCTGTCTGCTTCAACCAAGTTCAAGGGACTGAACAAGCCAATCACTTCTATCCGACAGCAGGAGATGAGATGCTTGAAGACATAATGACAGTAGTGGAGTTAAAATCAACAGGATTTTTCCTCATAGCTTCTCTTTGTTTGCCTGACAATTTCCTCTTACTAGGATTTCTGTCTCCTTGTACTCAAATTGCCTATTTATAGGCCCTCTTGCAAAATCAATACAATTTTATTTCCAAAAAGATGCTTTTGTTTTACTTTCTCTGTTTTGTTTGCGTAAACGTCCGTTGATTTAACTTGAATTGATATATGCATTCGAATATGATCAATGTTTATCAAAATACATGCATAAAATAACAATGACAATTACTGAAGGACTTCAGGATCGAGGAGAAGGTCTAACCAGGCTTTCCAATGAATCTGTTGCCAATTCTATTCCCCGGCAACGCCAGTTATTCCCCAGAAGAAGTTGGCATCACTAGACTGGTCATCTCTTCTACCCCCAACCAGGCTCTGTTGAATATCTCTGCCATCAGATAAAAGTCAAATACCCATAGCTAAGGAAGGGTCATCAATACAAATATCTCCGACCAGAAGACTGAGATTTATTTCCCCAGTAGAGTCCTCTGGAAGAACGTTTCAGACACATAGTGCACTCATTTCACATCACATACCTACATACAATTTTCATTCCGCATCATATATATTACATCATTTCATAACATATACATGTATACAATGCTCTCATTTATTCCAGACGCATAATTCACTCATTACATCATTTCGCATGCATACAACATTTGCATCTCATGCATCATGACATGGCATGAGGCTAACTTTATTTTTCAGGTTAATCATCCTCCTGACACAGTCAAAACAAAGGTCCATTCAGACGGACATCCTCATCAATTACATTCAAAATTCAACTATAACCCTCAGACACTGCCTAGCATACGGTATATTCCGAGGTGTAGTCTAGCGTACGACTACTTTCTTCTTCAGATACATCTTTCAGATCTGCTCCATGTCGACATTCATTCTGACATCCTCCTAACGATGGCATCTATAAGCCCCATCCCAAATATTCATTGCAAATACAACATATACAAATACTATCAGATATAGCCTAGCATACGGTTCATTCTGATTCAGCTCAACATATAACTCCTTCCACTCAGATACGATCTAACGGACGATCCATTCTGATCTTCAACTATCCCAACACGGTCTAATGTACGACCCAGTTGGACCTTCACTTCTCAGGTACTGCCTAGCGTACGGTTCATCCTGATTCATCTCAACATATGACTCCTTCAACTCAAATACGATCTAGCGTACGATCCATTCTGACCTTCAACAACTCAGATGCGATCTAGCGTACGATCCATTCTGACCTTCAACAACTCACAGACAGTCTAATGTACGACCAAGTTAGACCTTCAAATCTTCAAATACCACTCAAAGACAGTCTAATGTACGACCAAGTTAGACCTTCAAGTCAGATTCTGCAAAGATAGTCTAATGTACGACCAAGTTAGACCTTCAAGTCAGATTCTGCAAAGACAGTCTAATGTGCGACCAAGTTAGACCGTCAAGTCCTCGGATTCTGCTCAGATACAGTCTAATTTACGACCAAGTTAGACCAGATTCTGCTCAGTGACAGTCTAATGTGCGACCAAGTTAGACCGTCAAGTCCTCGGATTCTGCTCAGATACCGTCTAATGTACGACCAAGTTAGACCAGATTCTGCTCAGTGACAGTCTAATGTGCGACCAAGTTAGACCGTCAAGTCCTCGGATTCTGCTCAGATACCGTCTAATGTACGACCAAGTTAGACCAGATTCTGCTCAGTGACAGTCTAATGTGCGACCAAGTTAGATCGTCAAGTCCTCGGATTCTGCCCAGATACAGTCTAATGTACGACCAAGTTAGACCTTCAAGTCAGATTCTGCAAATACAGTCTAATGTACGACCAAGTTAGACCTTCAAGTCAGATTCTGCAAATACAGTCTAATGTACGACCAAGTTAGACCTTCCAGTCATCAAATACAGTCTAATGTACGACCAAGTTAGACCTTCCAGTCATCAGATACAGTCTAATGTACGACCAAGTTAGACCAGATTCTGCTCAGTGACCGTCTAATGTACGACCAAGTTAGACCGTCAAGTCCTCGGATTCTGCCCAGATACAGTCTAATGTACGACCAAGTTAGATCGGATTCTGCTCAGTGACCGTCTAATGTACGACCAAGTTAGACCGTCAAGTCCTCGGATTCTGCCCAGATACAGTCTAATGTACGACCAAGTTAGACCGGATTCTGCTCAGTGACAGTCTAATGTACGACCAAGTTAGACCGCCAAGTCCTTCAACCGCTCAGATATGGTTTAATGTACGACCAAGTTAAACCTTCATCTTCTCAGATGCTACCTAGTGTACGGTACATTTCTGAAGTGTAGTCTAGTGTACGACTACCCCCTTTTATCATCAGATTTAGCCTAATGGACGGCTCATTCTGCTCAGATATGGTTTAATGTACGACCAAGTTAAACCTTCATCTTCTCAGATGCTACCTAGTGTACGGTACATTTCTGAAGTGTAGTCTAGTGTACGACTACCCCCCTTTTTTATCATCAGATTCAGCCTAATGGACGGCTCATTCTGCTCAGATACGGTCTAATGTACGACCCAATTTGACCTCAGAGGCTACCTAGTGTATGGTACAAGCTCTGAAGTGTAGTCTAGTGTACGACTACCCCCCTTTTATCATCAGATTCAGCCTAATGGACGGCTCATTCTGCTCAGATACGGTCTAATGTACGACCCAATTTGACCTTCGTCTCCTCAGATGCTACCTAGTGTACGGTACATTTCTGAAGTGTAGTCTAGTGTACGACTACCCCCTTTTTATCATCAGATTCAGCCTAATGGACGGCTCAGTCTGCTCAGATACGGTCTAATGTACGACCCAATTTGACCTTCGTCTCCTCAGATGCTACCTAGTGTACGGTACATTTCTGAAGTGTAGTCTAGTGTACGACTACCCCCTTTTATCATCAGATTCAGCCTAATGGACGGCTCATCCTGCAACTCCAATACAGTCTATCATAAGACCCATTTGGATCTTCAACTCAGAGACGATCTAGCGTACGATCCATTCTGATTTTTCATCCTCGGCAAAGTCATCTGCCTAACGAACAGCTCACTCTGGTATTCAGCTACGGTCCAGTGTATGATCCATTCTGATCCCTTATCCCCAGCAGTATATAGCATACTCTGACTCCCCGGCGAAGTCGACAGCATAATGGATGACTCACTATACGGTCTGATGTACGACCCGGTGTGACACCCATGTCTCCAGATATCGTCTAACGTACGACAGAATCTGGAAATCTCCTCATCAAACTTTCTGGATGGCATCTTTAAGCCCATCTCCGTCAAGACTGATGGACAAGCACAAATTGTTGGGGCATTCTAGTGTTCAATAATCTTTCACCTCCAGACCACGAACGGCACATACCATTCTGACTCTCTCGGTTCAAGAATATTGAACAGGGGCAGCTGTCATACCCCAAAATTTGCCCATCAATAGTGCAAGACATTTTTCAGGGGCATTCCGACTCATTTTATGGCACTGATCTTAAGGGGACAAAGGCCCAGCTCACGAATGGCCCAATCCAGAAAATGGCCCAAACTGGCCTGTTCGCTACACGCTCGCCTAGCGAACGTTACGTTCGCTACACGCTCGCCTAGCGAACGTTCGCTACACGCTCGCCTAGCGAAGCAAACGTTCGCTACCAGCTCCCCTAGCGAGGCTGACAGACAACAAAAAATTTCGGGCTTCGTTCTGAGCCCATTAGGTCATGAAAAAGGGCATTATAAATACCAGCACTTCAGTAATGAAAAAGGGGGGAGGAAAAACAGAGGAAGACGGACGGAAACCCTGGCACGGAAACCCTGGAGGCTACTTTAGAGAGTTCCGAGTGAAGAAACCCTGAAGGCCGCTTCCCCGCCCCGAAGCTACCGCCGCCCAACTCAATCCGGCTCGCCAATTCAAGGTTGCAATTCGATTGCAAACAGGTTTGCATTACTATTATCGTGTTATTTTCTTAATTTGCATGTGATACCGCTTTATGTTCTTAACTTGCATGTGATAATATAATTGAATTCATAAACATATTTGAGGTTTTGCATGTGAATTTAAGTGTGCCTGGATATTGTGAATGCTGAACCATATAATTATGTGTTGGATGCCATAAGCCATGCCGCAGGTTGAAGTCATACTGTTCTGAAATTCAAAACCCGCAGCCGCTCGCTAGCACATCGCTAAGCGAGCACGCAGCGAGTGTTCGCTAGACCTTCGCTAGGCGAAGCAGAGGCGAACAAGGGCAGCCGCCAATATTTTGTTTGTTATGTCTTATGCGTATCTGGTCGATTCTATGTTAATTATACACTGTTTTCTTGCTGCTGTTTTTCTTTTACGGTGTAATCCTCGATTGCACCCGGATTTGGTATGCTAACCCGTTTGTTGAATTTTGCAAAGGTTCATATGTCCCAGAAAAAAGATCGCCGTTTAGGTCTTCCACTTTATTTGTGGGATACCCTTGGGGAGACTCACCCTAAATTGCTTAATTAATTTTAATGTGTTAATTTTAATGTATTAATTTTAATGTATTAATTTTAATGTATTGATTTTAGTATGGACTTAATTACTTAATTGACTTTAAAATATGACCTTTAAATAAATGATCTTGGACCTCTCTTTGCTGCCCTACGGTATTACGGTATAACGGTCATGTCCCGCGAATGTAGGGATACACTTAGCAAAGACCCTTCGATTAAATCATCATAAAATAAATCATGGTCCCTCGGATGTTGCCTTCGAAAATACGATTTTGTCCCTCGATGACCCTTCGGTGTAGCCTACGGTTAAATGATGATCGTCCCTTCGAATGCTAAGGTATCCTTACAACTGTTGCCTTCAATGACCTATCGATGACCCTACGATGACCCTTAAACATCCAAAGGGTAAAATTACTTACTTCTCAATAGTAAGGACAGTTTTACCCTCATAAGGATAGGAAACGTTCATAACGACCTTAGGAAGGTATAACTCTCAATTACTGGATCATAACCTAAAACATTTTCCACCCCTCACACTTTACACTTTACAAATCCTAGAAAATCACCACTTGGTATACATTCATACTAGAATCATTACCGAGTTATATTTTTCTAAACCATTTTCAAAATCAAATGAGATAAATACTTTGTATACATTCATACGAGAATCATTACAAAGTTAAACTCTCTTTCAAACATTTTTTAAGCAATTCACCGACACTTTTCAGACAAAAATATAAGTGATCCAGTAATTAAGAGCCCATGGATAACCATGGATACAAAGGGTGCTAACACCTTCCCTTTGTATAATGTACCTCCCGAACCCAAAATCTATTGAGGTCTTTCCTGTTCTTTTCCACCTTTCCTTATTGGATAAAAGAAAAGTCGGTGGCGACTCTTGCTATCCGCGACATTGCGATAAAAAGCAAAATACCCCAAGTCAGTTCACCGTATGACAGACAACAACAATGTCTTTCCCATTGCCTTTGCTCTGGTTGAAGGTGAAACGGCTGGTGGATGGGGTTTCTTTCTTCGACATCTCAGAACGCATGTGGCTCCACAAGCCAATCTCTGTTTGATTTTTGATAAACATGCTGCCATTGAGAGTGCCTACAACAACCATGACAACGGATGACATGATCCTCCTTCTATCCATGTCTATTGCATTAGACATATTGCACAAAACTTCATGCGTGCAATAAAAGATAAGAATCTTCGCAAGAAGGTGGTGAATGCTGGGTATGCTCTAACTCAGCCGTCATTTCAATATTATCGTGATGAAATTAGACTGTCTAATGAAGACGCATGGAGATGGCTAAATAACATACCAGTAGAGAAGTGGACAATGGCATTTGACAGAGGTTATCGATGGGGCCACATGACAACAAACCTTGTCGAATGCATGAACGGGGTATTCAAAGGAATTAGAAATCTGCCAATAACCGCCTTGGTAAGATCGACTTATTATAGGTTGGCTTCTACGTTCGCAACCAGAGGTGAAAGATGGAGTGCGGTGTTAATGTCTGAGCAAGTATTCAGTGAGTGTTGCATGAAAGTCATGAAAGAGGAGAGCATCAAAGCTAGCACACACGCTGTAACAGTCTTTGACCGTCATAGGCAAAATTTCAGCGTCTAGGAAACAATGGACCACAACGAGGGGAGACCAAATTTAGCCTATGCTGTTAGACTAAATAGAAGTTGGTGCGACTGTGGAAAATTCCAGGCCTTCCGCATTCCTTGCTCCCATGTCATTGCAGCGTGCGCATATACTCGTCAAGATGCTTACAACCATTTATCTGATGTGTACAAGGCCGTCACCATCATGAATGTATATAATAAAAGCTTCTCGGTACTACCAATGGAGGAATACTGACCTCCATATGAAGGTGATATAGTTTGACACAACAACGAGATGCGTAGAAAGAAAAAAGGAAGGCCAAACAGCACACGTATCAGGACAGAAATGGATTCAACAGATAAAATGATAAGATTATGTAGTATCTGTCGTCAACCAGGACACAACAAGAACAATTGTCCCAATCAAGGAACATCATCTGGGTCATAAGCTTTTTGTAACATTGTATTTCTATAACCTTCAATCATTATATATCATAAAGTTTTTGTTACAACGAGGTTCACAACAAACATCAGTACAAAATAAGCTAACTGAAAACAGAAATATTTCTAACTGATTACAGCAATCAAATTGATGTCATCTCGACCGAACATCATTTCCCTAACATCCTTATCAGTCTTCATCCGCACCCAACCAAAGATACCGTCAAGTCTCTCAATACTTCTAATTTTTCCCCTTCTGGTATTTTCCCATCTAACCAACGAACCAACTCCCTCTTCAGTTGCTCGAACATAGTGATGTTCCAGAGTAGCATCATCATTTGAGGTTTGTCTCTCGCATAAATCACCTTTCCGTATCGGCGACGAACACTAAACATGATTGTCAAATGATTAATTGAGATGTGGAACAAATGACTCACACAACACATCTATTTATAATTAAAAAAATGCATTTTACACTGAGGTGTCAATCCAATTGGCGTCTCCTTTGTAAAAATACACATAGGCGCCAATTGGATTGACTATGACACATGCCCTAGCCAATCCAATTGGCGCCTCCATTCAAACTTTAAGAGGAGTCGACAATTGAATTGACGTCTCCTTCTAAAAGTGGGGTAGTTTAAAATTTTTTTAAAACTAGGGGTATTTTGGGAGTTTTCTTTAAAAGATGGATTATTTTGATAAAAAATTCCATTTTAAGGTGGTCCTTTAGATGCTTGCACCATATAACGTATAAAGTAAAATTTGAAAAATTTCTGGTCTTTTTAAGAGCAAATTTATATATGAAACGGTATGAACAAAACATTTAAATAATTTTTTAGTCCTCTTAATAGCTATGGTACACGATATAAATTTTTATGGTTAAGTTAGTTAAATAAGTGCAAATTGTTGATGCATAATTTAATTTTTAGTAATATTTCTTTTATAATATATTAATATTTTTTATTTAAAAAAAAACTCAGATATTATCGAAGAAAAAAAGCTTTTGGCTTATAGTATAAAGAAGAAAAGTAAAATTATTTTTTAATAAAATAAAGAAAAAAATGATAATAGCTCCATAAAGAAGAAAAGTAAAAATGATAGACATGCTCCATATATATATATATATATATATATATATATATATATATATATATATATATATATATATATATATATATATATATATATATATATATATATATAATATATATATATATATATATATATATATATATATATATATAAAAGCAAACTAATACACACTTCTCAATAATTCAAACTTGTGACCCTGATTTCAAAATATAAGTAAAAAAATAAATGGTTTTGATGAATATAAGTGGTAATGTATACATCAAATAATTTTATTCTTAAAAGTTTAAAAATAAAATAGTTCATTTATAAAGAGAATATAATTTATTATATCAAAAATTTTAAACTTAATAATTTTTGTGATGAATAAAATAAAATAAAATTATTTTTATTAAATCTTATTAAACTTTGCAAAAATTTTAAACTTAATTATATGGTGAAGGATAAAATGACTTCAATTTATTTTTATTAAATCTTATTAAACTTTTCAAAATTTTTAAACTTAATAATACTGTGAAGGATAAAAAAACTTAACTTTATTTTTATTATATCTATTAAACTTTGTTTAAAACAATCATATGTCTATCTTTGTTAAACACGTCAACGGACGGACAAAGACAAGTTTAAGTATTATTAGGCTCGTTCTATGATTCTAAATTAGTCCCGCCCCACCCCATCCCATCTCTGATCTTCGGTCAGTCAGAAGTAACAAATAATTATCCACTTTCAAAGACCGACAAAAATAATATATATTTTTATATTATTTTTTAATTAAAAAAATTAATAACTAAATTAAATATTTAATTATTTTAGAAGTAATAATAATAATTAATTATTTTTATTTAATCTAAATCTTATAAATAATGAATAATAATTATAATAAATTTTCTATATTAATATTTGTCATGCCTAATTTTACAAGTGGACAAACGATCGGTCGATTTCGGTCTCTGACAGACCGAAAATGTCAATTCAATTGAAACCACGGTTTTAAAATCATGATCCATCTCCGATCATTCAAACTTTCGATTTCTTTAGATAGTGGTTTTGATGGTTAATATTTTATTTCGGGTGATTTGGTTTGGATCCTTTATTAAGTCACCAACAAACAAAAATTTCAGAAGAAAGAAAAAACAATATCAAAAAATAATCATAGAAGATGAAGTGATGGTTTTGATTTTGAAGGGGTTAGAGAAGCAAGTATTTTACTGCAAATCTGTAAATCCAAAGACAAAGAACATATATATTAGAATGGTGAAACATAAGAATGAAATATTAAGAATATTTGTCAATCGGAATCATACATACGCTGCTGTCCTAATTAAAATGAAAATAACTAAAAAGAACTTCTTTTGTTAGTTGAAATGAAGATGACAAGAAGAAAATTCAAAAAGAAAAACAATTAATTTTTAAAAAAATGGATAATTGTGTTTACTGTAAGATTGAAATGAGTCTTAAATGGCTTGTTTATTGTAAAAATGAGTATTTATCAATTTCTAATTAAATGATAGTAGTCTTCTCTCCATTTTCAAAGAGCCATCCCGAAGTCTGGAGGCCTGGCCCAAAGTGTAATGGATCAGGCCCAATCCATTATGCCAAACTTATTTTTACAGTTCTGCTTGTATTTAGTTTAAATATGAGAAATATAAGACTTTAATATGACAATTTATACTTTGTTTGGAAACATCTTAATTTAGAATCAATGAAATAATGTCTAGTATAAAAGTAATGTACTTTTTCATTTAGGAAAAAGATGTTCATTATTATACATTATTACCTTTTTAGGCATCTTTTGACATAAATTATGTAGTCGTCATGAAAACATTTGGACCAGATAAACTGCAATGAATATAATAAGGAGTTTTTACACATATGTACCCTCCTTTTACAGTATCATGGCTTGGAAAAATTGAGGAAATTTCAAACGGCAGTTTATGAAGGTACAGTAAGCAATAACGGAATCTGGTTTTGATCTTTTATAGTTCTTGCTTCCCAATCTGAGTTACCTTGTACGATTGGTGGTAGTAAAAAATAAAAAACTATTGGTCCAGGTTTCTTTGGATAGATGGAAAGACATGAAATGGAATGGAGTTATATTCGGTTGTTTGGTTTTGAAAAAAAAATGAATGGAATAAAATGGAGTGTGATGAAACCAATTCCATCAAATACCACTTTTTTAATTCATTTTTCATTCCCCTAAATTGGAGTGTATCCAATGGAATGAAATCAATTAATTTGTCCACAAAAATTTCAATTTTATTAACCGTAACAACTCTTCTCCTTTCCAGACCCGCTTCTTCTTCTACCCTAACAAGGTAAGTCATATTTCTTGTTATTTTTTCACCTATTTATATTTATGTTCTATTGATTTATTTTCATGTTCATGAGTATTTCAATTTTTAGAAATTAGGTGTGATACTAGTGTGTGTTTCTTGTTGCTTTTATCTATTGTTGTGTGTCTTTTTCTATCATTTATGTTCATAAGTTGATTTTCTTCGTGATTTATAATGCTAGTTAGTACTATATAAATTGGACCTGCAGAGCTATATAATACATGCTATAAAAATTGGATTTGCAAACAAAATTAGATCTGCAATGCTATACAAATTGAATTTGCAGTACTATAACATTTTCGTAGCATACAGTAACATACCTCCAATAAAAATTGGATTCTTAGAGCTATAAAAATAGTGTTTATGTTGTATAGAAAATAATTATTAGTAATATAAATGGTTGATTTGTTATAAATATTCTTAATAATATTATGTAACACAATAAGAAAAGAATTATTAGTAATATAAATTATTGATTTGCTATAAAGATTCTTAATTGATTTGGGTTTGTATTTGATTTGTTATAAAAATTCTTAATTGATTTGTTCTGATTTTAATATGATGTGTTTGATTTGTTATAAATATTTTAATTTGATTTATTTAATTATGGATTTATAATTAAAATAAATTTTATTGTTGAATTTGTTATAGATGACTAACGAAGACATAAGAATCAAGTATATGAAATTGGTTCAAATGATGATTTTTCAAGTATCTATTAGTATTGTTCTAATATGTTCGCTAAAAAATAAGCGTAGAAAATCTCAAATACCTTATAGAATTACAAAGCAAAAAGTGAAAGTTAGAAATGAGTTGATGAAACATATTATAGGAAGTGAACGATGTTATGATATCATTCGTATGGGTCCCAAAGCTTTCTTAAACTTGTGCACCTTATTACAAGACCAAGGTGGACTTACACATACACGAAGAGCGTTTGTCGAGGAACAAGTAGCAAAATTTCTTCACATAGTTGGACATAATGTCAGAAACCGTGTGATGTGCTTCTTTTTTAGACGCTCTGGTGAAACTGTTAGTCGTCATTTTTATAGAGTGTTAGATGCTTTGATAAAGGTGGAAGGATTTTTTTTAAAACAACCGGATGGAACACAAGTGCCTCCACAGATACTTAACAGTCATAGATTCTACCCGTATTTTAAGGTAAATAAAAAATTTGTCTTATACAAATATTGATTAGTTTTGTTATAAACTTTTAATGTATAAATTGAATGTCAGGATTGTATTGGAGCAATTGACTGCACACATGTGCGTGCTAAAGTTCCAATAGAACTCGCACCTAGATACTGTGGTAGAAAAGATTATCCCACACAAAATGTATTGGTTGCATGCTCATTTGACTTGAAATTCACATATGTCTTGGTTGGATGGGAATGAACGACATCTGACTCAAGAATAGTTAAGAGTGCATTGACACGTGCATACCCTCTGAAAGTTCCACAAGGTAATAAAAATAATAAAAAATATTTGTATAAGTATTTAGATTAGACAAACTAATAAACTAATATTTTTTTTTAGGAAAATATTATCTGAGTGATGCAGGATTTCCTTTAAAAGCATGTCTCATCACACTATATAGGGGAGAACAATATCACTTACAAGAATACTCTAGAAATCCACCTCGAAACCCTCGTGAGATATTCAACCATCGACATTCCTCACTACGAATGATGATTGAATGTGCATTTGGAGTGTTGAAGAAAAGATTTCCAATTTTACAAACTGCAACAAAGCCTACATTTGGAATTAAAACTCAAAATAAAATCATTATTGCTTGTTGCATTTTACACAATTATTTGATGGGTGAAGATCCAAATCAAACTCTAATAGATAAGGTGCAAGATGAGCTTGAAAATGAAAGAGGTTTTCAAGAGGGCCATCAAGATCAAAGAGAAGAAAATGATGATGTGATTAGTGGAGAGCCAATTAGAGATAATATTGTCGGTTCTATGTGGCTAGATTATTAAAATTATTCTTAATGAATTGTTACTCTTATGAACGATGTTTTGAAGAATTTCATTTGGATTGAATTTTGTATTTGTAATTTGTGGGTGGAATTTTTTATTTGTAATTTGCAGATTGAATTTTAGTGTTTTGAATTTTTACATTTGAATTTTCACATAAAATGTTATATTTTTCATTGTGTTTTTTAGTAATAGACATGGAAGCAAATTTAAAGAGGCCAAGAAAACTCAAAAGTTTAGAAACATGCAATTGGACAATTGCTATGGATGAAGTTTTGATTGATGCATATTTGCATCAACAAACATTGGAAAATAAAAATGGTAATAGTATGACAACAAGTGCTATGGATAGCATTCTTAAAGAATTGAAGATTCACTTTCCGGAAAAACCAATTTCCAAATAAAAGATAAAAGATCACATGAAACACATAAAAACAAAATTCAATTCTTGTTACGACCTTTTCCAGATTGACATGAGTGAGTTTGGATGGGATTCAACGACAAATATGTGGATTGTTGAAGATGAAGTTTAGAACAAGCTAATTGAGGTATTATTTACTATAATTATTTTACCAAATTATTTTTATTTGATTTCGTTTAGTGATTCCTTGTTTCGTTTATTATGGTGTACGCAAAACCCGAAGCTGTTGAATGGAAAAATAAGTCAATATTATTTTATGATAAATTTGCCAAACTTTTTGGAAAAGATCGAGCATGAAGATACGGTTGCTGAAATGAGAGCAAAAAAGGCTGCAAATGTTGAAAAAAGTTATGGCACATCCATCGAAGAAATAGACTACCTAGTTGAAACCAATGGAGCTATTTTGGAGGGGATTCGATAATGATGAACACCATTCCAACAATTCTTCTACAAGACCTTCTGTTACCAATTCTCAAGATGCATCATCATCTAGGACTAAGAAGCGAGTAAAAAAGGTTATTAAAGATGATACAAGCATGATTGAAATTTCCAAAACTTTCAAAAAAATGATTGATGTGTTTGAAATGAATACAATGGAGTTGGTCAAACAGAGTAAGTTCTGCTAATGGTACCTTGTTACATGTAACTTGTTAAGAATGTTGACGCATTGAAAGCTTTTAATGGAATTCCGATCGATAAGCGCAAAGAAATGTTACATCTCATTGTTCCAGACTATCCTTTTTGTTAATGGTAACATATTTATTTATCACTTTTATGTTTTTTTTTAATCTTTAACAAATGAAATTTAACGTAATTTATTTTATGTATTTTTACAAGTTCTGTGGAATACTTAAAGAAGAGAGCCATTATCTATAATGGACTTATATTTGTCTTTTGTTCTAGCAAGACTTGATATCATTATCTTCAATAGACCTATATTTATCTTTTAATTTTAACAAGACTTGATTTTGTTTATTAAGTATGGTGTGAAAAACTTATGCACTTGTTAAGTATTTTGTTTATTAAGTTTATATATTTCAAATTTATGATAATATATTTCATTTTTTAATGATTATATGTATGAGATTAATTACTATGCACTGTCAGTGTAAAAAGATTTACAATATCGATTCATCACCATCACCCGTTTGCATTACTTTATAGATTCTTAAAATAAAAGTCAAATTTATTTTAATATCCAATGTTTAAGATTAACTGACGGTGTAAAATCCTTGTACACTGTCAGTGTATTTCAATTAAATCCTATATGTATTATTTTAAGTGTTAAGTGTTTAAGGGTATAAATGGAATAAAAAATTATAATGTCTTTTCGCTCTGTCCAATTTCCAAATAGTGGAATGAAATATTAGTTCCGTTCCATTGTAAAATATCCAAACAGTGGAATGAAGTTTATGTTCCGTTCCACTCCGCTCCATTCCATTTGGTTGTATTCTGCTCCGTTAGTTTTAAATTATCCAAACATAGCCCTAGCCAACCATTATTTAAAAAAAGGTGAAATCATAATAATTTTAGATCACACACACACACGCACGCACGCACACACACACACACACTTTTATTCTGGGATTATGTATGAATTTTTTATGGATGTATATACATAATTATATTCACTCCCCCCTCCGAGAAAGTATAAGAAATGCGAGATTTTTTAGATAAAAACTATTTCCAATTAAAATAAAATAAATAAATTTGTCCAAAAGTTCTTCTTTAATAGATGAAAATCTTAAAAAAAAAGATGAACTTATTTCGAAATTTTAAGATGGTCAAATCACAAAATACCATACTAAAGAAAAGACCGACCTAACTATATATAAAGACCCAAAAGTCCTTACAATTTCTAAGATCGATCCTAAACTCATAGAAAAACTAAATCTCAAACAATCCACTTAAATACACCATACAAAATGAAATACACAATATCACAAGAGACATATAGATGACTAGAAGACTCGTTTGCACCCCGACACTTAACACAATCGATGTCATATGCTTTAACAATTAGTTGTCTTTGGTAGGAAACATATCTCAAATTAATTGCCAAGAGAAAACATAAAGTTTTGAAGGGGTCCAATGTTTCCAAATAAGAGAGAGAACATATCCAATATTAGGAGGAATATTATACTGAAGAGACATAAATAGGGAAGTATAAACCACTTTCACCGAATAAAAGTCAATGTTATCAAATGACCAACACCAAGTATATTCTTATAAGGAATCACTTACACCCTCAATGAAACCCACCAGGTTATCCAATAGCTCAATTTTCCAAACAAACATATCATTTCCCCAATTGAGGTCCCAAACCCATACGTCATTCACAAAATAGCCAACTCTCCCTAAACTCAGAGCCGAAAACCCGGTAAAGCCTCACAAAAAATATCTCAATGGGATATGATCATACTAGGGATCATCCTAGAATGAGGTAGACAGGTGTTTCCAACCTTCCTTAAAAGGCCATTGGTGAACCAATCAAAGGTCACTTAAGGATCAACCTTCCTAAAACTAGCTAACCTACCACCATTTGTTGATTAGATTACACTATTTCCATATCTATCTAGAAGAATATCATCTCATAGGCCACCACCATGCAATAATCTTCATCGCTGCGCACCAACGATCATCATAGAGTGAGGTAGATAAACCGTTTCTCACCTTCATTAAGAGGAAATTTGTGAACCAGTCATATGTCACTTAAGGGTCAATACCAAAGAGGGAGATTCCTTTCCACCACACCGATGAAGATCTAAAACCATCCAACCTCCCACCATTTGTAGATTAGACCATATTGTTTTCATATATAGTTGAAAGAATATCAACCTAGACGCCACCACAATGCAATAACTTTGATATCTACTTACCTATAGCGTCAAGTTAACAAAGCATAAATTTATAAATCCTAAACCACCTTCATTCTTAGGTATACACGCCTTAAATTAAGAAACACATTCAATCTTATCTTTATCCTTGTTCCCTCCAATAAACTCATACTTTACTTTTTTGAAAATATGTATGTCTGTTTAACCAAAGCTTAGTGCGGGATATTCACATCCTAATAAACAAGTTTCTTGCAAAATTTATTTTTTCACTCGTTGAAGTTTTCCATGAACAAAAAAAAATTGTAATGTTTCTTTAACTATTTGGTCATCTTTGATATTATTATATTCTTTAGTTAAAATATTAATTCTCTATTTGTTTCTACCATATAATTTTAAGCGTTTTTCATTCTCTAGGCAATTTCTATCATATGATAGTTAAAACATTTATAGTAGATAAGTTTTGTTGGTCAAATTTAATGTGTGAAGATCAACCGAGATTAAGTTCAAAGTGACTCAAAATTTTAAATAATTTTAGGAGTTAAGCAATTTGATAGTGTTTGTGAAAACTCTAACAAATCTATTGGATTTGTTGATATTTTTAAACAAATTAAAAAATTTAATGTCTGCGACAAAGAATAATAACAATCAAATTAAATGGTTTCAAGCAATCAAAATAACCTCTAATTAATGGAAGCAAATTTACCGTAAGAGAAAGGAAGATAAAAGATAGAAGAAGAAAAAATTGTTTGAACATATCTACTATAGGGGAGAGAGATGCTATTTGATTCACTATACTTTCAAAAGTTGTTGCAATTGATTACAAAATAATTACATGAATATAATCACCTAAGTTTCAAAGAACCAACCCTATTTTCTAACCAAATATTTATCAATCTCTTGAATTCTCTACATATGAATCACACAAAGTATAAATGTTTAGAAACGTTTCTCAATCTCTTTAAATATCTAAAAAAATTCTAAATTCTAAAAAAAATCATAGGAATTTCCACTCTTACCTATATAAATTTCCCCTATCTACAAAAGTTTGTTCTAAAAAGAATGATAAAGACACATTTATAACTGTTGAATTCAAAAGACTCATGACATATAGAAGACATGATTTGAGAATATTATAAATATCTTACATTATATTTGATATTAATTATTATTATAATATTCTAACACCCGACCTATCAACAAACAGATCTGTAAACTAAAATGACCAAACTCAATTCTCGTGAACCGCCCGGACCGGAGCCGATGTTCGAAGACCGCCGCCACCAAACCCGAATGCCTCCGCCATTGGCTGGAGTCTGGTCGACCACCGCAAACCACCATCTCCACCACAATTTCTAACGCCCTTCATCGATCTTGTAGGTATTCTTCAACTTTCTACGTACCATTATTCATTTCGCACTTTAATATAGTTTTCATTTTAGTTTACATTGTTTTTTTCCTTCTTAGAATGTGTTGTTCATCTCAAGTTAAAAGCATAAACCTACGTTCGAGTTTTTCAGGGTCAGTTAAATATAATCATTTAGTATTTCATATAACTATTTTAACTTTGACTAAGATAGTTAAAAGTTGGTTATATTAGTTTGCATTACAAGATCACTATTGAAAAGTGAATCATACCCTCATTGTATCAAATTCTTCATACAATTAATCCCAATCAAATCCTTGCCGGCTTATTAATGTGGTCAGTTCCCTTTGAGTTCCCCATCAGTTAATGATCAAAAAGTTTCACTTGTTCAAATACTTGTCAAATTAACTCTCATACAAAATCTATACCCTCGAGTCGGACATCAAATCGATCAAAGAATAATACTTTCAAGCTCAAAAGACTTTTTCAAGTTATAAAGTACCTCCTAGAAGAGAGTGTTCAACCCTCAAATATAAAAGAAGCCATGAAACATGAGCATTGGAAGAAGGTCATTTATGAATAGTTCGAAGCCTTAATGAGAAATGGAACATGGTCACTTGTCCCATCTTCAAAAGACACCAACTATAGTTTCTTTTCTTACTTCGCTATGAATGTTGATGACTTACTTATAATAGGCAACAACAACCACTTCATTCACGAATTCATCCTCAATCTATCTAAAAAAAATCTAATTAAAAAAACAACGTACGGTAGCTTTCTCTTCAACAACAAAAGTCATATGGTTCGGTAATCTTCTCAACGAACTTGGGGTGCACAAGACAAATCCCCCCAAAATTATTTATGACAACGTTGGAGCTACATATTTATGTTCTAACCATGTCCTACACTTTGAATGAAACAGATCTCCACGGATAATCATTTTGTACATGAGTAAGTGCAAGCAAACCAACCATATTTCACACTCAGTCACGGAGTCAGAACTTTTTAATAAAGGGGACAATTTATATAAATATTTTTTCTATTTAACTTTAAATATTATATTTAAGTTTTGTATAACTTTTTATAAAATAATTATATTTAATTAATATTATTTATCAAAATATATTTTTTAATTATAGTTAATACATGTAAATTAAAATTTAATAAATAAAAATATAATAATTAATATATATTATATTAATACTCAAAAGTTATAATTATTTTGAGATTAAAAAAAATGAAAATATAATATTTTGAGGCAAAATTCCACATTAAGTTTTGAAGATATTTATATTCGTACAAATTATCAACAATTAAAATTTTAGCAATTTTAAATATAACTCTCATGACAATATGCAAATTTTAAACTTTATATAAAAAAATTGATAGTGCTATAATTTTTAATTTTTAATTTTTAATATAATATATTATTATTATTATTATTATATAATTAAAAAGAACTACAAAAATAATATTAAAGAGATGTTAAAATTTGTGTCATTTTTAATGAATGGATCATGTAATAGTCTTTATTTTAGATTAATTAAACTTATAATTAATATAAAATAACATGTACATTTTTTAATTAAAATATATGTATTAATGTAAAAATTAATATTAATCATAAACAAGTATTAAAAGATAGTGGGGGCACTAAACCCCACTTATGTTGCAAAAACCAATTTGCTGACCTACTCACCCAACCTCTCTCGTATATTAAGTTTAATGATCTTCTAAGTTTAATGATCTTTATTCTAAGATGAAACTTACATGGTAACATTATCTTTAGGAGGCATATTAGAGAATAATAATATACATAGAATATTAGTATAATTACTGTTTTTTAAAAAAAAATTATTATAAGTTATTTTGACAATATATTACTTGTATTAAAAAATGTTATAACTATTATATGAAAATGAGAAATTATTAAAGACTTTTTAAAATTAGCTTTTATTAATGGTGTTTTGGATCGGTCAAAAGTCCAAGATAAAGGTCCAAACAAACATAAACTTAATAGGGATGATCTAAAATATATAGACAACTCATATAAGGTTGAAGCTATATTTTTTTTCTCCACTTTTTGCTATATTCATTTTGGACTTTGTAATTGATTTGAGCGTTGAAGTGTTAATCTTGTAGATCAACTCCGAAACACTGTATCAGAGATTATCATCACTAATTCTAGAGTCATATGTCATCAATCAACATCAATTTTGGTTCCAATACAGAATAGTGGCGCCATCTATGAGAATCGACATTGAATTCTCGTGAAGTTCCATGATCAAACTCCACGAACAAATCATTCTCAATCCAAAGCCATATTTTTTATGTAAGCACTGTAAGATGGAAAAGATAAATTCTTGCGTCACACCGAAGAGCTCTCCCTAATTCTTTGATCTTGCACCACCTCTATTTTCTATCATCGGTGAGATCCGCATGAAAGCAATGTTTGCCGAAGATCCGCCACCAAAGAACCTCATACAGGAAACGAATGACACTAGAACACAGAGAAACGGCAGGTCGATGATAAGATTTCAAGATCGCAGAAAGGTAATTTACACTGACGTCATGTAGAGTTATCAACAGTATAATGATCACTTAGGCATATCACATAGTAGAAGGAACCTTCGTAGACAACACAAGTTTGTGGAATGTCATTTACATTGATACACTCGAACATATAGGGCTTCATCAGCTAGATCTGAGTCCAAGTATAAGTAGAGATCCATTAGCCTTCAACAATTTAATAATTCACCCATGCAGAATGATAGACATGTCACTATCGCTTGAAGACAGAGAAAGTGAAAGGGAGGCAACCCTCGATTTCCTGGTGATTTCGTGTAAGAGTGCCTTTAATGACATCCTTAGTAGATATATTTTGGCAAGGTTAGAAGTTGTGTCTTCTCCCTTCCACCTTAAAGTTGCGTATCAAGTAACGAAGGCAATTCATTCTTGATCAACGACGACTTAAAAGCAGTAAGGCGTATCCAAGAAGTCACACTAAAAAACCTCCTCATCACTTCAGAAGTGACAGAAGAAGGTTCGGAGAGAGTCAATATGTTTGATATTGAAGTGCATGAAGAGAGAGTTAGACCAATTCCGGATGGTGATTTAGTAGTTGTCCAGCTTGATGATAATCTCGCCCGGTCCGTGAAGATAAGGCTCGGGCTCCCTTCTGAAATAAAGACCGTGTTGATCAAATGTATACAGACTAATGCAAATCCGTTCACTATTTTTCCACACAAAATTCTCGGCATCGACCTTGCCATAGTGTTCCATCAATATAACTTCGATCCCAACTACCAGTACATCTTGCGGAAAAGAAAGAGGTTATCTCCAGATCATGCCGTAGCTATCACTGATATGTCCTAAAGACTTCTAGGCACATACATTACTTCTGAAGTGAAACACATAATACGACTCTCCAACATTGTATTAGACTAGTGGGTAATCGATTCAGCCGACCATACTTCATCGCCAATCAAGAGCATTTACTCCAAGTGCGAACAGGCATATACGACCAGACTTGTGAGGAAATATGCCTCATTCATGATTAGGTAAACCAATATCAGTTTGGCTACATGGTTGCACTCCTCAAACGGGGGTACATAGACACGAAGAACTAAAAAATGATAGATAAATATGGATAACTCCAGCAACATACCAAGATCCACTTTACTTCGAAGATAATCCAATCACTAGATGGCTAGAAGAAAACTTCCCAGAGTAAATTATCTTGGGAACACACATCCATACTCATGAATTACATAGTTAATTAGGGAATAAATTGGAAAGAAGTTGCATGTACCTTACCTGAAGTTCCCCAACAAGATAAGTATCTCTCGAAGCTCTTTGAAATTTGAACAAATAAATCTTTTAACTGTCGCACCGCGAAAATACCCGAGCGCATCACACGCTTGAAATATTTCGGATTCGTCCCAGGTGATCCAATTGGATGATATGCAAGTGAGAGAGAACTTGACTGTTGAGGCATCACCCTTGCAGATTGAGGATCGCAAAGTGAAGCACTTGAGAGATAAAGAGATCACTTTGGTGAAGGAAGTGTGGGGAAGACCTACTGGAGGAAGCGTAACATGGGAGCTAGAGAGTCGGATGTGAGATTCGTATCTGAGATGTTTCCTTCAGGTGATTTTCGTGGGTGGAAATTCTTTAAGTGGGGAAGAGTTGTAACACACTAATTTTTAAATTTATTTATTTTATTGAGTTTTATGTGTTAATGTGATTTACTTGAGTGTCTTATGTGTTTTTGTGGGGTTCTTTGAAGTGGGATAGAATTTATATTATTTATCACTATTTTGAGTTAGTTAAAATAATAGAAGAAAGTAAAGAAAATAAGAGATATTGAGATATGAGGTAGAAAGTAGGATAATAATATAATTGGTGTGGTAAGGAGTGAGAGACCAAAAGTTGAGGGGGGAAACTAGAAATAATAAAAGATTAAATTATGTTTTTCATTTAAAACAAAATTAGAGAGAAAAGAGGTTATGTAGTACGTGGAATTTGGAGCAAAATAGAAGGTTGATAAGCAAGAGTAAAACCTAGGATTCCAAGCAAAAGATTTTTGTGTGTGCATAATATGGGTAAAGGAGGGATTATTCATCTAAGGGTGTGTTTTTCATAAAGGATAGAGAGAGATCCTAACCTTTTTCCTTGTTGTTTTCCCTATCCTCCATTAATGAGTTTTTGAATCCTTGAGATGGTTGTGTAAACCTCTCTGGATTATTCTATTTTTATGATGTGATTATGTGTTGACTTCATATACAAATTATATGTGTAATTCATATTGGTGTTGTTTTTGTTTACGTGTTTTGGTGGTAATGAACATAATGATAAATTTCATGATAAATTAATATTGATATGTAATCAGTGTTGATTTGGTGGGTTACATATCCAATATATCACGTATGGTGTTTTATGTTCAATTTGGGTGGTTGGAGGTTGAAATCAGAGCTTTGGAAGTGCTCCATTGGTCAAAATAACAGATTCTACAATATGCACAGCGATGAAGGGTGTCATCGGCGTGACGGGTAGACCATCATGCATTTGGGAGAACTGAAGGACGTTAGCATGGTGACAGGGCGACCATCATGGTCCCTGAGATAGGATTCTCGCCTGGGCGTCAGCAGAGTGACGAGTTGTGAGAAAGGGATGATGAATGGTGGGGTAACAGTTTACTGTTTTTGTTGTTGTCTATTGAGTATAATTGGTTTGTTGGGATCGTGTGAATAAAATGAGTGATGTATTGAGCTATCTAACATGTTTGGAGCTGAGCCGAAAGTAATCGAGTTGAGATTTAGAGTACGCCTAGTGACTCTAAAATTTGTGGATAAAAGTGAAAGAGTCGTGTATGAGCTCCGGTGAGTCATGAGTTGACTCTATTGAGTGTTGTTGTGAAATATCATCTTCCGATGAGAATTATGTGAGTAATGACATGTTTAGGTGAGTTAGGTTAAATTTTAATTACCTTGTGTGTTGAATTATGGTGTGTTATCATTATATGGTGTGATGTATTATTGGGGAGGTATGTGGTTCGAATAAGAACCGATGGTGATGATTATTGTATTACAGTGTTGTGGCATTTCATGGATCTTGTATATCAGAGAGGGGTAATTGGTGATGAATTGGTGATGAGACTAAATCACTAATATAACTCTGATGTCCAAATATTGACTATGGGATTGATCAACAACATAGCTCTAACATCCAAATTGGTGAGTAGATTGGTGCCTCATGCATTTGGTGATGAGTGCATTGCATATACATCCGCACTTATGATAGGTGATGGTTGCGAATGATATATAAATATGTTGGTGATTGGTGATGGTTGTGAATTATATGAATACGTTGATTATTGAGTGTGTTATCCTTTATTGCTTTATACACCGCTAACATTTTTTTAGCGTATTCTCACCCCCTAGTTGTTTTGTTTGTGGTATTTTGTACTCCTGTGATACATATAGTCAGGTAGATGAGCACTAGATGATGTTGAGCTGGAGGATGGAGTTGAGGCCTTTTCATTTACTTTATTGCTTTTCAAGTTTATTAGTTTTGGTGCCGCTCTAATATGTAACACTAGGGACAAGTTGTTTTGTTGCGTTTTATATTTCTCTTAGAGGCTTTAAATTATTTCATTAATGAATTGGAAATGAGACAAATAAATACTTTCCTTGAGGTTTTGATATTTTATTGCGCTGTGTTACTATTATATTTTGTTAGTAAGATGTTTGGTGATGAACGTGTAATGCCCTATTTAAGAAATTTAATTGAATTATTTTATAAATAAAGAGTTTGGTTTTTAGGGTGTTATATTAAACGGCGTGATACCATGGAATTCATCAATCGGTAACGCTTGGAAAATAGTCAATTTAGAGGACACGTTTAGGATTCCAGCCATAACTATCGGAATTGTCGTCTCTGTTCTTCCTTTTACAGTTACAAATCCAATTTTCAGATCAAGATTGATATGAACGTGGAAATTAGTGGGAACTATATGTCATTTCCCACAGACGACACCATTATTCCATTTTGGAACCAAAAATGGAAGTTTCAACTTCACGGAGGAACCAAAAATGATGAGAGATGAGCAATTATTGATCTTGAAAGGTGGATCTAATCTTTTTTACGATGGCGCGGGGTGGACCTGCATAGTTAGTACTCCAACGCCCAAGTCAATTCAAGATTCAAGATGCGTAAAATGAAATTGAAGATCAATGATTGTGTACCTTCTTAGAATGCATGAACTGTATATATACATTGAGTCGAGTAGAATGGACTTGTGATGGATTGGGTTTCGGTCCATTGGGCCTTTTGGTCGGTCTAGAATAAATTATATTTCAGAATCCATTGCTTTTCTCTAAACCTCTAATTTGGTAGCTTCTTCATAGGTGTTAGAGTCTTCATTTATGCTAAACACTGCAACATTATGCAGTTAATCTTCTTCCTATATTTTCAATCCAGTGACATAATGATTAAGGTAGCTTGGAGGTCTTCTAATCATCTAAGGTGGGACACTAGACTCAATATTTCTCTCTTTACTTTGGTTTTCTACTTCTTTATGACTCTCTTCATTTGCATAACTGTCAAATAGGTCATAGTATTCAGCTACATCTTCAACTACACCTAAGTTTTCTTGTGGCTTACCTCCACTTTCATCATTTACAAGTTCATTACTTTCTTCTAGACTTGCTTGTTTATCCTTTTTCCGAACCCAACTTTTGGACTCATCAAACACAACATCCCTATTAATGATTACTTTTTACCTTTTATAGGTTCATAGGCCTTGTATTCTTCCTTAACTCCAAGACTTACACACTTTAATCTTTTTCCATCCATTTTCTTTATTTAAGTGTTAAGAACATGAGCATGACGTACACAACCAAAAAATCTAAAGTTATATACGTAGGGATTTGATCCACTTCAGGCTTCTTCAGGAGTCATGTTCTTGATTGCAGGGGTAAGACTTATGATCATGATATAAGTGATCTATTTCAGTGCATCATGCATGAAGTGTTTGGCAACCTTTCTGCATGACCACATACTCCTGACCATGTTCATGAGTGTCCTAATTTTACTCTCACATACTTCATTTTATTATGGAGTATATGCAACAGTTATATGTATTTTGATGTCTTGCAAATTACAAAAATCATAGAATTATGTTGATGTAAATTCCCTTCTTTTATTAGGTCTATTATGAGACATTGGATCAAGCAACTAGATTCTCTTTCAACCATCCCTATAAACTTTTGAAAACATTAAAGGCACCAGATGTTTCTTTCAAAAAATAAATCCATATTTTCCTACTAAAGTCATTTGTAAAGGTGATGAAGTACATGTTTCCTCCCATTGATTCAGGTTTGATTGACCCACAAATTTAGAATGCATATGCTCTAGTTTGGTAATAGCTCTCTAATAATTGGTTTTAGAAAAATATCACTCTGTTGTTTCCCCACCAAGCAATCATTGCAACTTTCTTCTATGTCCACTAGATTTGGCATCCCTTCTCTATTTCATTCTTCACAAGTGTGTCTAGACCCTTAATGCTCATGTGTCTATATATGATATGCCACAGTTGAGATAGAATTTGATTGGTTGTATAAAGGCACATTTGTATACTAAATGGTGCATGAATGACAAACATTATGTTATGATACATTTTAGTGATTAGAATCAAACTTTTCTCTTTATGAAATGGAGTATTTCAGAAGATTCATGCTTCAATAAAATGGTGAGATTTTTCTACTGCAGTTGTCTAATACTAAAAAGATTATTTCTCAAACCATGTAAGTAGTATATATCATTGATCACATGAGATCTTCCACCAATGCATAGCTTCACATTTCCTTTCCCCATAACACACATCTTGGAATTATCTCCTAATTTGACAGTTTCTCTGAATTTTCCATCAAATTCAAAGAACCAAGCCTTAGTTCAAAACATATGGTCACTGCAATCAGAGTCAAGATACCATGCTTCATATTTAGTCCAATTACTTGATTTATTTTTTCCATCAAAATCATTTCTTATTCATCATTTAATTCAGCATAATTGTCATTTTCCTCCTGCCTATGGCACTCACTTTGATAGTGACATGGCTTATGGTCGTTGTAGCACTCTATAAATTCTCTATTTTTTCTACCTCTTACCCGACCTATAGGTGAAAATCTTTATCTAGCTTTCACAGTTCCTTTTCCTGGATTGGAAATTTTCAAGACTTTTTCTCAATGAAGTCTCTTTGACCTTTTCATTCTTTGTTCATGCATAAGCAAACTACTTTGTAATTCGTCAATGGAAAAAGTTTTCATATCATTTAAGTCTTTAATGGAGCGCACAACATAGTTGAATCTTGTAGTCATCCACCTCAAGATCTTCTCAATAACCAAGACTTTCTCTATTATTTTCCCATATGTTGCCATTCAATTGGAAATAGAAAGTTTTCTTCCAGAGTACTCATCAACTATTTCATTATCTTCCATTGCAAGAACCTCAAAATATCGATTCAGAGACTGCAAGCGTGTCCATTTAACCTTTGAAGATTCATGAAACTTCTGGCCCATAGCATCACAAATATCTTTAGTTGTGTTGTGCATGAGCATGGTTTCCATGATCGACCGATCAATGAGCTAGAACAAGTAATTATTGGCTATCAAATCCTTCAATTGTTCTCGAGTTGAATCAGGAGGTGCAATTGTGATCCCATTCTCAACCAATCCCCAATACTCTTTTGGTCAAAGTAAATTATCCATCATCATTGATCAATGGTCATAGAAACCATATAATCTTATGATTTAAAACTAGGTTGTGTTCTGATCAAATGTGACAACACTAGAGCTATAAGTC
Organism: Lathyrus oleraceus; assembly: GCF_024323335.1. Lineage (NCBI taxonomy): Eukaryota > Viridiplantae > Streptophyta > Magnoliopsida > Fabales > Fabaceae > Lathyrus > Lathyrus oleraceus. The sequence continues at coordinate 52,633,446 of NC_066582.1, forward strand.
TAATAAAAAACCCTATGTTACACTCGCGCACTAAATATAAAAATATTAGACATCATTTTCTTCTTGATCATATGGATAAAGGCGATGTAGTTTTTGAATATGTGACCATTAAAAATCTGCTTGCTAGTATTTTTACAAAGTCTTTGTCCATGAAGTCGTTCTACAAGATTCGAAGAGAATTAAAGATCTTCTACCCCTATTGCTTTGAATGATCAATGATAATTTTTTTTCATTTGCTGCATAATCTTTGTTTTACTAACAGTAAATTGTTGCATGTTAAATATAGGTTATGTGTTAATCTTGTGTGATTCCTTTGTTTCTTTCTCTCTTTTTTTAACTTTCTTTTTTATTTTGTCAAAGGGGGAAAAAGATCTGAAATTGAAATATGAATTTGACTGATACAATGAGTATTCAATACAAGGGAAGGGTAGCTCCATTATTCACTCAAATTACTCAATTTTTTCCAAGCATAAAAAAAAGAGACTAAAATTGCCTTCAAGCACATTATCCATTATTTCGGTGTTTCGATGTTTGCGTATTATGATTTATCATGTTTTTTTAGTTCCTCTTTAAATGCCTCATCACACACACACACGCGCGCGCACACACACACACAAAATATGTTTTCCACGCACATAATAAAGTGTTGACAAAAGTCAACCTTGATTGAATTGATTCAAAGTTAGTGTATGATCTAATTTAAACTGATAGTATATTGGAATTGATTCAAACAACAATTATAATCTATTCAAAATGACATTTTCCAAATTCGTGATTTGATTAGGTTTGCTAGAATCGATTCATACATCACTTGGAATCGATTCAATTATATTTTTCCAAATTCTTATTTTACTTTTGTTTGTTGGAATCGACTAACATACCTATTGGAATCAATTCAATTAATAGTTTAATAATTCATGTTTTGCCTTTGTTTGTAGGAATCATTTTTCATGTTGGAAGGATCTGATATCTTTTGAGTTGATTCCATTGTTTTTTGATCTTGATCATTTGAAGAAAACTTCCAACATTGGAATTGGTTCATTAAAAACTTTGATCTGATCCATTTGATGAATTTTAACTCATTTTGGGTCCATCATCTCACACACATATAAATAGTATTTCATTTGATAAAATCATAACTTAAGAGAAAACTCTCAATCAAGAGAGCAAGATCAAATATTTTCTATGAGAAAAAGCTCTGAAAATACAACTTCCTTTATCTCTAAAATTTTCATCTTCATCATTTTCATGGAGACTTATTATGTTGTTTGTGTGTTTGGTAAAGGATTGCGAGAAGTTGTTAATGTTCTAATTATACATTTTGAGGTGAGCGTAGATTTCGTAGCAGGTGTTTATTCTTGAGAAAATTCAAGAAGTGAATTTAATTGAAGAAAAAAAGGAGTTTTTTCTTCATATATGTGGAGTTTTTTGCATCAATCAACCTGTTGAAGAAGAAGTCCTAATGCCTTGAAATTTAGGATCAAGTCAAGATCAACAAGTTTTCAAGGTTGAAGGAAATAATTCAATGTGTGAAGTTTGAGATTGAGTGAAGTTGAGTGAGCATTCAAAATTGAAGTTTGTCAAAGATTGAAGATGGTGATCAAGTGAAGATCACAAGTGGTTGAGGAGCTCGTTATAGATATGATCAATTAAGAAGTAAGAAGAAGATAGATTAGATTGTTATAGTTTATATTTGTTTCAACTAAATTGTTATAACTAAAACCTAAATTAATGAATATAGTGGAAGAACAAATTTCAATGGCTTACCATCAAAGATTAGATTAGGTAGGACGATAATATTAAACCAGTACAAGTCCTATTGCTTTCTCTTCCTATCTTTCTCTTGTTTACATATATTGTTTATCTAGAATTGCATCCTTCATACGTTTATTGTATTCATAGTCGTAATTTCTATAAAATTAGGTTTGATTAGAATTGAATTTCTAAATACTCACATTATTGACTATTTTGTAAAGAAATGAAATCAATATTGCTTCTAAAATGCTCAATTGTTAAATGCATCAAATAACTTACTTGAAGCTTTAATCATTGTTTATTGTATTGGCCATATCTTCATTTCAAACCATTGGTGTGTTATTACACCAACCTTCTTCAAATATGTTAAAATGTTTAAAATAAAGTTTACACCATATTTGTTTCCGTTTGCGTAATCTGATTTTAAAAGTCGAAAAAAAAAGAATTTTAATTGTCTACTCAATCCCTCATCTAGTAAATTATTTCATATCCAAATCAACATTGATGCCTTCCTTCTTCATCCTCTGCACCTCATCCACATTTTGTTCTTTTTGTCCCCTTTTATTTGTCACTTTGATTTAACAAGTAATTTGGTTAGATCTTCATCTCATGTGAAATTAACTTCACCACATCATTTTAATTCGAGTTCGGTTCGATTCTTGATTCGACAATTTTTTTAAGAGTCCTAGTTATAGTAGCATGTAATTGGAGTTGAATAATTATGAAAATACTAATTAACTAATCGGTTGGAATTACTACTTAATCTTTACATTTGAAAAGTAACTACTAATGTATAGGTATGAGAATAAAACTCGTACCCACAGAGACCCATCCGAACCCGCCATGAGTTTGTAGGAGAAAAACCACTTTAAATAAACTTGAATTCGAGTTTGTGTTTTCCTCATTACAAAGTATGGTGACAATTGTACCCACCCTGAACATGTTATCGAACTCGTCCAATTTATTTCATTATATATTTTATTATTTAATTTTGACAATTTAAAATATATATATAGTCGTATTTTGGTGTCTCTTTCTTTCTTTGAAATGTATATATAAAATCTTCCAATATTATGTTATTCTTATTATTTTTAATGTAATTTAATGTAGAATAAATAAATTATTTATGTTAAATAATTGATTTCAATACAGAGATGATAGTGAAAAGGACATCCAAACCCACCTCAAAATGGAGAATATATATATATATAATTTAGCTTTACACATTACATACATAAGATATAGCCTGTAACAGTAACAGTACAAGTAAGTAAGGAAGAAGCGTGATTGTTGAAAGTCAAACTTATAGACATTTTTCCATGCATTACGAAACTACATTAAAATATACTCCTAATTGGAACGTTAATGTGGGGTCTTTAATTTATGATTTATTGAGACATAACCTGTTTATTTGTAAGACTCTCCTGCAAACAATAGCTACTGAGAGGTCAACATCTGAGCCAAACCTCACCCCAAATAAAATACTAGCAAGAGCCAAACCATAAATTTGATCTTATATAATTACTATATGTAATGAAATTTAATGCCAATAGAAATTAACCCTATAATTGGAATAAAAAACAAACCGAAATCAACCACTTCAATTACACTTTTTAATTGTCGCATACACATTTATTTCAATTTATTTGATCATCATCATGTATCCATGCATAAGGGAAAATGAAAATTGTCAACAAATTGCAGATTAACAATATATGATTCGGAGAGGAAATTAATTAACATAAATAAAAGAGTACAAAAATGATTAGAAAGAAAAACATGTCCAAATTATTATTACTTCAGATATACACGTGCATTTTGCTTCTTGAAGGAGGGCAAATTGGTACTTTCACGAGATCTTCTCTACTCTAACACTGTTACAACACTACTCCCTGAGAATTTCTAGATCTGCAAATCTGCGCCGTTATTCCAAACCTTTCCGTTTTAGGTTTCATTTTTTTTCTATCAAAGTATCAAAAGCAAGAAGGATGAGAGAACAATTGGATTGAAGAGAGAACGAGACGCGGCGGAGGGTGGCGGAGGACTGTAGTAGTAAAAAGGAAAATAAGGAACTATCGGATTAGGTGGCGGCGGTGCTGGACCGTAGTATCTGTTGCTAGGCGGAGGGTAATAATAGTAAGTTCCACCGCCGCCGCTTCCGCTGCTGGATGATGGAGGAGGTGGAGATGAGTAAGTGTAAGAATTAGGTGGTGGAGGTGGAGAGTAATAGTATGATGAACCTCCACTTCCACTACCACCGGACGATGTAGGTGGAGCGGGAGGGGGAGGGCAGTTGTTTGTGGAGGAAGGTGGCGGAGGTGACGGTGGTGGCGGAGATGAAACCTGGTTACATGGATTATCACAAGAAGCACACATTGTGCACTGGATCTGTTCCTTGGAGGTGGTTTTGAGATTGTGATCTACTGCATCGGTTGTTGGTAAATGAAGATACACATTGATGAGTATTAACATCGCTCTTATGAAAAGTGTTATTGTTTTCATAGTTGATTTGGAAGATAGAAAACCAATGAGAGGAAAGTGTGGAGTTTGAAGTGTTGCGGAGAAAAGAAAAAGAAAGTGGGGTGAATGAGTGTAAGATGAGAAAGGTTGGGTTGTGACTAGGCACTTTCTTTTCTAAGCTACGCTACACTACTTTTTTATTCATACGACTTTCTTTACTTTTAAATTTAAAATACATTTTTCATTTAGTTTAGTCATTTTAAATAATTATCTTCCTATAATAAAATCAATAATTTTAATCTCTTAATTTTGATGGGTCTTTATATTTGTGTGATCCCCTTCATTTTTGTATTAGTGATAATGATGATTAAAATTTTAAAAAAATATATTTTTAATTATCTGACAAGGATAATTAACTAAGATATTTTAATATTTAATAATGTTTTTAATTAATTTATCATTTAATAATATTTTTAACTAAATTAATATTAATAATCTAAATTATGTTTTTTAATTAATTAAAATATTAAAAAGATATTTTTAGGTCTAAGCTCATTTACTTAAAGTATAATCTAACACAAATTGATAATATGTCATGTATATATGAGCTATATAAACACTTGCGTTATTAGTAAAAAAATCGATGTGGGACAAAAACATAAAAGCAAATTCAATTATTGTTTATCTCTTGCTGCTATGTATTTTTAAATGGGAACTTAAAAGATTTACAACAACAAAAAAAACAACTTAAATGCATGGAAGATCATGGAAGGATCAAACCTAGAATAATAATCAATTTCTTGAATGTTTGTCCCTCGTGCCACAAATGCATGGAAGATCATGGAAGGATCAAACATAGGCCATAATGTGAAGTCTTCACGAATCCATTTCCTCTTTCAATTTCTTTGATGTGAGGAATTACTCGGCTTGATTTTAGATAACTCTTTATAATGTTATAGATAGCTTTGATATACGGCATAACTCAGACAAACAATAGCTTTATATAACCTTTGGAAATCCGTCTTGCAAAAATGAAGTGTGACTACCTTCTGATCCTAATATCGACACTGACTCAAACAACTTTAGTTCAAGAGAGAGAACTTCAGGTTCATCCAAATTCATCTTACCAACCTCAATTAAGCTGCTTCTTTCATGTGGAATGTAAACTTGTGATTCAAAAGAATATGATTGTCATGCATTATTGTCATTTACTTGAAATGCATCTTCACATATTTCATCCATCAAGCCAGCTATACTAACTTCATCCTTTGAATATATTTTTGAAGAGCGTTACTCAGAAGTTGAAGTCGTCGTGTCATGTTTGAGAGACTTGCTTTCATTGTTAAATTCATCGATATGTTGTGTCTGTTGAACATTATCCCATATATTCTACAAATCAACTTTGATTTTGAATGATGTATTATTCGTGGATAGTGGTGACCCATGGAATTCAAAGTCGGAAACTATGTCCAAGGTCATGTCCACTTGAAAGAAGATTGTATATTTATCTCAATAACTTTTGATCAGGTTTGAAGAATGAACTGTTAGTCATTATCCCTTTTTGCAGAGTCTCAGATCGTTTTCTTATTAAGCTTGAACATGTATAAGGTTTTGCATAAGTGGGTCGGGATGAAAATGGGCTTTTGAGAACTGAACATATGTTGCAACGAAATGAGCTTTAGACCCTGAATGCTTTTCCAAAATTTTAATTTATTAATTTATTAAATAACAATTTAAATTATTAATTCTCTAAAAAATATTAAAAATATTAAATTAGTTAAAAACATTTTAATTAATAAAATATCCTAGTCATCCTTTCTAGTTAATTAAAAATATTTTGTTATCCTAATCATCATTGTCACGTATGCAAAAGTGGAGGGACCACATAAATTCAAAGGTCATCAAAATTAAGGGACCATAATGGTTGGTTTTGTAATAAGGAGATCAATTATCTAAAATGCCTAAATTAGAGGGACTGAAAGTGCATTTAAGTCTTATTTTTATATAGTTAATTATTTAATTAATTTAAACAATGAGAAACAACATGGTAAACATATTGTGATACCCCAATTTTGCCTGGATATTTTAAACTTTCATGCATTCAACTTTACTTTTCTTTGCTTAGAATAAAGTTTCAGTTCTACAAACAGCTAGTTGAATCAAGTTGCAAATGTGCGTAAAATTAGCGGGCAAAAAATTTCGAGACCGGGCTTGCAGATATCAATTTTATTAATTTATGATTCGCATAGTTTAACCTGAATGCTCGTTTTATTTTTTCGACTTCATTTACGGTCGCATTTTAATCAGTCTGAGCCTTTTCAATCGGGCATTTTTTTTGCAAAATTTTATCTTTTCCAATCTCTTTTCCATTAGTTTATTTCGCGTAGATCATTGTAATGCATTCATTTTAATTTTTCAAACATTTTGATACCTGATTTTTGCTCATTTTAATCCCTTTTATTTTTCTTTTTTCATCAAAGTGTTCATAAAAAATAATAAGAATTAATCATGTTTTCAGTTTGATTTTATTGTGCTTATTTAAAAAGGTTTGATTTTTAGTTAGATTAATTAATTTGAACTCATTTCATATTAAAGATATCTTCAAGGGGGAATTTTTGGCTTTGTAAATTAGAAACCCTAAAATATGTCATATAAATACCAACCTGAGTTGGTTGAAAAGGGAGGAACCCATAAAAATCAGTCCATGTGGCGCAAACAGAGAGGAGGAGAGGATCCCATTTTGAAAGATCAAAAACTCGATATTGCTCTTATCTTTCAAAAACTAACAAAACACATTTTCTTTCCATCTTTCCGTTTCTTCCTGACACAAATCTTTTTTCCTTCTTCTATTGTTCCTCTTTCCTCTTGCTACAAACTCCTCCGTCTCTCTGTTCCTTCACCGCAATCGTCCACCACTTCACACATAAACTCAAAATCTCCCTCCATTAACCACCCACAACCAACTATCGTTCTTCTTCGTTCCGACCTCAATATAACCTCCTTCATCAGTGGCTCACCTACCAAATCCAACCATTCCGCAGTGACTCAAACATTTCCCTCCTTCACAGAACTCAAACAACAACCATTTTTTTCTGTTCACCACTACACATCAAGTTCATCACTCAACAATCTACCTCCAACGATGAGCTAACTGTCGTGAACCACCCATTATTCACGTGCACAAACCACCTCACTCCGACAACAAACCTTCCAACAACCACTATAAATCCCGAGCTCCACCATCCAAAGTGTGTAATTGGAGTAAGCCAAAGTGCACCCAACAATTCAATTTCATTACTTTTAAATCAAATTTGAAGCCTACTTTTGGTAGTCTTGTACATCTTTGTGTAACGCGACATCAATTTTCATCCTCGCATCTTGATCCGTGCACGTTTCATTTTGCTTTACTTTTTTCAATTCAATTACAATGAATGTGTGTTGTAAATATGTCGTGTACGCTCCTATCTCTTGTATCTTGTTTTGCTTTGTTTTGATTTTACTTCTATCGCCTATCCTTATTTTATCCCTCATTCGGCAAGATGTATCCCCTACCCTCAGGTTGTATTGTTTGCTTAATTTTATCGCTTTCCTTTTGTTTGTTTTATTATCTTAGTTAATTTCTAACTTAAGATTAAAATCAACCTTTTTTCAAAAACAACAAAAATACTGCTCAATCCAAAGTCAGGCAATTTTCTCAAATCAAACCATCTTCAACCAATCTCATTCTTCCAAAATTAACTTCAAACCATTTCACAAATCATTTTCCACTAATGTGATAAACCCTCGATCAACATCGAGTTTTCTTTTCAGCTTGCTCGTACTGTTGTCGTGCGTAAAAATAATTATAGGATGCAAGTATACATGTATGTTTTAATTGCAGCAAGTGATAATAGTAAGGATATCGTACCCACGGGAAGTAGAAGGGGTTTATATTGAACTTCTGTAAATATTCTTATTTAAAACTAACATGATCAGAGTAACAAACAATATTTGGAAACACAAGTGTAGATTGTCCACAACACAGAACTAAATGCAATAAAGTGAAGGTTTGATAAAATCAAGAGAGTGAATGTTGAGTTATGATCCATTAATATGCATAGTAGCCAAAATGTGTATATGATGAGAAGTGGCGTGCCTCAAAAGGTCAGAACATGATCTTTATGTGTATCTCTACAACATCAAAACATGCATTAATAGGGCAAGGCAACAAATCTATAAGTCTCACTTATAACCCTAAAATACATATGGTTTATATTCTGAAAATTATTTATGGTTATAACTTCTTATCTCTAGGAAAGTTAATTAAGTGAATATCTTTATCCTACTTGTTTTAACCACTTTTGTTATGAAATTCACTTGTTGTTGGATCTCTCACAACAACAAGCTTTTATCTTTTTCTAAGTTGATCATTCAAAGAAACAGATGTATAGGATAAAAACACATAACAAAACAAGATACTAACATCACATCATTTTAACATAAAGGCAACATTATATTAACTTCACATTGCTCAACAAACAAGGGTTTAGCTCACGGTGAGCTTAGTACAAACTAATGAACTGGAACTGATAGAGAACATACTTAAACAAAAGATGTAAAAGAAATGACAACCTATTAGTAACTTGAAGATCTCTTGTGTTGGATAAACATCAAATGAAGACTCCATTCGCTCCAGCTCTCAGGAATGAGTACAGGAATGGGTGAGAAGAAGAACTCACTCTTTTCTTATAAAACCTTGCACTGAATATTCTTAAATTCATACTAAGACTATTGAACTTCTTTCTTGGTGTGTGTGGAACTTTTTTTTTTGGTTATATTCTTCAATTCCCAAGGTCGGATTTTATAGGCAAAGTGTGGATGTGAAAGATGGAAGGCCTCGGATCATGGGCTTTTGATGCAAACAAGGTTCATCCCATATTTCAACTCAGCATATTCCACTTTTTCCTTCATTCTTTGTGAACAAGCAATCAAGTATAAACATTAGTTGGAAGACAAAGCATCCGACACGGATTGCTGCAACAGGTGGTGTAGAGGTTCAGGCGGCGATGCGTTTGTATGTATGGAGCGCTATTTGTATTGGTGGTCCCCACCGTACCATTTCTTTGTCTTCATGTGCAATTGATCTTATCCATTTGATTTAATATTTCTTCCAAGCACAAATCTGCCATGTAAGCCCTGGAAATATGCATTCCTTATGCTCTTGGCCATTATCTTCTTATGAACTTCAACAAACTTTTCATTTTCCTTTCATCTCTCTCTTCCATACTCTCTCTAGACCAACCATGCCTCAGCTTGCCTTAAACTGCCTTGAAATTCAAAAACAAACACATGAAAACTACAAAAGGAGCACCTATTATGCTCCAAGCAAAATAAGATAAAAACACTAAAACTTAACAAATAGTCATTGAACTTATCACATAAATAAAAATGAAATGGGATAATAATGACACACTAAAAGTGGATTATCACACCCCCAAACTTGAACTATCACCTATCCTCGGGTGATGTGACAAGGATTAACCGAAAAGTACTAATCATAACCTAATTAGATCAAAGCACATTTATGTAAAGACACTTGGAATTTTACTATGGTGAACCATCTCAAAAATTGGCACAACTCAGTCTTGCAATTGATCTGAAGTGAATGTGTGTTTGAGCTTTATATGACTACTACAGTCACGCCAGTACTCTTCGGAGAAATAAGCTAGCCTAACTTCAATTCTGATTTATCAAGCCTGAGCTGCAAGGGTTATCTTTTGGTTTCAAGAGGGGGGGGGGGGAGGTTAACTAACTCTTTTCTTGACTTTCTTTCATGAAATTCCATGGACCACACTTCTACTTATTTAATATTATTTTGCATAATGTTTCACCTTTTCACTAGATGGGATCTCACTTGTAATGAGTCCAACCTGTTACTGTGATTAAGACACTGGTTATTCCTCCAGTTTCGGGCACAGGAACATGTTCCTCCAATTTTGGGCACATGAACTTATTTTGAAGTGCACTTTGGCTTACTCCAATTACACAAATTGTGTGTTTATTTAATTTGTGTAGGGTGTCCTTTGAAAAATTAAGTCTTAATTGAGCAATATTATCCTCCCCTTAATGATTCCTCACGGGCTCACTTGTTTCTCATTTTCAAAACAAATCATTTTCTCAAAAAGGCTTTTCTTATTTAACCAACTACCAGGGGCGTGACATAAATTATCAACAACCTCTATAACAAACACTTTAATTTAGCTTGATAAACTGTGTTTCCAAAAAAAAATACAATCCACTTATTTTTATTTTGAGTATCCAAAAAAAAGTTCTTGATCCAAGGGGTTACAATCAGCTTCTTTTTTTTTTATAGCAAAAATAAATGGAAAACATACAAACAAAATATAACATGTAACACACAAACAGAATGACAAAATTAAAGCTAAATTAAACATGGTGATTATCCTTAATCTCCATGAATTTACCAAACTCATGTTCTTTCTTTGTTTGCCTAATCCTTTGAGGAAAAGGCGGTGGTGGTCTTTCTTGAAAAATCTTTGGTGTCTTGTTAGCTTCAGGCACGAGTCCCTTCTACCTTTTTAACCAAAAATCATGCCCTCATTGCTTCTCTTGTCACTGTTTCCTCTTTGTTCCTCTGAAGTCGGTTCCTCAGTGGACTCTTTTTCTGCACTAGTGTCTTGTGGTGTCAATTCTCCACTTGATTGTTGACTTGTTGATCCTTCACATTCTTTACCACTCCTTAGTTTGATAGGTTTGCAAGTTTCAATACTCTTGGCTCCTGAGGTAGTGACAGAGGCTTTAGTAGAGTTGGGAAGAGTTCCCATGTTTCTATAACTAAGGGCAGTAACAATTTTCCCTACTTGATTCTCAAGGTTTTTAATACTTGCTCCTTGCGTTTGAAACTGAGGTTTTTCCTCTTGAATGAAAGATTTTTTAGAACATTCTTCAACCAGTTATTTCCTTTATTTGAAGGATAGTTCGGTGCAGAATAACCAAGAAGAACTTGTGGTGCTTTAGTGTGTTATGTTGCTTGGGGCTTGTTGAGTTGATTTTGAGTGTTGCTCCATGAAAAATTAGGATGATTGTGCCAGCCTAGATTGTAAGTGTTATTGTAGGGGTTGTTGTACTTGTTGTTGCCAACATAGTTAACAGACACGGGGTTTAATGAACGTTCTTCAAATAAGTATGCTCCTTCATAGTATACACAAGCAACTATTGTCGCGTCAGTAACCACCTTGATTGGTTCAGGTTTTGCTACTTCATGGGAAGTCATCATATTATTCATCATCTGATGAATTCAGGCTATTTGAGCAGCAAGAGTGTTGGATTCAGAAACTTCATGGACACCAACAGGTTTATTTGATGTTTGACTTCCTTCAGCCATTGTAACAGGCAATTGGTAAGTTTTGATCTTGATGCTCTCTATCAACTTGTATCCTTCTTTATAATATTTGGACAACAAAGCTCCACCACTGAAGGAATCTAACATGTTTCTTGAAGATGGCACCATCCCATTGTAAAATGTTTCAAGATGTATACAAATAGGTATCCCGTGGTGAGGACATTGTCTAAGAAACTCCTTGAATATTTCCCATGCATCAAATAGGGACTCATCCTCTTCTTGTCTGAATGAAGTGATTTCATTTCTCATCTTTGCATTCTTGACAGGAGGAAAATACTTGTACAAAACATTTCCAGCCAAAGTGTTCCAAGTATCAATGGAATTAGGCTCTAAGGAATTTAACCAACTTTTGGCTCCATCCCTTAGAGAATGTCGAAAGAATATCAACTTGAATGCATCATCCGTTATGCCTGGAATTTTGAAATTGTTGGCCACCTCCAGAAATTGTCTCAAGTGAAGATGAGGATCTTCATGAGCAGATCCAGAATATTGCCCAATAGCTTGCAGCATCTGAAACATCATAGGCTTGAACTTGAATTGAACAACGGTTATCTCAGGCCTAATGATTCCAGTATTCATGGCACTGGGATCAAAGACTGCATAGTCTCTGGTACTGCGTGCCTTATCATTAGTTATGCCAATGATGTCGGGTTCAGCCATTATTGTGTCTTCTGGTACCCACTCTTGGAATTCTTGAGCTTCAGGAATAAGATTTCCTTCTTCTTGCTATTGCGTAGCACGTATCAATCTCCTACGTATTCGGAATGTTCTTTCAGGTTCAAGATCTTCTTTATATTCTTGAGATAACAACCTGTGCATGCATATGCTCTACACCTATCGTGACACTAGAGTACATGAAACGTAAAAAGCATAAATGCTATTTTCAAACAAAAATAATCAATACAGTAGTTCAAAATACTTCTTGGGACTCCCCGACAACGGCGCCAAAAACTTGTTGTGCGTAAAAACGATTATAGGTGTCACATGCAAGTATACATGTATGTTTTAATTGCAACAAGTGATAATAGCAATGATATCATACCCACAGGGAGTGGAAGAGGTTTAGATTGAACTTTTGTAAGTATTCTTATTTTAAACTAACATGAGCAGAGTAACAAGTAATATTTGGAAAACACGAGTTTAGGTTGTCCATAACATAATACTAAATCCAATAAAGTAAAGGTTTGATAAAATTAAGACAGTGAATGTTGATCTCTGATCCATTAATATGCATAGTGTAACACCCCGATAAAATAAGATAATTATTTAAATTGAGTTAATAATATATTTATTAATTTAATTAAATAATTGGAATTATTATTATTATTGGAATAATAATTATTGGAATATTATTGGGATTATTATTATTGGATTATTTTGTTATTATTGGAATAAAAGTAAAAATCAGTAAATAGGTTCCATTTGGTAAAAAGGGTTATTTTCACGTGAAAAGGGAAAAGAGACAGAAAAGTGGAAAAGGGCAAAGAAAGCCAGAGAACAAGGGTCGAAGGAAGGAAAAGCTTGAAGCTTAAAGATTCGCCGGATTAACTCAGGTAAGGGGGGTTTATCGTCGATTAATGGGTATTATGGGATAATATGTCATGGGTAGTGATAAACCATTGATTTACCTCTGATTGGAATAATTATGCTGAAAATTGTGAACTTTTGGGATGAACGAATCTGGATTAAAATTGAAGGAAATTCGTAGGAATTAGATGCAATAGTGTTAGAAATTGTGAGATCGAATAGGTTATGATTCGTGTTAGATGATATGAACGATTATTGTGAAAAATTGGACTGTGGAAGGTTGAATTGGATAGATCTCGTAGCAGAGAAAGCCATAGCAGATCTGGAAGTCTGGTTTCTGGTCATACGCGTATGGCACTAGGCAATACGCGTATGAGATGGCATGGTACGCGTATGGCACTAGGCAATACGCGTATGGATGAGGAAGATGATGTTTTGAACGTGGTTTGGTCTCTGTTGGTACGCGTATGGGGAAGTGATACGCGTAGCATACGCGTATGAGATGGTGTTACGCGTATGGGATTTGGCTGAGGAATGGGCCATACGCGTATGGGACTAGGCAGTACGCGTATGGGCAGACTTGTGATTTTCCTGAGCTGTTGTTGTGCAGTTTTTAGCTGTTCAGCCGAGTAATGTGATTTAGCTGATGTATGATATATTAGGGAACATTCCCCGTTGTTGTGAGTAGTATAGGTATTAGTAGAGTGTGCTAATACTGTGGTTGTTATTTGGCATGATATGATATGCTTATGTGATAAAATACTGATGATGTGTGATGGTATGCATGATGCTGTGAATGTATCAGTTATGTGTGCATTTGTGAATAGACTGTTTTATGGCTTAGAGTGTGAGCATATATCTATTCTTGAATTGTTGTTGATGATGTAGCATTGCTAGGTGATTAGCATGCATGTTGTGGCCTTTATGGTGGTAGCTAATTCCCATGGTGAGGAATTAGTGATGAGTTATTGTGAATTGTTGTTGATGTTTGCATGCTAGGTGATTTAGCGTGCATAGCATGGCCCTTGGGGTGGTAGCTAATTCCCATGGTGAGGAATTAGTGATGTGAGTCACTAGGTCTCAAATGAGTGGGACTAGTGAGCTTGGTAGCCGTACCTGGATTTGGTCGGTGAAGTTGAACTATATGTTCACGAATAGTCGGTACCGCATGCATGGAGTCTCATTGCATTTGTATTGTATGGCATATAATATGAATGGATGTATTCCAATATTATACATGTGTTTTGTGGTTGAGTTGAGTATGATTTTAGTTGATGTTGCCGCTGCTGAATGTATGATCTGATTAGGGTGATGAATGTGTGAAATTACTTGGCATTACATGTTAATTTATAATGCTTATTATATCGATTGAGAAACTCACCCTTACAACTACTTTTCAGGTAACGAGCAGTGATTGAGTAGAAGCTAGTGCTTGGAGTCTAGTGTAGTCTCCTTAGTGGGTCGTGCTCTGATAGATGTAACATCGGGATGGGATGTTTTACCTTATTGAATAATTTTACATGCAACATGTTACATGTTTTACATGATTGATGAGATTTATATCCGCTGCGTTTTATGCAAAAATGCTTATGTTTTGAATTAATAAAAGAGCATGACAGTTATATTGTTGAATGGTGTGAAGTGATTGTGTGACACCCTTAATTGCATATTTACTCTGATTGAGATATTTATTATTTTAATTAAATATTTGGGGGTATTTTAGAAGGGTGTTACATTAGTGGTATCAGAGCATAGTCGGTCGAGTCGAGTCGTAATTATTCTGTTTCCCCTGTACGGGATAGGTGTTGTGTAACCCTATCAGTACTTATTGTTTTAGCTTGTTGGGTTTTCAGAATAGAGATGGCTGGAAGAGGTAGAGATGATGCTGCGATTGCTGAGGCTCTGGGTATGCTAGCTGGAGTACTTGGAGGAAATCCGAATGTTGTGGGAATGGGAGCTGCTCGTCAACTGAGTGAGTTCCAGAAGAACAATCCTCCAATGTTCAAGGGAGCATACGATCCAGATGGCGCTCAGAAGTGGTTGAAGGAGATCGAGAGGATCTTCCAAGTGACTGAGTGTGCCGATAACCAGAAGGTCAGGTTCGGTACGCATATGCTGTCAGAAGAAGCAGATGACTGGTGGGTTGCTACCCGTACTGAGTTGGAATCTGCTGGGAATGCTGAGATCACTTGGGCTGTGTTCAGAGAGAGATTCCTGAGGAAGTATTTTCCAGAGGATGTCAGAGGAAAGAAAGAGATAGAATTCTTGGAATTGAAACAGGGTAACAGGTCTGTTACTGAGTATGCTGCTAAGTTCACAGAGCTGTCAAAGTATTATACTCCCTATGATGAGGCTACTGGGGAATTTTCGAAATGTGTGAAGTTTGAGAACGGGTTACGTCCCGAGATTAAGCAGGCTATTGGGTATCAGCGGATTAGAGTGTTTTCTGATTTGGTTGACTGTTGCAGGATTTTTGAACAGGATTCCAAGGCTAGAGCAGAGAGCTATCAGCAAAGGGTTGATAGGAAAGGCAAGAATCAGAATGATCGTGGGAAACCGTATGCAGCTGGCAAAGGTTTCCAGAGACAAAGTGGGATGAAGAGGCCTAGTGGGGGAGACTCCAGTGCCCCTGCTAAGTGTTACAGATGTGGTCAGGCTGGACATCGTTTCCATGAGTGTACCAGTAATGAGAAGAAGTGTTTTAAGTGTGGCAAAGGTGGTCACTTGGCTGCAGAGTGCCGGTTGAAGACTGTGACTTGTTTCAACTGTGGAGAGGTGGGTCATATCAGTCCACAGTGTCCTAAGCCGAAGAGAGAGAACCAGTCGGGAGGCAAGGTCTTTGCTTTATCGGGTTCTGAGACTTCTGCAGACGATCGTTTGATCCGAGGTACGTGTTATATTAATGGCTTTCCTCTTGTAGCTATTATTGACACAGGTGCGACTCATTGCTTTATATCTTTGGATTGTGCTGTGAAACTTAAGTTAGAGATATCTGAGATGCATGGAAGTATGGTGATTGATACTCCTGCGAAGGGTTCAGTGACTACTACTTCAGTTTGTTTGAATTGTCCTTTGAGTATTTTTGGTAGAAGCTTTGGGATGGACCTTGTGTGTCTTCCACTAGTGCAGATTGACGTTATTCTGGGTATGAACTGGTTGGTGTTTAACCGAGTTTCTATCAACTGTTTTGATAAGACTGTGATATTTCCTGAGATTGAGGAAGGAAAGGATTTGTTTCTATCAGCAAGGCAGGTGAATGAGGAAGTAGCAGATGGGGCAGAGTTGTTTATGCTGTTAGCGACTTTGGAGGCTAAAGATAAACTGGCGATTTGCGATCTAGTTGTGGTGTGTGATTTTCCTGATGTGTTTCCTGAAGAAGTGAATGAATTACCACCAGAGCGTGAAGTTGAGTTCTCGATTGATTTGGTACCTGGTACTAGGCCGATATCGATGGCTCCGTACCGTATGTCTGCTGTTGAGTTAACTGAATTGAAGAGTCAGCTGGAAGATCTGTTGGATAAGAAATTTATTCGTCCGAGTGTGTCACCGTGGGGTGCACCAGTGTTATTAGTTAAGAAGAAAGAAGTTACTATGAGGTTGTGTGTGGACTACAGGCAACTGAATAAAGTGACGATCAAGAATCGGTATCCTTTGCCGAGGATTGATGATTTGATGGATCAGTTGGTTGGTGCGAGTGTGTTCAGCAAAATAGATTTGAGATCTGGGTATCATCAGATACGTGTGAAAGCTGAGGATATTCAGAAGACTGCTTTCAGAACAAGGTATGGACATTATGAATATTCTGTAATGCCTTTTGGTGTGACTAATGCGCCTGGAGTATTTATGGAGTATATGAATAGGATTTTCCATCCGTACCTAGATCAGTTTGTTGTGGTGTTTATTGATGACATTTTGGTGTATTCGAAATCTGAAGAAGAGCATGCTGAACATTTGAGAGTGGTTTTAGGAGTTCTACGAGAAAAGAAGTTATTTGCTAAACTGTCTAAGTGTGAATTTTGGTTAAAAGAGGTTAGTTTTCTTGGTCATGTGATTTCCAGAGGTGGTGTTGCTGTTGATCCTTCTAAGATAGAAGCGGTATCTAAGTGGGAAGCTCCGAAGTCGGTTTCTGAGATAAGAAGTTTTCTTGGACTTGCAGGTTATTATAGGAAGTTCATTGAAGGATTTTCTAAGTTGGCGTTACCGTTGACGATGTTGACTAGAAAGGGGCAAGCGTTTGTTTGGGACTCGAAATGTGAAGAAGGTTTCCAAGAGTTAAAGAGAAGGTTAACTACTACTCCTATTTTGATATTACCAAGTCCGTCAGAACTATTTGAGGTTTTCTGTGATGCTTCATTGTTGGGTTTGGGTGGTGTGTTGATGCAGAATAAGCAGGTTATAGCTTATGCTTCGAGACAACTGAGGGTTCATGAGAGGAACTATCCGACGCACGATTTAGAGTTGGCAGCCGTGGTATTTGTTCTGAAGTTATGGAGACATTACTTGTACGGGTCAAGATTTGAGGTTTTCAGCGACCATAAGAGTTTAAAGTATTTGTTTGATCAGAAAGAGCTGAATATGAGACAGAGGAGATGGTTAGAGTTTTTGAAGGATTATGACTTTGGTTTGAATTACCATCCGGGTAAAGCAAACGTAGTGGCTGATGCATTGAGTCGGAAATCA
The DNA here is from genome assembly GCF_024323335.1 of Lathyrus oleraceus. NCBI lineage: Eukaryota > Viridiplantae > Streptophyta > Magnoliopsida > Fabales > Fabaceae > Lathyrus > Lathyrus oleraceus. The sequence goes on from NC_066582.1 coordinate 52,651,270, forward strand.
TTGCATATGTCTATGTTAATGGTTAAGGAATTGGATCTACTTGAGCAGTTTAGAGACTTGAGTTTGGGGTGTGAGAGTACCCACAATAGTGTTAAATTGGGAATGTTGAAGTTAACGAGTGGTATTCTGGATGAGATTAGAGAGGGTCAGAAATCCGATGTGCTTTTGGTTGATAAGTTGACTTTAGTGAATCAAGGTCAAGGTGGTGAATTCAGAGTTGATGAGAATGGTGTTTTGAAATTTGGTAATCGGGTGTGTATTCCGGATGTTACCGAACTGAAGAAGAGTATTCTTGAGGAAGGACATCGTAGTGGCTTAAGTATTCATCCTGGAGCTACGAAGATGTATCATGATTTGAAAAAGTTATTTTGGTGGCCGGGAATGAAAAGAGAAATTGCGAGTTTTGTTTATTCTTGTTTGACTTGTCAGAAGTCGAAGATTGAGCATCAGAAGCCGTCTGGGCTAATGCAACCGTTGGTTATTCCAGAGTGGAAGTGGGATAGTATCAGTATGGATTTTGTTTCTGGGTTACCGAGGACAAATAAGAATTTTGAAGCCATTTGGGTGATTGTTGATAGATTGACGAAATCGGCTCATTTCATTCCGATCAGAATGGATTATCCGTTAGAGAGATTAGCTGAGTTGTATATTGAGAAGATTGTAAGTTTGCATGGTATTCCGTCGAGTATTGTTTCGGACAGAGATCCTAGATTTACATCGAAGTTCTGGGAAGGTTTGCAGAGGGCTTTGGGAACTAAGTTGAGATTGAGTTCTGCATATCATCCGCAGACTGATGGTCAGACTGAGAGGACGATTCAGTCACTGGAGGATCTTTTGAGGGCTTGTGTTTTGGAAAAGGGAGGTGCTTGGGATTGTTATTTACCTTTGATTGAGTTTACCTACAACAATAGTTTTCATTCGAGCATTGGTATGGCACCATTTGAAGCTTTGTATGGTAGGAGATGTCGGACGCCTTTATGTTGGTATGAGTCCGGTGAGAGTGCTGTGGTTGGACCGGAGATTGTTCAACAGACTACGGAAAAGATTAAGATGATTCAGGAGAAGATGAGGATTGCTCAGAGTCGTCAGAAGAGTTATCACGACAAGAGGAGAAAGTCACTTGAGTTTCAAGAGGGAGATCATGTGTTTCTTCGTGTTACTCCGATAACTGGGGTTGGTCGAGCTTTGAAGTCGAAGAAGTTGACACCTCGATTTATTGGTCCTTATCAGATTTTGGAGAGGATAGGGGAAGTAGCCTATCGTATCGCTTTACCGCCGTCACTTGCAAATTTACATGAGGTTTTTCATGTGTCTCAGTTGAGGAGGTACATTCCTGATCCGTCGCATGTGGTCCAAGTAGATGATGTACAGGTGAGAGATAACCTGACTGTTGAAACATCACCTATGAGGATCGAGGATCGAGAGTTGAAGCAGTTGCGGGGTAAAGAGATTGCTTTGGTAAAGGTAGCTTGGGGCGGACCAGCAGGTGGCAATGTGACTTGGGAACTTGAGAGTCAGATGAAGGAGTCTTATCCTGAGTTATTCACTTGAGGTATGTTTTCGAGGACGAAAACTCTTTTAGTGGGGGAGAGTTGTAACACCCCGATAAAATAAGATAATTATTTAAATTGAGTTAATAATATATTTATTAATTTAATTAAATAATTGGAATTATTATTATTATTGGAATAATAATTATTGGAATATTATTGGGATTATTATTATTGGATTATTTTGTTATTATTGGAATAAAAGTAGAAATCAGTAAATAGGTTCCATTTGGTAAAAAGGGTTATTTTCACGTGAAAAGGGAAAAGAGACAGAAAAGTGGAAAAGGGCAAAGAAAGCCAGAGAACAAGGGTCGAAGGAAGGAAAAGCTTGAAGCTTAAAGATTCGCCGGATTAACTCAGGTAAGGGGGTTTATCGTCGATTAATGGGTATTATGGGATAATATGTCATGGGTAGTGATAAACCATTGATTTACCTCTGATTGGAATAATTATGCTGAAAATTGTGAACTTTTGGGATGAACGAATCTGGATTAAAATTGAAGGAAATTCGTAGGAATTAGATGCAATAGTGTTAGAAATTGTGAGATCGAATAGGTTATGATTCGTGTTAGATGATATGAACGATTATTGTGAAAAATTGGACTGTGGAAGGTTGAATTGGATAGATCTCGTAGCAGAGAAAGCCATAGCAGATCTGGAAGTCTGGTTTCTGGTCATACGCGTATGGCACTAGGCAATACGCGTATGAGATGGCATGGTACGCGTATGGCACTAGGCAATACGCGTATGGATGAGGAAGATGATGTTTTGAACGTGGTTTGGTCTCTGTTGGTACGCGTATGGGGAAGTGATACGCGTAGCATACGCGTATGAGATGGTGTTACGCGTATGGGATTTGGCTGAGGAATGGGCCATACGCGTATGGGACTAGGCAGTACGCGTATGGGCAGACTTGTGATTTTCCTGAGCTGTTGTTGTGCAGTTTTTAGCTGTTCAGCCGAGTAATGTGATTTAGCTGATGTATGATATATTAGGGAACATTCCCCGTTGTTGTGAGTAGTATAGGTATTAGTAGAGTGTGCTAATACTGTGGTTGTTATTTGGCATGATATGATATGCTTATGTGATAAAATACTGATGATGTGTGATGGTATGCATGATGCTGTGAATGTATCAGTTATGTGTGCATTTGTGAATAGACTGTTTTATGGCTTAGAGTGTGAGCATATATCTATTCTTGAATTGTTGTTGATGATGTAGCATTGCTAGGTGATTAGCATGCATGTTGTGGCCTTTATGGTGGTAGCTAATTCCCATGGTGAGGAATTAGTGATGAGTTATTGTGAATTGTTGTTGATGTTTGCATGCTAGGTGATTTAGCGTGCATAGCATGGCCCTTGGGGTGGTAGCTAATTCCCATGGTGAGGAATTAGTGATGTGAGTCACTAGGTCTCAAATGAGTGGGACTAGTGAGCTTGGTAGCCGTACCTGGATTTGGTCGGTGAAGTTGAACTATATGTTCACGAATAGTCGGTACCGCATGCATGGAGTCTCATTGCATTTGTATTGTATGGCGTATAATATGAATGGATGTATTCCAATATTATACGTGTGTTTTGTGGTTGAGTTGAGTATGATTTTAGTTGATGTTGTCGCTGCTGAATGTATGATCTGATTAGGGTGATGAATGTGTGAAATTACTTGGCATTACATGTTAATTTATAATGCTTATTATATCGATTGAGAAACTCACCCTTACAACTACTTTTCAGGTAACGAGCAGTGATTGAGTAGAAGCTAGTGCTTGGAGTCTAGTGTAGTCTCCTTAGTGGGTCGTGCTCTGATAGATGTAACATCGGGATGGGATGTTTTACCTTATTGAATAATTTTACATGCAACATGTTACATGTTTTACATGATTGATGAGATTTATATCCGCTGCGTTTTATGCAAAAATGCTTATGTTTTGAATTAATAAAAGAGCATGACAGTTATATTGTTGAATGGTGTGAAGTGATTGTGTGACACCCTTAATTGCATATTTACTCTGATTGAGATATTTATTATTTTAATTAAATATTTGGGGGTATTTTAGAAGGGTGTTACACATAGTAGCCAAAATGTGTATATGATGATAAGTGGTGTGCCTCAAAAGGTCGGAACGTGATCTTTATGTGTATCTCTATTATTAGACGGCAATACCTATCTAGAAGGGGGGTTGAATAGATCAGTTTTAAAATTTAGTGCTTTTTAAAAATGTTTTCAACAGTTGTGGAAGCACCCTAGATTATAATCGTCTAAACGATTCGTTAATGGAAAGATCGGATATGCGTGAAACCGAATGGAATAACTAAGATAGAGATGATCAACCACTATCAAAATCAATCGATTAACCAATATAATCCTTGATATCTTTACCTCTAATAATGCTTAAACATAATAAGAGATCAAGTAAAATATTACTAAATTTGTGTGAGATTAATTTTATCGAACACTTGATGTGCACTCCACACCAAGTTTCAATTTCACTCAAATTGAATGTGCAGAATTTTACTCAGTTGCAATCAAAGTGATTGCACCAATTTATCGAACAGTTACTATACACAACAATCAAGCGATGTTGATTTTACTATTAATTTCACACAAAATGTAATTAATGCATAATTTAAAGAGTTAAGAGATATAGAGAACAATACTGAATTTGTTGAGGCAGTTCCCCTATCGTCCTCGCTTAGGGTACATCTGCCCTCAATTCTAATTCTAGAATTGAGATGTTTTTATTAACACGTTGCAAAGTCAATACAAGAGAACAAATGATCACCCCCTATCAACCCCTAGAGTTGTTACATATCATATTTTATTATCTCCCCTTGATTCGAGTTGAACCAAGTCCTTCAAACGCTTCGAACAAACCTCCGGTTACAGCTACCTTATTGCAAGAACGCCACGTTCTTTAAAACATCAGTTCGGCTGATTTCAAATGCAAGTCGCTTGAACCCTAAGCTTTCTTCACAATCCTTTGGTTACCGTTACTTGTTTGATTGAACCCTCCATTCTTCAAACTTTTCACTCGGCTAAATCTACGAAGCAAAGGTTAGTGCAAAAAACCCCCAATTCTTGGAGGACAAAACCCCAATGGTTTTATTCAAGAAAAACCCATACAAAGCCTCAACCCAAACTAAGATAACCCAATCTTATTTGGAGGTTATCACAGCAGCAATGCACAATGCTCAACAAAGATTATTATGTGTGATTATTGAGAAATGCAATGAAGAATGAAGATGATGACAACTTTGGTGTATATCTTTCACTTTTTTGTTATTTTGTGAAGAAGAGACACATTAATATTTATATGATACATGGACCAAGTAACAAACATAACATAAATATTGTGCAAAGTTACACAGCAGAAAATTAAGTAAAACAGTCGAAGAGTCGACTCAAACAGGAGATGAGTCAACTCAAACAGAGTTTATTTCAGGGTTGAGTCGACCTATGACTCAACCTGTTCGGACCCGTGGCTACATGGTTCAAATGAAAATAGGCAATGAGTCGACGTAAAAATGGATGAGTCGACTCATTCAGGTTTCCCAGGATTGAGTCGACCTGTGACTCGAATTGTTCAGACCCGAGAGTTTTGCTCCGAGTCATGAGTCGACTCACATTACTTAAACTCCCAAAAATGAGTTTTGAGATGTATTTTGACCAATTTAAACCGATCTCCTATGAACCTAGGATATTTACTATGATTAAGTGCATGATTCGCATCTATGATTTGCTCTTATATGCTCGGACACATTGAACCTATATTTTGAACATGTTAGAGGATGAATGTATTTTATACTATGATGATACTTTCCAAAGACACGTTGTGGGCGATTTGAAAGGTTTGACATCATTAAAATAAGGACTAGGCATATTTGCCATCACATACTCTCCCTTTTTATGATGGCAAACTGTGTTACAAACGTGTACTTTGATAGACATCCTCCCCCTGATTTTATGCATGTCTTCAAAAATTTTGCTATTATTCATCTGCTAAAGTAGCTATTGCTAAATCAGTTATGACTTTGCAACATATAGACATCAACAACCATGCACATAACATGAAGTCAATGGAAGAAGTATAGGCATAAATATTTCACGGAGCAAAACAAAATAAGTAAATAGGATTATAATAATTGTTTAACAGAAACTTTAAGATAAAGAAGTAATTACAAAAACATGCAAACATCGGGAAATAGAAATGCATTGAATTAAACAATCATCTAAGATCGTCTTTCTTGGGACGGGTCATTTCTTCCTCTATAGTCGTAAGGTGGATGCGACGGTCTGTCTTCTTCATAGAGGTTGGTTAAGACAATGATGTTTGCGGTAAGTGTATTAACGGATCCTGCGAGAATGCGATGAGTGCTTTCAATCCTTTGCAGGATGGTGGAAGAAAAAGAGTTGAAGTTGTCACTATGGGTCTGGATTTGACTCCTTAGGTCCGAATACTGTTCCTATTGGATGGAAGCAAAAGATGAAAAGTTGTCACCTTGAATCTGAAGTTGATCCTGCAAGGTCGTAAACCTCTCCTCTTAAAGTGTAGCAAAATTTTGCTATTGAATTTGCATGTTTCTCAACATTTCCATCACTTCAGAATTTTCAGGTTGAAAGGAGGGTGTAGACATATAGGATGAACGGTTGTTGGTCCATCCGGTGTGTTGCCATTCTCCCTAGGCTTGGTTATAAGATGAATGTTGTCCAGGAGTAGGACCAAGCCAATCACCATGGTCAGTGACTTATTGGTCGTACTCCATAGGTTGAGAGGTGTCTTCACTATTTTCTTCCTCGTCTTCACCATCTTCATCCTCATCCTCCTCCTCCTCCTCCTCATCATCATCATCATCATATTCTTCCACAGGCTGAGCATTAGTACCTGGAACAAGTTTATGGGTCTTGTATAGTCTCACTGTACGATCCCAAGTGTAGCACATCAAACTCAAAGTTTTCTGACAAAATTCTTGATTTGTAGTTATGGATTTATATGGAATTCCTTGAACCAAAACATTTGTTCTATTAAGGATACTTTGAATAAATGAGGGATAACAGAGAGTAATGCCTCTACCTGACTCCTTTAGAGCAAAGATCTTACTTGCGACGTAGTGCAGTCAATTCACTTTTATTTTGTGTTTTAGCACATAAACCAGGTGTACTTCGGCCTTATCCATTCTTGAGTAACCTCCTTGTTTAGGATGCAGAATATGCGTCACAACCCAGTGTAAAATCATGTCAAGAGGCTTCAACTGACCCGTAGTCACATTGGTAGGGAATAGATTGCTCTGAACAACATTTGGAGGAAACGATTTCCTCAACATTTGGTTTAATGCATTCTTAAACTCATAGTCTGGAGCATACACAGTGTCGGTAATCTTGAGGCCATTTGGAGACGATAGTGGAGACATCTCAAACAGAGATTTCCAAACGTCATCATTCACTTCAATAACTCTATTACCAATATTGCATGCAAACTTAAAACCCTCGAATTTTTCATCCACGCTAGTATAAAACAATTTGACTAAATCCTCATTATACTCAGTGATACAGTTTAAGAGCAGATCAATTTCATGAAAACTTATACGTTCAACAACGTTTGGAATGTGCATGCATCCAACCACTAACAGTGAGTAAATGTACTGCTTTATAACTGTTCTATTTTTAAACTTATTTTCATAGGTTTCAGCAAGATCATCAGAGAGTAAGGATAAAGCAGTTACCGAAACATTTGGTCGAGATGGTGCAGTCCCGGTGTGAGAAGAATGCCCTCTAGCAGATCTTTTTCTAGACGCCCTTGAAGCCATTTGAGTGTTGTTGGTAAGGAGGTCTTAGGGTTTTTGTATGGAAGAGAGTGTGTGTGTGTGTGTGTGTGTGTAAGAGAGAGAGAGAGAGAGGACCAAATAACCAAATGAATTAATTATGAAGAAAAAAACTTTGAAAACTGAGTCGACCTAATTAAGACTCACATGAGTTGTTTCTAGCAACGAAGAGTCGACTCATGGGTCGACGTAATGGGACTTGAATTTAATGCAGTTTCTGCATTGGGCAGCGAAGAGTCGACTCACACGTGTAATGAGTCGACACACTCATGTTTGAAATCCGAAAAGACTAGATTCTAGGTAGCGATGAGTCGACGCATGGGTCGACCTGTTGGGACCTGAAGGAATTACAAGGGTTGAGTTCTGAGTGATGAGTCGACGCATGGGTCGACCTGTTGGTACCCGAGGAAAATACTTGGACTTAGTTCTCAGTGATGAGTCGACTCATGGGTCGACCAGTTGTGACCCGAGGGAAATATTGGGATTGATGAGTTGACTCATAGGTCGACCTGTTGGGACCCGTGTTAGTTGTTAGATGACATGAGATTCAAAAAAATTCTTAACGCTGAATGCATGTTATATATGATACCTAAGCAAGTTCGAGCATAATTCAAGCATAGAAATGGATCATATTTAGTTCAAACCAACCAAATGAATGTCAAAAATTACAAAGAACAAGTATATATACATACATAGGTGATCAATATAGGTCAAATGGATATGAACGACATTACCTCCAATGGTGATAGACGACAAGTTCCCTCACATAGCCCGCACTTATAAATCAATGAATGGACAGGCTTGATATATATATATATATATATATATATATATATATATATATATATATATATATATATATATATATATATATATATATATATATATATATATATATATATATATATATATATATATATATATATATATATATATATATATATAAACACGATCCAAGATATCAAGAACACCAAGTTCCCTACGGATGTGGAAGAAAGGCTTTGTCGCAAGTGGTTTTGTGAAAATATCGGCAAGTTGATTTTTGCTATCAACATGCTCGAAGACAACATCACCTTTCTCAACATGATCCCTAAGGAAGTGATGACGAATTTCAATATGTTTAGTGTGCGAATGTAGTATAGGATATATATATATATATATATATATATATATATATATATATATATATATATATATATATATATATATATATATATATATATATATATATATATAAACATGATCCAAGATATCAAGAACACAAAGTTTCCTACGGATGTGGAAGAAAGGCTTTGTCGCAAGTGGTTTTGTGAAAATATCGGCAAGTTGATTTTTGCTATCAACAGGCTCGAAGACAACATCACCTTTCTCAACATGATCCCTAAGGAAGTGATGCCGAATTTCAATATGTTTAGTGCGCGAATGTAGTATATGATTTTTGGTTAAATTGATGGCGCTTGTATTGTCACAAAAAATGGAAATACGTTCAAGTTGAACATCGAAGTCGAGTAATTGTTGTTTAAGCCACAAAATGTGAGCGCAACAATTACCCGCAACAACGTATTCTGCCTCGGCGGTTGACAAAGCAACTGAAACTTACTTTTTGCTATGCCAACTTACCAAGGAATTTAAATAAAAATGACAAGTGCCACTGGTGCTTTTCCTCTCCGATTTGCAACCGGCAAAGTAGGAATCGGAGTAACCAACCAAAGAGCAATCACTTCCCTTAGAGACCAAAGCCCATACTTTGAAGTACCATAGAGGTATCTAAGTATGCGCTTGACGACTTTTAAATGTGATTCTTTGGGACATGATTGGTACCTAGCACACATAATACACTAAACATAATGTATGGTCGAGATGCGGTAAGATAGAGGAGAGATCCAATCATACCTATATACCTTTTTATATCTACGGCCTTACCATTTTCATCTCGATCCATATTAATAGCAGTAGGCATTGGAGTGTCGATTACTTTGGAGTTTTCCATATCGAAGCACTTAAGTAGCTCATTACAATACTTTGTTTGGCTCACGAAAGTTCCTTCTTCAAGTTGCTTGATTTGAAGTCTGAGGAAGTAATTTAGCTCCCCTATCATGCTCATTTCAAATTCTCCCTGCATCAACTTAGAGAACTCCTTGACCAAATTTATTTTAGTAGATCCAAAAATAATGCCATTTACATAGACTTGAACCAAAATGGACTGTTTTCCTTGGCGCCTAATAAAAAGGGTAGTATCAACCTTCCCTCTTGAGAATCCTTGCTCTAGTAGAAATTTGCTAAGACACTCATATCATGCCCTATGGGCTTGTTTGAGACTGTACAAAGCACGCTTGAGGTTATAAACATAGTTGGGATGCTCATGGTTTTCAAAGCTGGGAGGTTGAGATACATAGACCTCTTCATTAATGTGACCGTTTAGGAAAGCGCTCTTAAAATCCATTTGAAATAATTTGAAATCTTAAGAACAAGCATATGCAAGAAAAAGGTGTATAGCCTCGAGTCGGGCAACTGAGCATAAGTTTCCTCATAGTCGATGCCTTCCTCTTGGTTATACCCTTGAGCAACAAAGCGAGCCTTGTTGCGAGTTATGACTCTGTTTTTGTCTAACTTGTTCTTTAACACCCATTTAATGTCGATTACTCGATGATCTCGCGGAGGGGGAACACGATCCCACACCTCGTTTCTTTTGAATTGATTAAGTTCCTCTTACATAGCTAGAAACCAATGTTCATCGAGTAATGCGTCTTTGGAGTTTTTAGGCTCATTTTGAGAGACGAAAGCGAAATGATAACAGAAGTTACTTATCTTTAACCGTGTGGTAGCTCCCTTTGAGATATCTCCTAGAATATTATCGGTGGGATGATCCTTGGAAGATTTTCATTCCAAAGGAAGATCATTGTTATCAATAGAATGATCCTCCTCTTTCTTTTTGGAATTATGATCCGACTCCTCCTCAGCTTTTCCGAATGGTGTTCAACACGCTTTTCTTCTTGATCTTTTATTATATCTTCCGAAGGAATACCTGCACCATCAACAATACTACCTTCTCCGATATTTTTCGGATAAGATTCATCAAAGGAAACATGCACGGGTTCTTCAATAATAAGTAACCTTTTGTTGTATACTTTATATGCTTTACTAGATTGAGAGTATCCGAGAAAGTCACCTTCATCAGCTTTTGAGTCAAATTTTTACCAAGACTTTTTTTACCATTGTTTAATACAAAGAATTTACATCCGAAGATATGAAGATGTGAAACATTAGGCTTCCTTCCCTTTAGCAATTCATAAGAGGTTTTGCTTAGAATAGGACGAATGAGTATCCTATTCAATACATAACAAGCCGCATTTATGGCATCGGCCCAAAAATATTTAGGAAGGCCGTTTTCATTGATCATAGTCCTTCCAAGCTCTTCTAAAACTCGGTTTTTACGTTCCACAACTCCATTTTATTGTGGAGTTCTTGGAGCAGAAAAATTATGATCAATGTCGTTTGTTTCACAAAATTCTTCAAAGAGGTGGTTTTCAAATTCACCTCCATGATCACTTTGATACATCTTGGAAAACTTTTCAAAAGCAGAAAAAGTGTCACTTTTACTAGCTAAGAAGATAGTCTAACAAAATCTAGAGTAGTCGTCTACTATAACAAAACCATAGTAGTTTCCACCTAGACTTTTGATTCTAGATAGCCCAAAAAGTTCCATATGGAGAAGTTCAAGGGGTCTCATTGTGGAAACAATATTTTTAGATTTAAACGAGGTCCTTGTTTGCTTTCCCATTTGGCACGCATCACATAAGTGATTTTTAAAAAATTTGATTTTGGGAAGACCAACTACTAGATCTTTTGCGACAACTTTATTTAGCAAGTCAAAGTTGACATGCTCTAATCGCCTATGCAAAAGCCACAAGTCTTCACTCATGGAGACGAGACATTTAGCGCTTGTCAAGGATACTTCATTCAAGTTAAGCATGTATACATTATTTTCCCTCCATCCCTTAAGCACATCATTCTTATTATCATTATTTTCAATCATGCAACAATCTTTTGAAAACGAAACTTTATACTCTTTGTCACATAATTGGCTAATACTAATGAGATTGTGCTTAAGGCCTTTAACTAACAGGATATCAGAGATAATAGTAGAGGAGGGATTACCTACATTATCTTTTTCGAGTATAGTTCCCTTGTTATTGTCACCGTAGGTTACAAACCCTTTCTTCCTAGCCACAAAGTCAAAGAACAAGGAAGAGTCACCTGTCATATGTCTTGAGCATCCACTATCGAGAACCCATGTTCTCTCCTTATCCTCAATACATTCGACCTACAAATTTAAACAAGGGAAGGAGGTATCCAATTTTCATTGGGTCCTTGTGTGTGAGTGAAACTTTGGTTGCATTTGGGAAACCATTGAAAAATGCCCTTAGAAACTAAAAATCTCCTAAATCGACATTTAGCAATAGTATGTCCCTTCTTGCAACAATATAGACAATTTAAGTTCGGATGGGAGTTGCTTTTGGTAACTTGATCCTTTACCACATAAGTGTATTTTTTATAAGGATTATTCATGTTACTTCTAAAGTGTGATTGACCAATAGAAAAGGTAACTTTAGGTTGTAAAGCCTTGTCTAATTTAGCTTGAAGCATTGCAAATGTGACAAGTTTCACATCCAAACCATCTAAACCAAAATCCCTTACCGTCTTCCGTTTTTCCTTTAGTAGCCTTTATCATAGATTTCTTAAGAGTTTCTAATTCCTTTTCAGAGTCATAAATCTTTCTTTTCTAAATGACTGAAAATTTTCTTATTTGAGGCCAAGCGTTTAAAAGCTTCCTTGGCCTCGTTGTGTAGAGTACTAAAGGCATTTTGCAAATCAGCATAAGACAATTTATCAACATGATCATATTTGGAATGACTTACATTCTTTTTCTTCTTTTGATGAGTCGTAATACAAAGATTGACAATTTCTTCTTCTTCTAGGTTTGCTAGATGTTTATCTTTTCCTTTGTCTTTCTTCAATAAGGGACAGTCCGACTTATAGTGATCAGACTTTCCGCAATTAAAGCATGATCCTTTTGACTTAGTTGTCTTACCTTCCTCTCGATTCGGGAATTTTGATTGTCTTCTATAGTTGACAAGATTTTTATCCGAATGTTGGACTTCATTTTTTTCTAAGGTATCGGTTATACCTCCTTACGAACAGCCCCATGTCTTCATTCGAATCTTTGTTATCATCACTTGACTCACTCTCACACGCATCATTGGTGAATGACTTATATCCTGAAGCCTTTAAAGCGACAAACTTCCTTTGGGTGTTCTTATCTTCCTCCTTCTTCTCCTTCTTTTGATTCTTCTCATGTTTCTCAAGATTCATGAGCTCTTGCTCATGCTCTTGAAGCTTGTCAAACAATGTTGTCATGTCCAATGTTCTTAGGTCATTGGCTTCCTTAATCACAATGACTTTTGGTAGCCAATCCCTGTTAAGACATCTTAAGGTTTTATTAGTAGCAACATCATAGGGGTATTTCTACCAAGAGCATTTAACCGATTGATTAGATGAGAAAATCTCTTTTTCATATCGGCAATGATTTCACCATCTTCCATATGAAAAAGGTCAAATTCTTGAGTTAAAGTGTTGATTCTAGCTTGTTTGACATCATTGGTTCCCTCATGGGTAATTTGCAATGAGTCTCACATAGCTTTAGCACTAGTACAATGGGAAACCCTATAATACTCATCAACACCTAAAGCGACAATGAGCATATTTCTGGCTTACCAATCATAGCTATACTTTTTCTCATCTTCTTCATTCCATTGTGCTTTCTGTTTAGATATAACAAGACCATCCGCATTGGTCATGGTTATTTCCATATGACCATCTTGGATGACTTTCCATATTTTCCTATCAATAGAGTTGATATGGACACACATACAATCTTTCCAATAACTATAGTTTTCACCGGTAAAAATAGGTGCCATATTGTATTCCCCTTTAGGATCGTTACTCATTTTCTAAGAAGTTATATGCGAAGCACTAGATGAACCGACGCTCGTGATACCACTTGTTAGACGATAGTACCGATCTAGAATGGGGGTTGAATAGATCAGTTTTGAAATTTAGCGCTTTTTAAAAATGTTTTCAACGGTTGCGGAAGCACCCTAGATTATAATCGTCTAAACGATCCGTTAATGGAAAGATCAGATATGCGTGAAACCTAATGGAATAACTAAGATAGAGATAATCAACCATTATCTAAATCAATTGATTAACCACTATAATCCTTGATATCATTACCTTTAATAATGCTTAAACACAATAAGAGATCAAGTAAAATATTACTAAATTTGTGTGAGATTAATTTTATCGAACACTTGGTGTGCACTCCACACCAAGTTTCAATTTCACTCAAATTGAATGTGTAGAATTTTACTCAGTTGCAATCAAAGTGATTGCACCAATTTATATAACAATTACTCTGCACAACAATCAAGCGATACTGATTTTACTATTAATTTCATACAAAACGTAATTAATGCAGAATTTAAAGAGTTAAGAGATAGAGAGAACAAGACTGGATTTGTTGAGGCAGTTCCCCTATCGTCCTCGCTTAGGGTACGTCTGCCCTCAATTCTAAATCTAGAATTGAGATGTTTTTATTAACACATTGCAAATTCAATACAAGAGAACAAATGATCACCACCAATCAACCCCTAGAGTTGCTGCAGATCCTATTATATTCTCTCCCTTTGATTCGAGTTGAACCAAGTCATTCAAGCGTTTTGAACAAACCTCCGGTTATAGCTACCTTATTGCAAGAATGCCACGTTCTCCAAAACTTCAGCTTGGCTGATTTCGAACACAAGTCTCTTAAACCCTAAGCTTTCTTCACAATCATCCGGTTACCGTTACTTGTTTGACCGAACCCTCTGTTCTTCAAACTTTTCACTCGGCTGAATCTGCGAAGCAAATGTTAGTGCAAAAACCCCCAATTCGTGGAGGACAAAACCCCAATAGTTTTATTCAAGAAAAACTCACACAGAGTCTCAACCCAAACTAAGATAACCCAGTCTTATTTGGACGTTACACAACAGCAATGCGCAATGCTCAACAAAGATTATTATGTGTGATTATTGAGAAATGAAATGAAGAATGAAGATGATGAGAACTTTGGTGTATATTATTCACTTTACTTATTATTTTGTGAAGAAGAGACACATGAATATTTATATGATACATTGACCAAGTAACAAACATAACAGAAATATTTTTGCAAAGTTACACAGCAGAAAATTAAGTAAAACAAGAGAAGAGTCGACTCAAACAGGGGATGAGTCGACTCAAACAAAGTTTATTTCAGGGTTGAGTCGACCTATGACTCGACCTGTTTGGATCCGTGGCTACATGGTTCAAATGAAAATAGGCAATGAGTCGACTCATTAAGGTTTCCCAGGATTTAGTTGACCTGTGACTCGACCTGTTCAGACCCGAGAGTTTTGCTACGAGTCATGAGTCGACTCACATTACTTAAACTCTCAAAAATGAGTTTTGAGATGTATTTTGACCAATTTAAATCGATCTCCTATGAACCTAGGATTTTTACTATGATTAAGTGCATGATTCACATCTATGATATACTCCTATATGCTCCGACACATTGAACCTATATTTTGAACATGTTAGAGGATGAATGCATTCTATACTATGATGATACTTTCCAAAGACACGTTGTGGGCGATTTGAAAGGTTTTACATCCTTAAAATAAGGACTGGGCATATTTGCCCTCACATCTATAACATCAAAACATGCATTAATAGGGCAAGGGAACAAATCTCTAAGTCTCACTTATGACCCTAAAATATGTATGGTTTATATTCTTAAAATCCTTTATGGTTATAATTCTTATCTCTAAGCAAGTTAATTAAGTGAATACCTTTATCCTACTTGTTTTAACCACTTTTGTTATCAAGTCCACTTGTTGTTGAATCTTGTAATACCTCAAAATTTGACCTGCATTTTTCATTTTTTCCTCTGACTTTTGGTTTAAATTTCATCTGCATGACATTCATGCAAATCTCATATGTATCATACAAGCACCTTAACATCCATAAGGATCTTCACAGATTCAAAGGTTCATGTGGTTTGAGCCTAAACCCGAGCTTTTGTTTGTGGGGTGCTCCTTGCTCTTGACTTAATCCCAAACCCTAATTTTTGCCTGTGGGGTATTCCATGCTCTTTATTCTTGACTTAATCTTAAACTCTAGTGCTAAGGGCATGTGATGTGAGGTTACTTATTGAGCCTTGGCACTTGTTCACTTAACCTTTTACTTTGATTTTTTGTGGGTCTTTGTTTAAGGCATTATTAGTCATCTGGTCATCTTTTGGCCATATGTCTTACAACCCTATGTCCTTGATCCTTGGTTGCTTGTCTAATCATCTTTGACATTGTGCTTTGACTTGATCCTAAACCCTAATTTAGGAGGTGCACCATGCCCTAACACTTGTTGATCTCACTTGACTGGGGAACCTTAAGCATCCAATCACTTGTGGTTTACTCTGTGCCCCAGTTCTTGATTCAAGATTTTGTTTCATTCATGTTGGCTTGGTTGTGCTTGTTTAAATCTTGAATATTTATTGCTTTGCTTGGTTTTTTATTTATTCATGCATTCATAGTTCATGTTTTCATGTTGCTTGCTTCAAGGGTTTTGCTTTTCATTTAGTTCCATCCACAAGCATGGCATAATCAAGTTACATTCAAGATATTTGGTTGCTTAGTTTACAAGTTTTGTTCATCATTTTGGTCCATTGCTTGTGTAGTATTGATTCTTGTTTTGGATGCCCTATTTCATTGTTTCACTCGCATATCATTGCTCCATTTGTGGCACTTCTAATCCATGATGGTTTCATACACATTCATGATCCCTTGACTTTAGTACTTTAAATTCATTCATTCAAGTTCAGAGTACATGTTTCATTCAAGGCCATTCAAACATGAGTTTTGTAGGCAAAATAAGGCTTTGTTTCATTACATTAAAAAGACATTTTATACAAATACTCATTCAAGTCACATTTACCTCACTTTTACAAAGAAAAATACAAGAAAATCCAACCTTTGTCCAAAGTTGACTTTGGTCAACATTTAACTTTTTGGTCAACTTTGACCAAAGTCAACACACTTTTTCTAAAAATCCTAACTTTCATTCTTCATGCTTCATTACATCATGTAACATTCCATTCAAGATGGCTTCCATTTCAAGCAAGTTTATTTTGCATATGGCCATGGATTTTGCCTAAATGCTCATGCTTTGGAGTTTCCATCAATGAAAGCAACAATAAGTCAGCCCTGCAAAATCAGTCCATACACACAAACTACATATGCCCTAGTCTTGATCTCGCTTGCCAATCTTGCTCTTTCCATGGACCTTGCATTCACCTACAACAACAATCCAAACCAAGCTTAACAATCCTGCAGCAATAATGCACAACAAATCTGCAGCAAGCAAACCTGCAATGCACAAATCAACAGCTCACAATTCACAATACACAATACACAAGTAGAATTTAAGGGCATCACAACACAAGCAACAATAGAGGCATAGCAAACAAAATGCAGCAATACAACAGCCTGCTAAGCAACCACATGTCAGAAAACCTGGTGCCAAGCTTCACAAACAAGCATAACAATCAAGGTTGTTGCTTGTTATTCAAAGTTGAGTTAACCAAGCATGATGGATCATGATGCAACTCGGGTTCAATGGCCATCAACATCACCAATGTAAGCAAAGGTTGTGAATTACCATGAGCAAGATTGTAGCAGCAGGTTCATCATTTGCTAGCATAGAAATCAAGCTCGGGCAAGCTATCAAAGTATCATCCTAAACTACCAAATGCAAGCATGAATACAAGTACAAAAGCAAGCAATGAAAGCAAGTGGATAGCATTCATTATTCAAGTGCAATACAACATAGCAAGTTACAGCAAGTGTACATTTGAAGTACAAATACGCAGCAAAAATACAAGTTGCAATTTGGTCTACGGTATATCTACAAAGTCCAAAGACAAATACAAATTAAGTGAGCTTCTAGAAGCCTAATCATTGCCTAATCATTTCCCATAAGTTTTGGAACGAATTTTGCACTCAAACTTCAATTATTCACTCCCAAGACTTAGGGTTCTTGATTGAGGAGCTTCAATCCAAGCGCTTAAGGAAGAGTTGTGTTAAACCATTGCCATTTTTGAGCTCAGCTTGTAGAGGAGTTTGAGATGATATAATATATTTTGGATTTTGGGTTCTCCGCAGCCGCCGGAGGCGACGCTGGCTCGGCGGAGACGATGAAGACTTGAGAGAACATAGCGCGCGCATATTTGAGTCGAGCACTTTCTATTTCTACTTGATCTTTTGCGCCTCAAGCCCACTCTATTCACTTTTTGCACCTCACACTTCCATGGAACCTCCCTTGGTCTGACGTGGATCAAGCCAATTGGACCTTGCTTGGGCCTGCGCCCTCATTTCACTTTCCAGACCCCTTTTCTTTAGCACACACACCCTGGCCCATTTTTCTTTCTCTTTTACTTTTATTTTTTTTTCTCATCTTTTTCTTATTTTGTTTATTTCTTTCTCAATATCATTTTGATCTTGTAATATTAATTTTATATCATATCTCGATTTGATTTAGTTTTAAATTTTGTTTTTAGCATTATATTTATTTTTATTTTACTTTGTGTTAAACCATTGTGTTACATGTTTTAGGAGAATAACTTTGTGTTATTTCTCTAACATGTTTGATCACATACATTGTTATTGACTGATCTAAGATAGGTATGACTTCTACATAAGCCTACTTACGATTGCTTAACATAGCGCTAAATTGTCTGGATGTGATCAACTTACCACTAACATTTATCATCATCTATTGACTCACTGACTTTACTTTAAGTCATTTACTTTTATGTAATTTACTTTTATGCATTTACTTTTATGCTCCTAACTCCTAACATCTTATCTTATTGCACTTGATTCTTGTTAAGACACTCTTAATAAATCAAAACATAATAAAAGACTTAAAGGACTGGATCACACTTTGCCCTAAGCTTGAAGATGTGGATTTTGGACTTTTGACCTTTGGACTTTTGACATAGAACTTAGACCTTTTGCTTAACATGGAATTACATTCGATCTAAGGACTGGTAAGGGACTTGGTGCATTACCCTAGCTCACCATAAGGATCATCATGGACTCATGGACTTGTGGGCTTGATTTTCAGGTTTGTTGTTCATATAGCTTTGTTCTTATCTCCCTTTCTTTATGCCTCTGCTTATTGCATTTATCTGTTTAGGTTAGCACACATTAGCACACATGTGACTTTCTCTTGGGCTGCCTTAGAATGAGATAAGGTTTAGTACACTTTGCACCCACATGGCTTACTCTTGGACTACCTTATAATGAGACCCTAGGTTAGTTGTTGTATGATCATGTATTATATCTTTCTATCCATCTCATTCCCTCTGATTTAGATTGATCAAGGTCCACTTGATCAACTAAATCCCTTGACTTTGTATATTCCCTAAGTCTTTGTCAAGTTACCATGAGTCCCTTGGTCACTTGATGAGACTTGCGTCTATTACTTTGGAGCTTCAGCCTTCTAACAAGTACAATACTTCCATTGGATAACAGTTTCTCTAAACAAGTCAAGATCTCGGTCATATGACTCATCCCCACAAGCATTTTTAGGAACCTACTTCAACAACTTGTCAGCCATTGACTAGGCTTGCATGCCATGAGCCTTAAGCAATAGAGAATGATGAAAGAGAATCTTTCCTACGTTTGTCTAGAGTATCTTTGAGTACGGAACGAATGACCCAGTTACTCAAAGTATTTGTCTTTATTCATAGGTTTTAATGTAATTCCAGTCAATTCAATGTCAAGTCAGCAGTCAGCCATGTGGCTCCTCTTTCATTCTCATGTGGTTTAAACACCCTTGCAATTTCCTTTTGGGACACACCTTCACAGGTTAACCCACTTCCCTTCTTGGTTTAAACACCACATTTTTGGGTTGACACTGTCATGGTTATACACCTCTTTCTTGGTTTTGACACCACTTTCCTTTTGCTCTTGGTTTAAACACCACAATTTGGCTTGACACTTTCATTGTTATACACCCTTTTCCTTGGTTAACCACTATTTATCAGTTAAAAGACCATTTGTTTCCTTACCATACGAGTCCATGGGCTTTGGTAAGGCCCCTTATCATATGAGTCATTGTGCTTTGAAAAGTTCCATGCTTTCCCTTCTTACCATATCAGTCCATGTGCTTTGATAAGACCCTTGTCATGTGAGTCCCTGCGCTTTGATAAGTTCATGTCTTCTTTCCCATGCCTTGTTGGTCCCAGTTGCTTAGGCAAGCCTTTCTTTTTTGCTTTTGGTTTAAACACCACAATTTGGGTTGACATCATCATGGTTATACACCTCTCTCTTTGGTTTAAACACCATATTTTACTCTTTTCCGGTTTAAACATCGACATTTGGTTTAAACACCACCTTTTGTTACTCTTTGGTTTAAACACCATTTCATTCAATTTCAGTCTTTCCCGGTTTAAACATCACTCCCAATCATATCTTTTCTCAGTCTTTGTCCTCTAAACTATAGAGCTCTAACTTTCTCATTGCATTATGAGAATACGTAGGCATGAGGGACCCAATCCTCCTCGAGCATTCTCTTTCTAACCTATTTTCTATTTTGTAGGTACACGAAGATAGTAACACCCATCCAAGTAAGAGCATCCAAAACGGTTCCAATGGAGTACCATGGATGTGAGGGGTGCTAATACCTTCCTCTTTCATAACCGACTTCCTTACCTTGTTTCTTCATTTCCCCTTTGGTTTTATCGATATATTACCTTCCCTCTTTTGGGATAAATAAAGTTTGGTGGCGACTTTGTTGTATCTTCGAGCGTGCAATGCATTCGGGCATATTTCGCGTAGCTCCAGATCTCTGACAACAATAAGCTTTTATCTTTTTCTAAGTTGATCATTCAAAGAAACAGATGTATAGCATAAAAACACATAACAAAACAAGATACTAACATCACATCATTTTGACATAAAGTCAACATTATATTAACTTCACATTACTCAACAAACAAGGGTTTAGCTCATGGTGAGATTAGTACAAACTACTGAACTGAAACTAATAGGGAATATACTTAAACAAAAGATGTAAAAGAAATGACAAAATATTAGTAACCTGGAGATCTCTTATGTTGGATAAACAACAAGTGATGACTCCAATCGCGCCAGCTCTCAACAATGAGTACAAGAATGGGTGAGAAGAAGAACTTTCTCTTTTCTCACAATAGTAACACTACTGAACTTCTTTCTTGATGTGTGTGGAACTGCTTTTTGGTTATATTCTTCAATTCCTAAGGTCAACTTTTAATGGCATAAGTGTGGATGTGAATGATGGAAGACCTCAGATCATGGGCTTTTGATGCAAACAAGGTTAAGCCCATATTTCAAATCAACATATTCCATTTTTTTCCTCCATTCTCCGTGAACAAGCAATCAGGCACAAATAGTAGTTGGGAGACAAAGCGTCTGGCACGGGCTGCTGTAGTAGGTGGTGCAGAGGTTCAGGCAGCGTTGCATCTGTATGCAGGGAGCACTCTATGTAGTGGTAGTCCCCACTGTATCATTTCTTTGTCTTTTTGTGCAATTGATCTTATCCATTTGATTTGATATTTCTTCCAAGCACAAACCTGTCACGCAAACCTGTTTAGAGCCAATTTGTGTAAATAATCCGTAGTATTTTGTGGCCCTTTTCACTTGATCTCAATGGAATTTCTTGTTAGCACCTTAGTTTTAAGTGTAAATATGTAGTTTTTAACATTATCATGTAAATATCTTTTGCTTGATCATTTTGGTGGAAATTTGTAGGTTTCAAAGCCTATTGAAAGCATGAGAAACATAAAGGCACCAAGCAAGACCCAAAATTTTAAAAGCGGGCTAAGCACAGTCCTTGCACGCTTAGAAAATAAGGGACAATAGGAAATTCGTGCTAGGAGTGCGCTAGGAGCGTGCTTAGCGTGAATCAAGGCGGTTTAAGTTTTTTTTTCTGGTCGTGCTAAGCACGCTCTGATGGGGCTTAGCACGATTTCACTTTTTGGCCCATGCTATATATACTTTTGGCTAGGGTTTTTGAGTAAAAACTGATTCCAACTTTATTCCAAAGACATTTTTAGATCAAAAATCATCAAAAACTCAAAATAAGATTTTGAAGCATCAATCCTCAAGTTTTTTTTATGTTGATGTTTGTGAATCTCTTTTTGTTACTTGTTGAAGAAGCTACCATGGTTATGGGTAGCTAAACCTTCTTGTATCAAGATTAATGTAATCAATCTTAACTTGTATGTATTTCTTTTGATCTTTTGTATGTGAACAACTTGATAATCATTGTAGATGATAATCTTTGATTTTATTGAATACTTGTGGTTTAAAACACTGTTGAGAATGATCTTTTAAGTCTTGACCTATGGTTATGGTTTAAAACAATATATGTAAATAAGATAAAGATAGGAAGAGAATGCATTAGTACTTGTACTGGTTCAATATTATCGTCCTTGCAGGCACCTAATCTAGTATTCGATGGTAAACCATTGAAATTCGTTCTTCCACTATATTAATTGATTTAGGTTTTAGTTATAAAAATTTAGTTGAAACAAATAAAACTATAACAAACTAATTTATCTTCTTCTTGCTTCTTAATTGATCTTATCTGCAACGATCTCCTCAACCACTTGTGATCTTCACTTGATCACCATCTTCAATCTTTGACAAACTTCAACTTTGAATGCTCACTCAAATTCACTCAATCCCAAGCTTTAAACATTGAGTTATTTCCTTCAACATTGAAAACTTGCTGATCTTGACTTGATCCCAAATTTCAAGGCATTAGGGCTTCTTCTTCAACGGGCTGATTGATGCAAAAAACTTCACGTATATGAAGAAAAAATTCCTTCTTTTTTTCTTCAATTAAATCCACTTCTTGAATTTTCTCAAGAATAAACACCTGCTACGAAATCTACGCTCACCTCAAAATGCATAATTAGAACATTAACAGCTTCTCACAATACCTTACCAAACACACAAACAACATAATAAGTCTCCATGAAAATGATGAAGATGAAAATTTTAGAGAGAAAGGAAGTTGTATTTTCAATGCTTTTTCTCATAGAAAATATTTGATATTGCTCTCTTGATTGAGAGTTTTCTCATAAGTTATGATTTTATCAAATGAAATACTATTTATATATGTGTGAGATGATGCACAAAATAAGTTAAAATTCATCAAATGGATCGGATTAAAGTTTTTAGTGAACCAATTCCAATGTTGGAAGTTTGCTTCAAATGGTCAAGATCAAAAGACAATGGAATCAACTCTAAAGATATCAGATCCTTCCAACATGAAAAATTATTCCTACAAACAAAGGCAAAACATGAATTATTAAACTATTAATTGAATTGATTCAAATAGGTACGTTAGTCGATTCCAACAAACAAAGGTAAAATAAGAATTTGGAAAAATATAAATGAATCGATTCCAAGTGATGTGTGAATCGATTCCAGCAAACCTAATCAAATCACGAATTTGGAAAATGTCATTTTGAATCGATTCTAATTATTGTTTGAATCAATTCCAATATACTGGCAGTTTAAATCAGATCATGCACTAACTTGAATCAATTCAATCAAGGTTGACTTTTGTCAACACTTTATTATGTGCGTGGAAAACTTTTTTTGTGTGTGTGATGAGGCATTTAAAGAGGAACTCAAGAAAATATGACAAATCATAATACGCAAAACATCAAAACAACGAAATAATCGATAATGTGCTTGAAGGCAACTTTAGTCTCCTTATTTTTTATGCTTGGAAAGAATTGAGTAATTTGAGTGAATAATGGAGCTACCCTCCCCTTGTATTGAACACTCATTGTATCCGTCAAATTCATATTTCAATTTGAGGTCTTTCTCCCTCTTTGACAAAATAAAAAAGAAATTAAAAAAAAAACAAAGGAATCACACAAGATTAAGACATAACCTATATTTAACATGCAACAATTTATTGTTAGTAAAACATAGATTATGCAGCAAATTAAAAAAAAAATTATCATTGCTCATTCAAAGCAAGATGGGTAGAAGATCCCTAGTTGTCTTCGAATCTTGTAGAACGACTTCATGGACAAAGACTTTGTAAAAATACTAGCAAGCAGATTTTTAATGGTCACATATTCAAAAACTACATCTCCTTTATCCATATGATCAGGAAGAAAATGATGTCTTATATTTTTATATTTAGTGCGCGGGTGTAACATAGAGTTTTTTATTAGACTTATAGCGCTAGTGTTGTCACATTTTATCATAACACAACCTAGTTTTAAATCATAAGATTATACGGTTTCTATGAACATTGGTCAATGATGATGGATAGTTTACTTCGATCAAAAGAGTAGTAGGGATTGGTTGAGAGTGGGATCACAATTGCACCTCTTAATTCAACTCGAGAACAATTGAAGGTCGTGTAGGAAATAAAACTGAAGGATTTGAAAGCCAATAATTACTTGTTCTAGTTCATTGATCGGTCGATCATGGAAACCATTATCGTGCACAAAATAACTAAAGATATTTTTGATGTTGTCGGCCACAAGTTTCATGAATCTTCAAAGGTTAAATGGACGCATTAGAAGTCTCTGAATCGATATTTTGAGGTTCTTGCAATGGGAGATAATGAAATAATTTATGAATACTTTGGAAGGATGTTTTCTATTTCCAATTGAATGGCAACAGATGGGGAAAGAATAGAGAAAGTCTTGGTTATTGAGAATATCTTGAGGTGGATGACTACAAGATTCAACTATGTTCGGCGCTTCATTAAAGACTTAAATAATATGAAAACTTTTTCCATTGATGAATTACAAAGTGGTTTGCTTATGCATGAACAAAGAATGAAAAGGTCAAAGAGACTTCATTGAGAAAAATTCTTGAAATTTTCCAATGCAGGAAAAGGAACTATGAGAGCTAGAGAAATATTTTCACCTATAGGTCAAAGAAGAGGTAGAAAAAATAAAGAATTTATAAAGTGCTACAATGGCCATAAGCCATGTAACTATCAAAGTGAGTGTCATAGGTAGGAGGAAATGACAACTATGCTAAATTCAATGATGAATAAGAAATGATTTTGATGGCAAAAAATGAATCAAGTAATTGGACTAAATATGAAGTATGGTATCTTGATTCTGATTGCAGTGACCATGTGTTTGGAACTAAGGCTTGGTTCTTTGAATTTGATGGAAAATTCAGAGAAACTGTAAAATTAGCAGATAATTCCAAGATGTGTGTTATGAGGAAAGGAAATGTGAAGCTATGAATTGGTGGAAGATATCATGTGATCAATGATATATACTACTTACATGGTTTGATAAATAATCTTCTCAGTATTAAACAACTACAGTAGAAAAATCTCACCATTGTATTGAAGCATGAATCTTCTGAAATACTCCATTTCATAAAGATAAAAGTTTGATTCTAATCACTAAAATGTATCATAACATAATGGTTGTCATTCATGCATCATTTATTATACATATGTGCCTTTATATAACCAATCAAATGTCATCTCAACTGTGGCATATCATATATAGACACATGAGCATTAAGGGTCTAGACACACTAGTGAGAAATGAAATTGAGAGGGGTATGCCAAACCTAATGGACATAGAAGAAAGGTGCAATGGTTGCTTGATGGGGAAACAACAGAGTGGTCTTTTTCTAAAACCAATTATTAGAGACCTATTACCAAACTAGAGCTTGTGCATTCTAAATTTGTGGGCCAATCAAACTTGAATCAATTGGAGAAAACATGTACTTCATCACCTTTACAAATGACTTTAGTAGGAAAATATGGATTTATTTTTTGAAATAAACGTATGGTGCCTTTGATGTTTTCAAAAGTTTATAGGGATTGGTTGAAAGAGAATCCAGTTGCTTGATCCAATGTCTCATAATAGACCTGATAGAGGAGGGGAATTTACATCAACGTAATTCAATTATTTTTGTAACTTGGAAGACATCAACATACATATAACTGCTACATATACTCCATAATAAAATGAAGTATCTGAGAGGAAAATTAGAACACTCATGAACATGGTCAGGAGTATGTTGTCATGCAGAAAGGTTTCCAAACACTTCAGGTCTGGTGCACTAAAATAGATCACTTATATCATGGTCATAAGTCCTACCCCTGCAGTCAAGAACATGACTTCTGAAGAAGCCTGAAGTGGATTAAAGCCCTACGTACATAACTTTAGAGTTTTTGGTTGTGTACCTCATGCTCATGTTTCTAACACTTAAATAAAGAAATTGGATGGCAAAAGTGTAAAGTGTGTAAATCTTAGAGTTAATGAAGAATCCAAGGCCTATGAACCTATAAAAGGTAAAATAGTCATTAGTAGGGATGTTGTGTTTGATGAATCCAAAAGTTGGGTTTAGAAAAAGGATAAACAAGCAAGTTTATAAGAAACTAATGCACTTGTAGATGATAAAAGTGAAGGTGATCCACAAGAAAATTTAGGTGTAGTTGAAGATGTAGTTGAAAACTATGACCTATTTGACAGTTATGTAAATGAAGAGAGTCATAAAGAAGTAGAAAACCAAAGTAAAGAGAGAAATAATGAGTCTAGTGTCCCACCTTAGATAATTATAAGACCTCCAAGCTACCTTAATCATTATGTCACTGGCTTGAAAACATAGGAAGAAGATCAAATGTATAATGTTGCAATGTTTAGCATAAATGAAGACTCTAACACATATGAAGAAGCTGCCAAATTAGAGGTTTGGAGAAAAGCAATGGATTTCGAAATATAGTTCATTTTTAAGGAGTCAAAAGTACTTTTCAACCTTCATTTACATTCATACCACCTGACGATTAGGAAATTTTGTTGCATTAATTTGAATTACCGTCAGTTGATTAAGAAATCGAGAGTACTTCTTAACCCCAAGGCATTCATTCGTAACCATGAGCATATCATTCTATTGCATAAGAGGGCAAAACTTGGGCATGTTTGATATTTTAACTATCTTTCACCATGATGATTTGAAGACAAGAGTTCTTCATATCCTCCAAATAAAGATGTTTAAAAATGGGGCAACTGTCATACCCTAAATTTTATCCTGAGTTTTTTTCACATGCATCAATATAACATAATCGATCCATTTTGTCGCATATTACATCAGTTAAAAGCATTCATCAGAATTTACATGAAAAGTCAGGAATTCTGGCATTTCATCTAGTCTTGATAACATTCATTTAGTCATCTGTTGATTGAGAAATCAAAAAAATTGATTTCTTAAATCTCAGTGCATCGTTCATTCCATTGCATCATTTTTCAGAGGTTCAAAAGGTGACACAGTCAAGAGTATTGTCGTCATCTGAATCTTCGTAGAGTTTTTACTTGTGATTGAGAATCAGAAGTAAATGGTTCAAGAGCAATCCATTTGCATCTGATTGTATGTTCACGTTTATTCAGTCAACAATTTAGTGTATTTACAAGACGTTTGCATTTTTCTACTTGTTACAGCATGCATTTCGTTTCACATAGTGCTTAAAATATCAGTCAGATGATTTTTTGGATCTACATACAGACGTTCGAATCGTTTCTCAACTGTACATCAAATTAGCGGATGAAATTTTTTTAAATCGAACTTGCAAACGTCAGTTTTCTTAATCTGCAATTTACCTAGTTTTTAACCTGACACACTCGTTTTAATTTTTCGACCGTGTTCTGATCATCCTGAGTGTTTTAACCGGTCAATTTTTATTTCAAAGTTTGACCAAAATCTGTATGTTTCCGAGAAGTTTATTTTCCACTGATCATTTTAGTGCATTCACTTTATTTTTTCGGACACTTTTACATTTGATTGTTATTCATTTTGAGTCCCTTTTTTTGTCAACATGTTCATAAAAAATAAATAAAATTGACTAAACAATTAGTTTGATCTTATTTTATTTATTTGATTTTTTTTAATTTAATTTAATTTTATTATTGGAACTCATTTTTTATCTCATAAAAATCCAGATTAGGATTAGTTTGGACTTTTGTTAATTTCATAAACCCTAATATATATAAGGTTAGATTCATTAGCTTGAAAAGGAACTAAGAGACTCAGAGAACGAATTCAAAACGGCGTCCTCCACTTTTTTCATTTTTTCTCCTCAGTTAGTTGAAAAGCAAAGTGAAACAATTGAAAATTAGCAAGAACAAGTTGAAACCGAACCATTTTGTGTCATCTCGTTTCTCAATATTTCATTTCATTTCAGATTCACTTCCAAGTAATATTTCTATTTCATCTCTCAAAACTTTAACATTTTTTTCCTTTCGATGCTTTTCCACTCATGTTTTCGATTTTAATGTTAAAAAATTTACTTTAAATTTTCTTGAATCAGTTTCCAAAATTTAGATTTTAATTTTCTTTCGTGAGTTGTATTTTTAATCTATGAACTAGATTTTATTGAATTGGAAGTTTGGTATTGGGTTGGATCTTGAAGTCCCTGTTTCTGATGTTCTATTATTATTAATATTTGTTTCCCTACATTAAAGTGTAAGAACTACAAATATTTGATTTGGTAATTCGAAAATACATTGCCCAGGCGAAAGGAAGGAAGTATATTCTTCCTGCTTTGTAGATCATTCTACACCTTGTTGCCCAACAATTGTGTGAAGGAAGGATTTGGAATCGTTACAATACCACTGTTTCTACTATGTTAGGAACACATCATTAAGAAGATTGTTGTTGTACAAATAATCAATTATGTAGGATTAATTAATTCATTTTTTTATATCTTTTAATTATGAGGATTTTCTATTGATAAACAAGCAAATGTACTATGTTTTTTTTTTGTTTTTTTAAAATATATCAATATTTTTAGAAAAAGAATGGTTGGATGCGTAGATTTGGTTGCTCACCTCCACCTTAACTTAGTTCAGAGCTAAATTCATTAGTTTAATTTTTGGTTTATTTTACCTTTAAAAAAGTTTAAATCATCGAGTTGTTGGATTTTCAAATGCTTTGTAATTTCGGAGTTAAAAATTCAATTTAATTTCAGAAATTGCTTACACGCATAAAGTCTTGTCGATCAGCCTCAGATAAGGTGATTCTTACATGAATTGTTTTATGATTGCTTAACATAGTGCTAAATTATGTAGTTCAATTTTTGATTTTTACTTCGAGTCCCTTGACTTTCTCTTTGGCCTTCTTATAACGAGATGTATTAGGGATGACACATAGGCAAACTACCAAATAGGTCACCATCATGTCCAGTACATTAGGTCTAATCATTATGAAGTGGTATAATAGTCTTCCCATAATCAGAAGATGTACTAGGGATGACACATCATCTAGTATGGTGGATATCTCACCATGCAGAAGATGGAAATATGGCGTCTTTGAGTGTCACATCTCAACTAAAGTTGACAACATACCATGTTTAATAACAGTATCACCAGACATGCATAAATCTTGCAACCCATATAGTTGCATGACATCTTGAAACCATTGCTCCTCATGCTGCTACATTTTTACAATCTTTCTACCATGGTTGATGTATTTTAAAGCATCATGGTACTGCAAAAAAACACACCCTTGTCAAAAAGTTCAAATATTATAACACATGTGTTTCAAAGAATAAATACATATATATTTTACCATTCCGTCCCATATGTGCCTAACAACATATTTTGCATACTGATGCAATAACGAAGAGTCATAGGGGTCTCCTACAAAAAACTCAGGAACACCGGTTTCATGTGCATCAACATGGACCAGCGGGGCTTCCGGGGTAGCAACATGTGACACTTGCATCCGGGAAGACGAAGTCGGAAACACTTGAACTCTAGAAGTGGACGCTTTCGCATCAAATGAATTGAGACCAATCGGTGGTCACGAGGGTCAAACCCCATTTTTGCAAACAGATGCATGTTGAGACACTCTATCATGCCTCAATCGTTCTTGGTTGTCATACATTTTACCTATAATTAAAACCAGACAAAGCTGGCAAAATCAAACTCAGACGACACGATCAAACAATGCAACCAAAGTAGACAAAATCAAAGAATGCATGAAAAATACAGAAGTACATTTTTGTATTTAAGGAAAATCGAATTTAGAGAAAATACGGAAGTGCACTTTTATATTTCAGGAAAATCAAATTTAGAGAAAATACTTCGGTATTTTTCTAAAACGCAAAAATGGTAGAAAACACAGAAATGCCTCATGCCCTATGCTCTAAATGTCAATGCATGTCTCAATAAATTACATATTTATCAATCTAACTACAACCTAATGTACCTTAAACAACCTATTCTGTAATGCATAAATCAAAAAATGAGGGAAATGGATAAGCTTATCAAATGTGAGAAATGGAACCTCTTGGATTGGATGAACTTGAGTAGTAATTGATAAACCTATTGGATTAGGTGCAATGCACTAGAAAATTTGAGCAATGTTGAAAAATAGTGGATTTGTGGGTTCTCACGCACAAATGAGAAAGTTTTGCTTAGGGGAATTTTGTTGGAAATGAGGAGAGAGGGATGTATGACGCGTATTTGGCTCAAAACATGCTAGAGATATATTTTTGTATTTTTTACCGAGATGTGTCTCTATACTAATTTTTTGGAAAATAATGGTGTGTCTCTCTTACGAATAAATGAGGTGTAAACTTTTGGTGCGTATGAAAATACATATCTGCAATATAGACATTTTTAATTTTTTATAAGAGTGTGTGAGCACTACTAAGAATGCAATGATGTTGCCCAACATAACTGGATTGATTCTATGTCCCAACAACCCAATAATGCAAAGCAAAATAATGGCAATTTCTTTTTCCACTCTTATACTTTCTCATAAACCCTTGGTGAAAACCAAAAAATACCCCCAGTTTTCGTAAATACATCTCCATACACACCAATTTCTCACAAAATTGAACGCAAACGAGTGATTCATCCCTATTATACTTAATTTTAGAGATGCATTTTCGAATACACCATATTTTTTTACGAAAAATAGTGTTTTTGGATATACATATTTGTAAAGTGCTCTGTTGTATTTTTATTTTTAAATTTATTATGTGGTGTATCCGGATAGCCAGACCTATTAATCATACATCAACAATGTAACAAATATGTAAATACCAACAATGCTCGTATTTATAAAAACAATTAAAATTATAAAAATCTGAAAATACAACTAAAAATCAAATAAAATCAAATTAAGAGTCTATAAATTTTTTCGATTTTTTTCAAAAAAATAAAAACAGAAAATAAATTAAATAAAATAGAAAAATAAAGAATTTAAGATTTTTAGGGTAATATCTCATAAAGTTTTGAGGATATTTTTGAATTTTAAGAATTTGAGCCACATACACCGAAATTTTTACAAAAATAACCCACCTTTTCAAGGAAATTCCCAAAATACCCCTGGTTTCAAAAAAATTCTCAAACTACCCCACTTTTAGGAGGAGTCGCCAATTGAATTGGAGACTCCTCTTAAAAATTGAATGGAGGCGCCAATTGGATTGGCTAGGGTAGGTGCCCTAGCCAATCCAATTGGCGCCCCTGTGTAGGGTTTAAGAGGAGACGCCAATTCAATTGGAGACTCATCCTAAAACGCTATTTTTGTGTTATAAATAGATATGTTGTGTTAGTAATTGTTCAACATCTCATACAATCATTTGGCAATCATGTTTAGTGTTCGTCGCCGATACGGTAAAGTGATTTATGCGAGAGACAAACCTCAGATGCTGATGTTGTTCTGGAACATCACTACGTTCGATCAACTAAAGAGGGAGCTGGTTCGTTGGTTAGATAAGAAAATACCAGTAGGGAAAAATTAGAAGTATTGAGAGACTTGACAGTATCTTTGGTTGGGTGCGAATGAAGACTGATAAGGATGCTAGGGAAATGATGTTCGGTCGAGACGACATCAATTTGATTGTTGTAATCAGTTAGAAATATTTATGTTTTCAGATAGCTTATTTTGTACTGATGTTTGTTGTGAACCTCGTTGTAACAAAAACTTAATGATATATAATGATTGAAGGTTACAGAAATACAATGTTACAAAAAACTTAAGACCTAGATGATGCTCCTCGATTGGGACAATTGTTCTTGTTGTGTCCTGGTTGGCGACAAATACTACATAATCTTATCATTTTATCTATGGAATCCATCTCTGTTCTGATACGTGTGCTGTTTGGCCTTCCTTTTTTCTTTCTACGCATCTCGTCATTGTGCCAAACAATATCACCTTCATATGGAGGCCAGTAATCCTCCATTGGTAGTACCAAGAAGCTTTGATTATATACATTCATGACGATGTCGGCCTTGTACACATCGGATAAATGGATGTAAGCATCTTGACGAGTATAAGCGCATGCTGCAATGACATGGGAGCAAGGTATGCGGAAGGCCTGGAATTTTCCACAATCGCACCAACTTTTGTTTAGTCTAACAGCGTAGGCTAAATTTGGTCTCCCCTCGTTGTGGTCCATTGTTTCCTGGATGCTGGAATTTTGCCTATGACGGTCAAAGACTGTTACAACGTGTGTGCTAGCTTTGATGCTCTCCTCTTTCATGACCTTCATGCAACACTCACTGAATACTTGCCCGGACATTAACACCGCACTCCATCTTTCACCTCTGATTGCGAACGTAGAAGCCAACCTATAATAGGTTGATCTTACCAAGGCGGTTATCGGAAAATTTCGAATTCCTTTGAATACCCCGTTCATGCATTCCACAAGGTTTGTTGTCATGTGGCCCCATCGACAACCTCTATCAAATGCCCTTGTCCACTGGTCCACTGATATGTTATTTAGCCATCTCCCTGCATCTTCATTATACAGTCTAATTTCATCACGATAATATTGAAATGACGGCTGAGTTAGAGCATACCCAACATTCACCACCTTCTTGCGAAGATTCTTATCTTTTATAGCTCGCATGAATTTTTGTGTAATGTGTCTGATGCAATAGACATGGGTAGAAGGAGGATCATGCCATCCGTTGTCATGGTTGTTGCAGGCACTCTCAATGGCAGCATGTCTATCAGAAAACAAACAGAGATTGGCTTGTGGAGCCACATGCGTTCTGAGATATCGAAGAAAGAAACCCCATCCACCAGCCGTTTCACCTTCAACAAGAGCAAAGGCAATGGGAAAGACATTGTTGTTGTCGTCTTGTGCAACCGCCATGAGCAAAGTACCCTTGTATTTTCCGTATAACCAAGTGCCATCAATTTGAATAATAGGTTTGCAGAATGCGAAACCTTTGATGCACGGGTCAAATGCCCAAAAGAGACAATGAAAGATTCTATTACCTGTAGCACAGGTTTCGTCTGGCATCATCACTGACAATGTCTCCATAATTTCCACAGTTCTTGGGACATATGTTTTTAGTGCCAATAAAACCGTGGCAATTCCTTGTATGAATCCTCCCAGTTGTCGAAAACTTGTTCAACAGCCTTTGTCCTCGCAATCCAGGCTTTCTTGTAAGATGGAGTATAATTATATGTTGTTCTGATATGGGATATAATTATACTCACCTTCATTGATGGGTCTTTATTAACCAACGGCAGAATGTCTTGACATATCATCGTTGCACTTAGTTTACGGTGATCTTGTTCAATGTTAGTTGCAATGCAACTATGAGGTGGGTCTATTGAAGCGATCTCCCAATAGTCATTTTTCTTCTTGCAAGACGCAGCCAAACGAAACTTACAAAGCATGTTACGACATTCGATAACACACCTTATATAATCAGTGCGTTTCACTGTAAAATCAGCAGAGTTGTTTATGTGGAATTTTTTGATAGCCAGAACACATTCTTCTTTGGTATGAAACATGTCTCCCACCTTTAATTCGCCTTCTGATCTCGGATACGGATTATAGAAAACACTATTAGATGTTTCATCGTCGTGCAGATCCATATTTGTCATATGTTGAGGCGGGTTGTAGACATGACTAGGAGGTATTGGTGGTGGTTGATCATCATCTTCATCGTCGTTGTTCAACATGTGATCAACCTGTATCTCGGTCTCCTCTCCTTCTTCATCAACGACGTCCACTTCTGCTTATGGGTTGACGTCATCTGACCATTGTGGATCAAATTCACCAGATTCATCCTGACTGGTTAGTTGAGACTGTTGAGATGGTATACATGGTTGAAGAGTAATGTATAACTCAATACAGTTGCAGTCTAAATTGGCGACCCCTCTTAAAGGTTGTACATGGTCTCCAATTCAAGTGGAGACACCATGCAAGCACAACTTTTCATGCTCCCATCCATTTTCCTATAAATACATCCATTCCATCAACACTTCTTCCACACCATCACTCTCACTACTTCTTCTACAATACTTCTTCTACAATTTCATCTGCAACAACTTCTTGTAGTTTCATCTACACCAACCCCCCGACAAAATGTCTATCCTCACAATGGGCGAATTCCATAGAGGAACGGTTGCAAACATCGCAACATATGTAAGTTTTTTCTTTTGTTAACTTTTTATCTTTCATCTTCACCAACCCCCTTTTATTTTAACATACTAACTTAGTCAAGTTTTTTGTTCTTCCTTTTATAGGATGTATCAAGGTTCCGAACTCGGGTCCACGAATATGTCCATATGGACCCGATGATTCAACCTTATGTTGAACTCGCCGGTTTTGGTCATATAAGCAAGATTTTGTCTTGGTCCATAGATAACAAATTAATTCTAACTTTATGCGAAAGATGGAGACCAGAGACACACACATTTTGGTTCCCAACCGGTGAGTGTACCGTGACGTTAGAAGACGTCTACATGCTTTTGGGACTACCCATTGAAGGTAAGGCTGTTAATGGTAAAACCAACTATGGGAATTCAATTTGCATGGATCTCTTGGAGACTGATTTGTTAGATGATAACGCAAGAGGTCAAGGTATACTACTTTCACGCCTTAAGTCGTACTATAATAGTTTATACTTAGATGAGCATTCTACCGAAGATGCTCGAATAATAAAAACTAGGTGTTACATTATGTTGTTAATTGGGTCGTTTTTATTTCCCGAAGGTAGTGGTTCTAGCATGCATATTATGTATTTACCTTTACTTAGACATGTAGATAGAATAGGAAGTTACAATTGGGGATCTGCTTGTCTAGCCTATCTCTATAGCTCCTTGTGCAAAAACTCACACAAAGACACATCTACATTTTCTGGATGTGTTGTTTTGCTACAAGCATGGGGTTGGTCAAGACTACCGTTCCTAGCACCCGTCAACAACAACCCTTTCACATTTCCGTATGCACAAAAGTAAGTTGTTTAAATTGCTATATCTTTACTTACTTCTTTAAAGATTATTACCTCTAACTAATATTTTTTTGACTTTTTCGTGTAGATGGTCTGCACGTGGTATGAGTTACAACAGATGTCCAAGACACTGTATTACTCAGTATCGCAACCTGTTGGATCACCTTCGACCGACAGACGTAAGGAAAATAACTTAATTA
The DNA here is from genome assembly GCF_024323335.1 of Lathyrus oleraceus. NCBI lineage: Eukaryota > Viridiplantae > Streptophyta > Magnoliopsida > Fabales > Fabaceae > Lathyrus > Lathyrus oleraceus. The sequence continues at coordinate 52,686,233 of NC_066582.1, forward strand.
TTTCGTTATATTTTGTTAACTTCTTCTACCTTGACTATAATCCAATCTTCTTTTACATTTCAGTTTATTTGGCGTCCATACCTTAATTTGGATCATGACCATCAAGTCAACGCTGAAGACGCGGCTGTATGGACTGCATGCGTTCCGATAATATGATTCACAACTGTGGAGATGCACAACAATTATTTTGTGAAGCTGTAGTTCGGTATGCCCCAAAATATCCCAGATCCCCCAGCTAGCCTGGGAGAATGACATCTGCGCAAAGTTAACGATCAATGGAACTTCAATCCATGGCAAAGCTTCGCAAGATCGGAGTGTCACAAATGGAAGCACCGTCATGACCATGTGTTAACTGACGCAGTCATGCCAACTGAAGAAAAACCAACTCTTACTTATATGGCTTGGTACAGATCGGTTGATTTTCAGTTCATCGCCGAGGATATGTACTTGTACGACCCACGCCAGATGACTTACACACCTGACACCTCAATATCAAACCCCCAACAACAATGTCAGACCGAATACACACAACCCCCTGTCCGTCAAACGTTCCGTTCAACCAACACACAAACATACAACCAAAACATTCCATACACCCAACCCCAATACCAAGAGCATACCCCATACCACCACCAACAAATTGATCATCAACCTGAGACCCAACATCGCTTCGCACCCATCCCATCACCCTACCAAAGTCGCCTAAGCCAGAACACCCAACGATCATTCAACACCAACCGCCCCTCCTCCTACCGTAGCCAAGAAGCCCAAACCTCACAAAACCAAAACATCCAACAACCTTATCTCTACCAAACACCCCAACAACCTTTCCAACCTTTCCTCGACGCATCGTTCACACTCATGTCTCCCTTCAACCGTCCCGGTCGCCCATCAATGAGTCAACCACATCCCAACTTCTCTGGCATGGGTCATGAGCTCAGCTACGACGGTACACCATCGATGCATACTGAAGACTATGCCGACTTGTCTGACTACCTCAACAGACCTTCTCCTGTAGTTGGTAGTGATGCTCCTGGGCCCTCAGATGCTCAAACACCGATACCGAATCATCAACGTGGGTTAGGGCCACGGGTTAGGATAGCTAGAGGATGTGGGACCGGAGGTCGGTTACGTGATCCCGGTCATCACCATTAGGTTTCTTTGTGTAAACGATAAATTTTATTAATATCAATTGGTCCTATATCAAATTTATCTATCACGTATACCATTTATGAAAAAAAATAGCATTTTAGGAGGAGTCTCCAATTGAATTGACGCCTTCCCTTAAACCCTACACAGGGACGTCAATTGGATTGGCTAGGACACCTGCCCTAGCCAATCCAATTGGCGCCTCCATTCAATTTTTAAGAGGAGTCTCCAATTCAATTGGCGACTCCTCCTAAAAATGGAATAGTTTGGGATTTTTTTTTAAATCAGAGGTATTTTGGGAATTTCCTTAAAAAAATGGATTATTTTCGTAAAAATTTCACACACACCAAAGGTGGAAAATGAAATTGCCAAAATAATTTGTTCATTAGGGCATCAGTAACCGATTAGAAGACATAAAAGCAAGTCAACAACAACTCAAAAGCTCCCTCCTCTTTCCGGCATCCAGCATTTCAAATTTCAAGCACAAATTTATAGAGCTGTTGAGGACCGTTTCAATAAAAGAAAAAAAAAGTTGATAACCAGAAACCATTAGTAATAAACAAAAAGCAAAGGCTTTTTCAATTCTTTACACAAAACCAACTTAAAAAGATCTTTAAAAAAGATTTTAAAAATAGAACGGCACGCAATCGCAACCCCAGCCAAACATGCCCTGTTCTCTGAATTAATCAATTAATCACACACGTTCTAAAATTACAGCTTCTTCTAAGCTGGACGACCCTTTCCATTTCTTAAACGCGTTTAACCATTATTCATTTACCTTTTAAAAAAATAAATCATTTCCTATCTCACTTTAATTAAAAAAACAAATACAAAATTTATTAAATAAATAAACAAAACACTATATATTTAGTTTTTCTCTCATTTTTCAAAATTCGAATTTCAAGCAAACGAATCCCAAACAGACACAACTACGATGATCTCGCAACTACGGAGTTACTACTGTCGTTTCAGCATCGTCGTTTTAGCGACAATCTTACTTTCAACGACGTCGTTTACCGATGCTCAAACCTGCAACGGCATACTCATCTCCTACTCCGCCGGAACCGGAGTACGTCTGCCGCCCAACGTCACCGATCCTAAGAAGCAACCGTACCGGTTCGAATCCACGTTGACCGTGCTCAACAACGGTCTCGATGAGCTCAAGTCATGGAAGGTCTTCGTTGGGTTTCAGCACGACGAGTTTTTGGTTTCTGCTTCCGATGCTGTCCTCGCTGACGGCACCACTCTCCCTGCCGCCGTCGGAAATGGTACTGTTTTCGCTGGATATCCAATGACCGATCTCAAGACTGCTGTTGAGACTGCTGGCGACTTGACTCAGATGCAGGCTCAGATCGACCTAGTTGGCACTGTCTTTGGGGTGAAGCCGCCTAATGTGCCTCTTCCCTCCTCCATCAACCTCGCTAATGATGGATTCATCTGCGGCAAAGCCATCGGTCAAGGTAGTTTCTTTTTCCTTTTTTGAGATTTTTTTTTGAAATTATTTGTCTAGGTTAAATTTTGGATTACAATTTGTATGATCTAAGATTTGATTAATTTGGGTATAGCTTAAGAAACCAACTTTTAACTTAATTGAAAGTAGTTTGACTTTGATCAAGGTTTTAAAATACCTATTGCGACCCTGATTGTAGTCGTCGTGGTATGAATTACTACAGGTGAATAATTGTATCGGTATCGGAACCTGTCAATACCGTTTTAGCGCAGCCGTTTTAGCTGTCACAACCCTTTTTGAAACCTTGGCTTTGATTTAGATATAGCTTATGTTATAAGTGCTTAATTAAGTTGTTTGTTTTTTTGTTAGGGAAGAATGGGACTAATGTGTGTTGCACAAGAGATCCAAAGTTCAAAACAAACATCACCACAGATGAGAAGTTTCTGCCTCGTCAAGATGGTGATCTTACTATTATGTATGATGTGATCAGATCTTATGATTCAAATTATTGGGCAGAGGTTGCTATTTCTAACCATAATTCTCTTGGAAGGCTTGATAATTGGAAGTTGAATTGGGATTGGATGAATGATGAGTTTATATTTGCGATGAAAGGTGCTTATCCGTCGGTTGTGGATGCTTCTGATTGTATTTTCGGTAAGCAAGGTACATTTTACAAGGATCTTGATTTTGCGACTGTTTTGAATTGTCAGAGGAGGCCGACTATTATTGATCTTCCTCCTACTAAGTTCAATGATACCGATCTTGGGAAAATTCCGTCTTGTTGTCGGAATGGTACTATATTGCCGCCGTCCATGGATCCTAGCAAGTCGGTTTCGAGATTCCAAATGCAAGTGTTCAAAATGCCGCCGGTGCTTAACCGATCCGAGCTTTCGCCGCCGCAGAACTGGAAGATTAGTGGTTCGCTTAATCCCGACTATAAATGCGGTCCTCCGATTCGTGTTAGCCCTACCGCGAATCCAGATCCAACAGGGTTGCCGTTAAACAAAACTGTAATGGCGAGTTGGCAGGTTGTGTGTAACATAACAACAGCCAAGGGAACATCAAGTAAATGCTGTGTCTCATTTTCAGCTTATTACAATGAATCAGTTATTCCATGCAAAACTTGTGCATGTGGATGCACCAAAAATGTGGGAAACACGTGTAGTACAACTGCACCTGCTATGTGGCTTCCCTCAGAAGCACTACTTGTTCCTTTCGATAACCGAACCGCCAAGGCTCGTGCGTGGGCGGCTCTGAAACATCTACCGATGCCAAAACCTATGCCTTGCAGTGATAACTGTGGCGTGAGCATAAACTGGCATTTACTTACAGATTACAATAAAGGATGGAGTGCAAGGGTCACACTTTTCAATTGGGGTGATACTAATTTTGCAGACTGGTTTGCTGCTGTGCAGATGGACAAAGCCACTGCCGGTTTTGAGAAAATGTATTCATTCAACGGAAGTGCCATTGAAATAAACGGTGTGAATAATACGATAATAATGCAAGGTTTGGAGGGGTTGAACTACCTTGTTGGAGAAACAGACGGAGCTGACCCTCAGAGAGATCCCAGGGTTCCTGGCAAACAACAGTCAGTAATGTCGTTCACAAAGAAAACTACTCCTGGAATCAGTGTCATTCACGGTGACGGGTTTCCCACGAAGGTGTTCTTCAACGGGGAGGAATGTTCTCTTCCTTCTGTGTTTCCAACCAGTAGTGCTTTCAGGAAGGAGTTTTCCTTTGCTACTTTGATGCTTCTACCATTGTTGTTAGCTGTCTTCATGTGGTAATAGTGGTTTCGTTAAGTTCGATTTTGGTGATTATGTGCTCGCTGCTGTCCTCAACAGGATTCGATTCACGGATCGAAGTTGTCACAGAAACAAAATGAGAAATCTTAGTGGACTGAGTCATGCTGTAACATCCATGCGTCTAGTTTTGGATTCTGTTGCAATCCTTATTCAACTTATATGATTCTTTCAAACGTTATTATGGTACAGAAGATTGTAGACCTGTGTTAGATGTTAGAAATATATTACTGTCTATTGAAAATTTTGTGTTAAATGTTATAATTAATTAATTTGTATGGGTTTTTAATTCTCATTGTCTTATTTTTTTCACTCTCATTTTTTATATTGCATCCTTTTATTCCAGAGAACAAATTTCACTTCAGTGGAAATGGGTCTTTGAAATTTCAGTTTGTTTTAAGTTTGTGAAAAAGTACTTCTGGAGATTTCAGTAACTTCAATGCAGAAGCAATTGTGGAAGTAGATAATAGCTCCAAGGATTAAAGTAGTTACTTAATTAAATAGAAAATTTGCAAGAAGATGATACATTATAGTACAAAATAATTTTTTCTTCAAATTTTATTTTGTTATTTGTTTACAATTAATAAAAAATATGGCTCAGAGACTAACAAATGATTTTTCATGAAAATTCTGAAATACTAAAAATCTTTTGTTTAGTAATATCCAAATGCATAACCAATTGTTACTACAAAAAGCTAACTAAAGTGTCACTGTTTAGTTCTCTTTTTGTCTTCTAGAAAGTGACACTATTTCATTCCTAACTGTTTGATTCCTTTTCATCAATAGGGTTGTTGTCAAATATTGTGTTCAAATGGCATACTTTATCCAAATAATAGCATGTGCATCATCACAGCATTTATAAAATCTTTCTATTAATCTAGATTCCTACAAAGAAGTTAAGTACTGATATATCCCTAATGCATGTTCATGATCACTTTATAGGACATGTAGCCATAACATAAAATCCCAAATAAGTACTAAACCATGTTCATGTACAAAGAATCCATAACATAATCAAAGAGCAGAATAGTAACAGATGAAACATTGAAGCACAAAACTACCGACCGACACGAACATAAAAATCCGGAAAAGAATAGTCAGAACAAATGTCTTGAACAACAAAATAAAAATATTTACACACTTACGACAGTCATTTACTTTGAAGAACATAAAATTTAAAGAGGAACAAAAGGAATTTTTTTTCATGATTTGTTATTGAAGTTAGAAGTACTCCTATGAGTTTGCAATTCTTCTTCCCTAACCCAAACATACTTCTTCAAGAACACCCTAAAATTAGAACATTGCTAGAAATGTTGCTATCAATAGCAGCAGTCAAAAATTGCACATGCCTTGTGCATTTTATGCAGTCGAGTTTTGTAGTCGATTCATCTTGATCAAGTACGAACCTCAAGACTAAAACCAATATAGTACACTACTCCCAGAAGTTTGAATATTTGACATCAACGAAATTCTTTTGTCTAGATAATTTAGACTCGGTTTGAAAATAGCTAATTGCAGAATGATAACATGCATATGTAACAGCAACTATTTACAGTTGTAATTGCAATCCAAAAGAACTGGCTGAGAGTCACTTCTAGACACGAATGTTGTCCAGAGAATATCCGTCAAAGTCAAACTCATTCTCGCCTTGTACAATGCCTTCCTGCTGCAACAAACACACAAAAATATTGATTTGTTTATAATGGAAAAATATACACAACTGTGAATGTTTCGGGTCAAACGAAAGAAGGATGACCAACCTGTTTCAGAAGTACACTCATAAGATCCTCCTGTCCGTAATGATCAGGGAAGAGATTAGTCTGGGAGCTCGCGTCTGGAACTATTTCAGACTTAATAACCCTTGTTGAATTTTCAACAAGGGGATTGAAATGTTGAACGCCATTTTGGAAATTACCTTGTTCCGAGCTTTCTCCTAGAGAAAAAGGAGATTTTCCAATCAAAGAGTTATCTCTGTTATGTCCATTTTGTGGCGTAGAAGAATAACCCTGATGCACTAAAACTGATGGCGAGACATCGATGTTACTATGTAGAGGATTTGCATGCTGCGAGGAATCATATGTCAGACCAGGGTTGGTCATCCCCCAATCCCGAGGCTTCTGATGGTTCAGTTCGTTAAAAATATCATAACTTGGAAATCCAGCTGATCCTTTAATACCCGAATTGACTTCGGCTTGAAATGTGCCTTTGTTTGTGATACTAGATATACCTGGAGTGCTTCCGAGAGGAAAATTAGTAACAGACATTTCAGTGCTTTGATTCATTGGAGAATTAAAAAACATAGAGCTCTGTGGAACAGAATTAAATGAAGGCCCTCTGCTGCTACTAGCAATGCCGTTTCTCCCTAAAAGACCGTCGGAAATACCATTTGATACAGTAGACTGCCCCAAGAGGTTCGGTAGTCTGGGAACTCGGGGACTGGTATTTTCACTTAGCATCTGACCTCTAGGTTGGGATTGTTGTGCCATCTGCATCAATAAGGGATTTCCCTGCGGAGAAGAACCAGGGACTCGCATATTCAAGTTGCCAAGGGATTGAGCTGCAGACTGGTGCAAATTGGCAAGCTGCTTTGGCTCCATGTTAGTTGGAACTCCGTGAAGAAGATTTGTCGGTTTATTATTGCTCAAAAGCTGTTGTTGCCCGTCTCCAAATCTCAACCTCGGGTTTTCAAAACTGAAAAGGTTTCTTTGATCCATTAGAGGCATAGGTAAACCTGATTTCACACCTGACCTACCAAGTCCTGCAGCTTGAAGAGTGGCTAAACTCTGTGCTGGGAGCTGGCCAGCAGCTGCAAGAGTTTGCAGATCCAGACCATTCATCGATGAAATAGTACCAAATGAAGCCTCTTGCGGACTGAGAAATGAGTTGTTCTGGTGCTGAGAAACTCCACTCAATCTTCGAAGATACAATCGATATTTCTGTAACAACAAAATAAAAACGAAAATGAATGTTATCTCCATTAAGTAATCGGCGTATATGACCACAACAAGACGTAGGGATATAAAATTTAACTTGAGTCGTTTCTGAAGTACATGGTGGATAACAGTATGATACCTGAAGGTGGCTAGCAACATTTTCTCGGGTGAGCCCGGGAACATTCATCAATTCCAGAATTTTTTTAGGAACAGCTTCTGCATACAGATATCAATTTGAATCAGGTAAGTCACAAAAACACCACAATACTTCAAAGCTAAGATATTCAAGCAAATCTTAGTTATCCATAAAATAATCTATTAGTTTAGTTTTAAAATTGAATCGCATAAATTGACAGTATGGAAAATTAAGATGTAGAATCCGAAGGATTATCCATCAAAAGTATTGAGAGGCATTGCCATGTCTCAGATAGATCTGCAAAGATGGAAAATGATTTTTTTTATCTTTGAAAGATTGCAGGTGAAGGATATACATACTGTCAATTCCTAGTTGATCGACAGCAGCCACAAACTGTTGATGGAGCTCGACAGACCAAACAACCCGAGGCTTCTTTAGTGTGGATGAGTCATCTCTATCATCACCGTCCTCTTCATCGTCCCTTCTCTTTCTCGAGCTTCTCCAATTACTTTCATTAGCAGAAGACGAATAATCAGCATCATCGGATGCCTTTGGATGCCGATCTCCTTCATCAGCACTACCCGATTGCTCTGAATCTTTCCAGTCATTCTTTTTCTTCCGAACCACATGTTGCCATATGTTCTTCAAAGCCTCCATACGAACCGGTTTAATTAGGTAATCACAAGCACCGTGTGTTACACCCTTCATAACAACATTCTTACCATCATCCGCGGACATCACTGTAATCATCATAGAAAACAATTTTGTCTCAAATCTCAATAACAATGCAGTCTAGTAACAGATCTAAGTTGCGAAAAATCAAACCGAAGTACTCACTAATAACCGGAAGGTCCATTTCCAATCCAATGTGTTCCAAGAGCTTGAATCCATCCATGTCTGGCATATGGACATCACTGATAACAATGTCAAATCCATTCTTGTTCTCCCTGAGTAACGAAAGTGCAGCTTCGGCTCGATTGCACTGTGTAACTGAAATGAACTCAAAAAAATTATTACTCAAAATCGATAATCAATTGAATCAAATGAATGATAACAATTAAGTTATGAGTCAAAAACAAATCTGAAAACCAGTAGTTCAAAATCAAAACCAGGTTTAAAAAAAGGGGAAAAGAAAATAAAAAACCTTGCTTCTCCAGCTACAAGATATTGATACAGTTCATTATATACGAAAACAGTTTCAAAGCAATTAAATTGGAAGAGACAAAAAAGTCTTGAAAAATTGTTGATTAGTGCTACTGTTCCATAAATCAGATTTTTGATTGATCAAAAAAAGTTCAACAGAAAAACCGATTCTTTGTATTTTGATTAAGGGCTTTTCAATTGAAGATAAAGTTGGGTTTTTTTTTATGGATTTTCAACTAATTAATCGTTGTAAGTTGTAACATAGCGAAATTCAAGAGAGAGTGAAAAAAAAATGAAAATTCAGTTAGAGAAATTCTCATTCAAACTCAAATCAATACCTTCGTAATAACACGAGCGCAGCATCTTCTCGAGGATTTTCAGACACGTGGGATCATCATCCACAACGAGAACTCGCAGACCCGCCGGAAACTGATCGGAACCTTCGCCGGATTTCATAGAAACAGTGGTAGTAGTACCCGCAGAAATGGATCCTTTGCCGTTAGTAAGATTCATAACTGAGAGATCCAAAAGAACAAACACAAACACAAACAAAACAAAACACAAACGTTGGTGCTCGTTCACATAGTTAATTTCATTTGAATTTCAATTTCAATTTGAATTTGAAGTTAGAGTGAAAGTGAAACAAAAGTAACTGAGGAAGCTCGCAAGTTCGCAACTCAAGAGAACGCAAGAATCGGAGAAGAAAGAAAGAGAAACTGAATTTTTGTGTCCGAAATTTTTTACATAAAATAATAAATATTGTTCTCCGACCTCAATGTTATGTCCCTCCTCGCCTTGTCACTGTTACATGCTGAATTAATTTATTGTCTATTTAATTAATTAATTTAATGCTCGTCAAAAAATAGAAAAATTAATTAATTAATAATAATTAAAGTTTTACTAATCCGTCTGATTCAGCAAGATCTTTTTTAATATAATATTTTTATTTTTATAAAATTATTAAAAAATTATTATTATTATTAAATATTTCAAAAAAATGATATAAAATTATGAGTGGATAAATTCAAATTTTATATTATTAAATAAATTTAATATTAAATTCAATTAAAATTACTCGGTTTCAGATATTATATATAAAAGAAATGAGATATTAATATATATTAATGCAGTATGTTTGTGAAGCTTTTGATATAATTATAATGTTTTATTAGAGTAATGATTGTTGAGTCATGTGTACTTTTTTTTTTAAGGGAGTGGTGTGTGGTTGTTAATTTGATAAATAGTTTAAGTTGTACGTTAAATAAATAAAAAAGAAAGTTGGGAGTTCTGAAATGAAAGAGTGGATCCAGCTCATTCATTGGAGGAAGGGACCCCTCTTCTATCCCCATCTTAAATCTACGTTCCGACACAACTCAAATATATGAAAATGTTTATATTATAGTAATATATCTTTAAAATATGTAAAACTTATAAAAGATAATGTGTTCAACATTGGGAGATAAAAAAGTTAAAATAAATAAAGAAATATTATTAAAGTATAAAATAAAAAAAATAAAGTTTAAATTGGATTATGTTTGGATTTAATTGAATTTGTACATCAACACCTAATTCTTTTTTTAAAATGTTGATATATAAATATAAAAATAATTTATTTATTTTATTACATCATTAAAAAATATAAAGAAATAATACCACCAAAGGTAAACCTGAATTAACAACACACACTCATTTATTTCAATTAATAAATAAGAGTTACTTCATTCACCCAACAAATAAAATATTTATCATCTTATAAACATAATTGATACATTCCATCTATATAATTAACAAATTGATAAATAATTCATTAATGAATACCATTGAAGTCCTTGAATTCATTTTTATTTAAAGATTTTTTTGATTTTTTTTATTAGGTGTAAATAGGCATGGAAGTTCAAGGTGGAAACCAGTTTTACTTTTCTCATATTCAAATTTGAATTTCAATTAAATACATGTTTTACATTTCAAATTCAAACGGAGATAACTAATTAAACTTAAAACTTATCCAAAATGAATTGTTCATTTCTGTAAATTTATTATTTATTTCAAACTTAATAAATATTAAATAATAAATTAAAATAATTTTGAAAAAATTTCAAATATATATATTTTAAATAATAAAGTCAAAATTAAAATATCAATATCATAAACAAACAATTAATATATTTAATTAATTTTTTTTCATATTATCTATCTGCAGGATCAAGATAAGATCACGTAGTTATCCTCGTTACTCGTTTCATCTTATCTTTTAAAATCAAATTCAATTAAAATAAAATTTTCGATCTAACACATTGAATTTGGACTGATATCCACCAATACTACTTTATTGACTTGTATAAATATAAATTAATAAATTTTTTAAAAAAGTTTAAGTATTAAAAAAATTATATATATATATATATATATATATATATATATATATATATATATATATATATATATATATATATATATATATATATATATATATATATATATAAAGGTTAAAGGTAGTGGTATGTCAATGTAAATAAATATTACACTAACATCCAATCAAAATATTTTATATTGTCAAATCATAACAGTATTTTAAAAATAAAAGTGTGATGTGGCAGGATACACGGGTCTCATTGGTTGACAGTACAAAAATATTTTACAGTGTCAGTGCATATTCTTTTTTCTTATATATATATATATATATATATATATATATATATATATATATATATATATAGTTTATATAGGTTGTAAAAAATTATTAGTTTATGTGTAAAAGATATGGATACTATCAATGTATACAAATTAATTTAAATTTAATTAATCTCATAAGTTTATTTTATAGAAGTGTAAAAAAGTTAAATACAGATTTTTTTTACCAAATACATATTTAAACCTCAAATTTTGTGTAGATATTGAAAATATAAAATAAATATGAAATCTTAAGTTTTCATTTATTTAATATTGGTCTAAAAATGTGAATATTGTTTAAAAGTAAAATAATTAAAATATTTTGAAGTAAATTTAGTATGTTAAAATTGATTCGAAGGAGAGGTACACTAAAATTAATGTGTTATACCGATCACATTTTGACAAGGTAATCATATAGATGAGTGACTTTTATTACATATAATTTTTTTTACAAGAGTCAATTTGATAAAGAGTTAAAAAATATTAGAATTGTATGATTTATATAAAATATATTATTGTGGTGTTTGTTTTAGGTAATATAATATTAGAATTTAGAAGGAAACACATCTTTCTTTTATTGTTGTCAACTTTGTGAAAAAACGGTCACAATACTAATATAAAATTAAATCTTATATTAAAAATATTAAAAGTTAAATTGGAGAGTATTATTTATAAATAGAAGTTTCTACTTTTTATCAAGAAAATCAAAATTTTTAAGGATTAGAGTGATGCATTCAATTGGAAGGCTCATCTTATTCAATAGTATTAAATTGATATTTATTTTCCATCTTTTATTATATTTTTCTTTTTAATTTTTTTTTTGAAAAAATTTAAATCCGATTCAAGTTATATGATTGGAGAAACCCTGATTTTGATCGATTTCTATCCGGTTTTTCGATTTTTATCCTAATGCTTTAACAGATCAATTATAATAGATCGGATATAGGCACGGTTCTAAATCTAACTGATTAAAAGGGTCTATCCAATTTTCATAATCTTGCATTTTGTATATCATCTTTATTGGCCAACTATGCATCTACTTAATTTTTCAAGGTCTTTTAGTCTTTCTTTTTTAATTTAGTAGTCTTATTTCTCTAAAAAAATATATTTGTGCTTTAAAATATCCATAAAAAAATGTAAAATAAAAAAATTGTGCGAGTGAGGCAACAAAATAAACACATTTATTAGCATCTTAGTCATCAAATTGGATATGAAGTTGTCAGCTTAAAAGTTTTAAAATCTAAAAAATTCTTCCATGAAAGCTTGAAGAGGGGCAATACAGGAGCACTCCTTAAAAAAATTATCAACCATGAATTTTGAATTAACCTCAAAGCTTGCATTGAAAAGGGAGAGAATACGAGCAAGAGAATATCTTTATGTAGTGCTTTAAGTTTGGCAAAAAGAACATTACTATAACTTAATTTTGAATTATTCTTTTTGTTTTAATGTGCCACTAATAAACTCACCACATGAGATACTACTAGATGATGGGATAAAGGATCATCAATATTGACTTTGAATTAGCCATGAAATGATAGCTATTAGTGGGGTGTAGGAATTGAGATTCCTTCGTTGCAATAAACACTAAGATTTATCAAGTCCCCCTTTGGTTATATCGGCGTTATATAGTAGCAACATAATTATCCCACATTTCAGAGTGACATGGAAAAAAATTAAACTAAACACATTTGAATGAATGTTTTGCATAAGATGAAGAATGGCTAAGATATCTTAAAAAGATTCAAAATGAGTAATTGTAATGCAGTTGTCATATCATTGGTGGCGGTAACAAATTTTAGAAAGGATATAAATGATGAGTTTGTAAGTGCAACAATGTACAAGCAAATCATTGGATCCTTAAGATATATATACAACATCAGATCAAATATTTGTGAAAGTGTCGGATTATTAAGCATATTCATGGAGAAGCCACAAGAGTGTCATCTCACTGTAGTCAAGAGAGTTTTGAGATATATAAAAGCTATAATCGATCATGGTGTGCTGATGTTAAGGAGAAAGAATGTCATCACAAATGCAGAAGTACATGGCTATACTGATTCAGATTTTAGTGAATATCAAGACGAGAAGAAGAGTATTGTATGCTACATATTCATGATTGGAGGTGTTCCAATCTCTTGGAGATCAAGAAAACAAAGCATTGTGGTTTTGTTACCTTGTGAAGTTGAATACGGGGTTGCATCGTATGCAGTATGTCAAGTAGCATGGATAAAGATGTTGCTCGAAGAGTTCAAGATAATGGAACCTAAGAAAATGAAGTTGTTTGTCGATAACAAGTCAGTTATCGACCTAGAAAACCATTCAGCGTGTCATGGTCGAAGTAAGCACATAGAAAAAAGGTATCATTTCCTTAGGGATCAAGTAAACAAAGGAAAACTTGAACTGGAACATTGCAAGTCAGAATGGTAACTAGCCGATATACTCACCAAGCCCATGAAGAAAGTCAGGTTTGATGAGTTGAAGAGAAGCATTGAGATGAGAAGCCTTGAAAATATTAATTAGGTGGTGTCTTAGAAGTTAATAATTTATTGTTTAGTAGGCAAGATGTATTTGATATAGTCGATTACAACATGTAAGTTCTAAAGTTTGTAAACAAGGATTAGACAGAGCCGAATATTATTGGTTGTAAATTGTATGTGAAAATTATGGTACGCAGATATCAGATGTCGTATGCGATGTCACGACACTAAAATCAGGACTTCACACAACAATAATAGCAAGTAGATAACAAATGTCGTATGCGATTTCACGACACCAAGATCAAGACATGTCACACCAGAAACAATTACAGTGTAAAAAGTAGGAAGAAAATAACACAGGTCAATTGTTGACCCAGTTCGGTGCAACGCCACCTACATCTGGGAGCATCCAAGCCAGGAAGGAAATCCACTATAACAGTATTAGTTTGAAGTTCTAAACAACCTTTGGTTTTACAAACTTATCACCTAATCACTACCCGTGGAATTTCTATCTAAGACTCTCCTAGATATGAAACCCTTCTCACTTCCCTTCAATCACACAACAGTGATAACAACTGAAAAACAATCAAAGAACATAAGACATACTTCCAATGAAACATAATGCACTCTTGCTTAAAAGCTCATGAGTGATTCATAATTACAACTCAATACACTCATTCCAATTCAAGTATCAATGTGATACTCGAATGTCTCACATAAAACACACACACACAAAACCCTAATGATAACACAATTCTACACTGCTTTCGATACCTTCCTAGGTTAAGAACTCCTCTATATATAGCAGTGATACGCATGGGCTTCGGTCTTTGATATGAAGCAGATCCAATATCTCTTCTCAATCTTCTGAAGATACGATTCTCATTAAATCAATGGTTCCTAATATATCTTGACATTGTTCCTTCGTGTACAAGTCAAGATACGATCTTCTTCAATCACAGGGAAATGAGTAATAGATTACAAAAACTAAATCTTCAGAGAATATGTAGGAAGCACAATTAACGATACTAAATCCCATAACTAACACAAGCTGGATTATGCATAATGTTGAAGCAACATGTCAGGACATCTTGTTCAACATCTTGCAAATACTTGTTTTTCCAAAAAGCAGCCAATCACCAAAAGACAAACCTAACAATCTCCCCCTTTGACAATTTTTTGGCTAAAACAATCTTTGCAACGGTCAGCGGTCAATAAATAGAATGGATAGACAAGAGGATGTATATCAACAAGAAAGCATACACCATCCTTTACCACACAGTTAACAGAGGCAAGCACGGCGTATCAACATGCCAACAATCTCCCGTTTTGGCAATTTTTTTGCTAAAACAATCTTTGCAACGGTCAGCTGTCAATAAATAGAATGGATAAACAAGAGGATGTATATCAACAAGAAAACATACAGCATACTTTACCACACAGTCAATAGAGGAAAGCACAACAAATCAACATGCCTCACACTATAAAAAATAAAGGCGCACAAGAAAAAAATCCTTCTCTTTTAGACAGGATGTCAGGACATTATTCCTGACATCATGAACAACAAAACCAAATTACCAGATCAGGCGCCCCCCTGAGTATCAGAACAGCGGGTTGAGTTTCCCCAAGGGAGACTCCCCCTATAGACCTGCACACATGTTCCCCCTCAAAGAGCAACCCATCCAAACAGACAAACATATCAGTCCAACACAGTAAAAACTCACTAACTACTCCCCCTTTTTAGCCATAAATTTGTCAAAACAAAACTCAATTACCATACCATCAAAGTCAGTCACATAATGTTAAGAAGGTTACAAACTAAGAAGCCCAAATAGACATCTCTACACTATCTACTCCCCCTTTTTAGCCCGAATATGACAAACCAAGCAGACCTTCATCAATGGCAACAAAACAATATAGCAAAGCAGTAACAGAACATGTGAATTAGAGGTACAGACCATGGCACACAGAGGTGCAATACTCAGGGAAAATGCCCACAAAAAAACATTTAAAATCAAATAGAAAAACAAACAACTCAAATATCAGCAGAAGCATCTGATTCATTCCTTGCTGGCTTAATGTTTGACTCAATGTTTTCCATATTTTCTGAAGCATCAGTCTGTTGAGATAATGTTCCAACATCTTCATCGACATCAGTCCCTTTTACAATAATTTAATCAACAACCACAACATTAATGGATTCCATCACACCCTTGGTTCTATAGCTAAATACTTCGTAAGCTCTACTGTTTGTAGAGTAACCAAGAGATATCCCTTTGAGATTCATATGTCCAAGCTTTTGGTGCCACAACTTGACTTTATCTTCCTTGGACATTAGGCATGTGAAATAACAAGTAGTTTCATGTGGAACAATCTTAGGTTTCCACTCCTTTCTAGTTTTAATCATTACATGATTAGCCCTAGGATGTGTTGGATTTTTGGATAACCATGCAACCTGTAGCAGAAAGGCTTTATATGTCCATATTTACCATAGTAATGACATTTCCAAGGCAAAAACTTAACTTTAGTTTGAGTTTCCTGATGTCTGGCAGGATGTTGTAACATTTGGTCGGATATCATGGGCTCATACTTCCTTTTCGGAGGAATAAATTTTGTCACAAGGGTTTTTCGTTGTTTATTTTGATATTGATAATTAAAACCTATACCTTTTAAGTTTCCAGCCTCTTTTCCAACTTGAAGAATTTCATCTAGCATATCAGAACCATTATTCAACATTCTTATGTATTTAGTCATGTTTTCAAGTTTAGAAGACAATAGAGTTACCTCATTTTCAAGACCAGTTACAGTAGATAAAAGTTTCTCTTTTCCAGCTTGTAGTTAAGCTACGATTCTCTTATGCTCTTCTCCTGTCTTATACACCTCTTCACTTCTGACACAAAATTCTTCATAAGAGACATTCTCATCACAAGAATCTTCATCATATTCATATCTACCAGTGAAAGCTGTAACATGCTTAGCAGTTTCATCATCAGTTTCACCTTCAGAATCATCAGACGAAGAAACAGACAAGCCCTTCTTTTGTTTCTTGAGATACATGGGACATTCTAATCTAATGTGACCAAAGCCTCACATTCATGACACTGAATACCTTTTCCTTGATTTGGATTTTCTTCTGTTCTTGCTTTTCTATGGGAATCACTATTCTTGCTGATGTCAGATGAGATGTTCTTGACATTTGGTCTCGACTTCATGTTTATTCCCTCCAGCACCTTGTTGAATTGTCTCTTAAGAGTTACAATAGCATTATACATTCCCTCATCAGTATCCAAGTCACGTTGGTCCTCTTCATCTTTAGTGTTGGATACAAAAGTTATGCTTTTGTTCTTCTTTTTCAGATTTGTCACTAATACTCAATTCAAAAGTTTGGAGTGACCTAACAAGTTCATCTACTATCATGTTGCTGATGCCTTGGGTTTCTTCAATGGTTGTGACCTTCATATAAAATTTCTTAGGTAGGGATCTGAGAATTTTTCTAACCAACTTTTCTTCTGACATCTTCTCTCCCAAGGCACTAGATGAATTTGCAATTTCAAGAACATTCGTGTGAAAATCATGAATACTCTCATCATCTTTCATCTTTAGATTCTCAAATCTGGTAGTGAGAAGATGAAGTCTACACATCTTCACTTTATATGTGCTTTCATGGGTGGTTCTGAGAATTTCTCATGCATCTTTGGCCATAGTACAAGTGTTTATTAACCTGAATATGTTTTTGTCAACTCCATTGAATAGAGCATTCAAATTTTTGGAGTTTCCAAGATCCAGTTCATCTTCTTCCTTAGACCATTCCTCTTCAGGCTTCAAGTCAGTATTAGCCCTCCCATCTTTGTCCTTAATAACAGGATGTTCCCAACCCTTGATGAAAACTTTCCAAGTCTTGCTATCCATAGATTTTAGGAATACCATCATACGTGCCTTCCAATAGTCATAGTTGGTGTCATCTAATGTTGGTGTAAGCCCTAGAGGCCAATACTTTTGGTACTTGTATCGAATTATTTATTAATAATAAAAGGCTTTTTCTTTATTATGTTTGTTTAATAAAGTCCCTAGAATAGCTAGAATATTTAATGTATCAAGTGTGACTTTATCATGAGATCCCATTAAACATAAGGACATTATTCTTAAAGTATTCGTAGTCGAGCTTTGTTGTGAAGTGGGATGACATTAAAGCATTAAGACTATTATGTATATAGACTGATGATCACATCTCATTGATCATGGATAAGGAGTTATCAAGTCTTAAACATAAGTATGAATATTATGAGTAATATTTATACTGGATTGACCCCCTATGAGAATACTATATAGAATGTCATGCAAAGTGTCATAAGTTATTCTCGTGGTGATAGTGGTGTATACCACCCTTCGACCTAAAACCATTATGGACCCTAGATGTAGAGTCGAGTGCCTCATTGCTGATCAAACATTGTCCGTAACTGGATGGCCATAAAGACAGTTGATAGGTACTCCACGAAGCATGCTGAGGGACATGAGTGACCTAGATGGAATTTGCCCATCCTGCGTAACATGATAAATGTCTAAGGGCCCAATATTGAACTGGAAAAGGATGACACGGTCTACGCCTTGTGTTCAATATAGACATAAGGGCAAAAGGGTAATTGTACACATAAGTATTATCACAAAAGGATTTGTCAGATCACATGACATTTTCGTGTCTTGGGTAGTAGTGATGTGTTGCTAGATACCGCTCACTGTTTATTATGTTAAATATGTGATTTAATATAATTACCAATGTCGCGAGAACCTACAGGGTCACACACAAAAGGACGGATTGATGAGAGATAGCGTAAATAAGGAACATTGTAAGGTACAGTGCACTTAAGTGAGTTGTAGAACATCGTAAGGTATGGTGCATTTAAGTAGAATACGAAATATGGTAAGGTAGCACGCGCTTAAGTGATTTTGGTATATCATAAGATATGGTCCACATACACTTAAGAGATGTTTTTAGCTTGTAGACCACACAAGTGGTTATATAAATAGAACCCTTATGCATAAGTATTGGTTCAGATGAAAATTTTGTTTCTCTCTCTCTCTCACTCAAAGCCTTCATTCGTAACAGCTAGCACTGAGACTGAAGGAATCCGTTCGTATGGACTGAGTAGAGGCGATGTCACCATTCAACATTCGTGATCGCTCCTTAGATCTGCATCAAAGGTTTCAATCGCCATAAGAGGTAACGATTCTATCACTGATCATACCCATTCGTAAGGATGACTAAAGGAGAATTTTTTTAATTTTCGCTGCGTTTTGGATCTCTATTCTCCTTCATCTAAGATGGATGGTCTACTAACAAATCCTCCTTCCATGGTACCATAAATTATCTTCCCCAGATCTCACCCAGGAATAGAGCAGGATGCCTGCTTTGATACCAATTGAAAATTCTGGTACGCGAATATCAGACATCGTATGCAATGTCACAACACTAATATCAGGACTTCACACAACAATACTAGTAAGTAGATAACATATGTCGTATACGATGTCACGATACCAGGATCAGGACATGTCATGCCAGAAACAATTACACTATAAAAAGCAGGAAGAAAATAACACAAGTCAATTGTTAACCTAGTTTGGTGCAACGTCACCTACATCTAGGGGCATCCAAGCTAGGAAGGAAATCCACTATAACAGTATTAGTTTGAAGTTCTAAACAACCTCTGGTTTTACAAACTTCTAACCTAATCACTACCCGTGGAATTGAAGGAGAATTGCGATCCAAAGCGCAACGGAAATTAAATTTTTCTCCTTTAGAGATCCTTACGAATGGTCATGATCAGTGATAGAATATTTACCTCTTGTGATGATTGAAACCTTTGGTGCAGATCTCTTGTGACGATCAAAACCTTTGATGCAGATCCACGGAGCGATCACGAACGTTGAACGATGACAACGTCTCTACTCAGTCCACACGAACGGATTCCTTCAATCTCAGTGCTAGCTGGTACAAATGAAGGCTTTGAGTGTGAGAGAGAGAGAGAGAGAGAGAGAGAGAGAGAGAAAACGAAAATAATGCAACCGAAATCAATGCTTCTGCACAAGGGTTCTATTTATAGAACCACTTGTGCGGGCTTCAAGCTAAAAGGCCCACTTAAGTGTATTTTGGCCCATATCTTATAATATGCCCAAAATCACTTAAGCCCATGGTACCTTACCATATTTCGTATTCTACTCAAGTACATCGTACCTTACGATGTTATATAATTCACTTAAGGGCACCGTACCTTACGGTATTCCTTAGTTACTCTATCTCTCATCAATCCGTCCTTTGTGTGTGACCCTGTAGGTTTTCGCGACATTGGCAATTATATTAAATCATGTATTTAACATAATAAATAGTGAGCGGTATCTAGCAACACATCACTGCTACCCAAGACACGAAAATGTCATGTGATCTGACAATTCCTTCTATGATAATACGTATGTGTATAATTACCCTTTTGCCCTTATGTCTATATTGAACACAAGGCATAGACCGTGTCATCCTTGTCTAGTTCAATATTGGGCCCATAGACATTTATCCTGTTATGCAGGATGGGAAAATTCCATCTAGGTCACTCATGTCCCTCAGCATGCTTCGTGGAGTACCCATCAACTGTTTTTACGGTTATCCAGTTACGGATAACGTTTGATCAGCAATAAAGCACTCGACTCTACATCTAGGGTCCATAGTGGTTTCAGGTCGAAGAGTGGTATACACCATTATCACCATGAGAATAACTTATGACACTTTGCATAACTTTCTATATAGTATTCTCATAGCGGGTCAATCCGGTATAAATATTACTCTTAATATTCATACCTATGTTTAAGACTTGATAACTCCTTATCCATGATCCATGAGATGTGATCATCAATCTATATACATAATAGTCTTAATGCTTTAATGTCATCCCACTTCATAATAAAGCTCGACTACAGATACTTTAAGAATAGTGTCCTTAGGTTTAATGTGATCTCATGATTAAGTCATACTTGATACATTAACCAGACTAGCTATTCTAGGGACTTTATTAAACAAACGTAATAAAGAAAAGGCATTTTTATTATTAATAAATAATTCGATACAAGTACCAAAAGTATTGGCCTCTAGGGCTTACACCAACAATCTCCCACTAGCACTAGAGCCAATCAGGCATACCCTTAATACCCATAGATTTAGTATGGCCATCATGCTTCTGCTGCGCAAGAGGCTTTGTCAGTGGGTCAGCAATATTGTCAAGTGTAGGTACTTTGCATATTTTCACATCTCCTCTATCTATTATCTCTCGAATGAGATGATAACGCCTAAGTATGTGTTTGGATCGTTGGTGAGATCTAGGCTCCTTGGCTTGTACGAAGCACCATTGTTATCACAGTAGAGACCAATGGGATCCACAATGCTAGGAACTATGCCAAGTTCAGTAATGAACTTTTTGATCCAAACAGTTTCCTTTGCTGCACTTGAGGCAGCAATATACTCGGCCTCGGTTGTAGAATTAGCAACTGTATCTTGCTTTGGACTTTTCCAGCTCACAGCGCCACCGTTTAAGCAAAACACATAACCAGATTGTGATCTAAAGTCATCCTTACCTGTCTGGAAGCTAGCATCGGTGTATCCAATTACAGCCAACTCTTCCTGACCTCCATATATCAAGAATGAGTCCTTAGTCCTTCTTAAATACTTAAGGATATTCTTAACAGCTACCCAGTGAGCATCACCAGGATCAGATTGGTACCTACTCGTTGCACTTAAAGCATACGAGACATCTGGTCGAGTACATAACAGGGCATACATGATAGATCCTATTGCAGATGCATATGGAATCTTATTCATGCGATCCCTTTCTTCCTTAGTTGAAGGGGATTGTGTTTTTGATAGACACAGGCCATGTTGCATAGGTATGAATCCTTTCTTGGAATCATGCATATTAAAGCGTCTCAACACTTTGTCTATGTATATACTCTGACTTAGGCCAAGCAGCTTTTGTGATCTATCTCTATAGATTCTGATTCCTAATATATAGGCTGCTTCACCTAGGTCCTTCATAGAAAAGCATTTCCTCAACCAAGACTTTACTTGTTGTAGGGTAGGGATATCGTTTCCAATGAGTAATATGTCATCTACATATAATACCAGGAAAACGATCATGCTCCCACTAACCTTCTTGTAGACACAAGGCTCATCTTCGTTCTTGATAAATCCATATTGTTTTACTGTTTCATCAAAACGAAGATTCCAGCTTCTGGAAGCTTGCTTCAATCCATAGATTGATCTTTGTAACTTACATATCTTTTGGGCTTCCTCTGGTATGTCAAATCCTTCAGGCTGTGTCATGTACACATCCTCAAGAAGATTTCCATTAAGGAAAGCAGTTTTGACATCCATTTGCCATATTTCATAATCATGATATGCAGCGATAGCAAGTAAAATCCGAACAGATTTAAGCATTGCAACTGGTGAAAAGGTTTCATCATAGTCTATCCCATGAATTTGTTTATATCCTTTTGCAACCAGTCTTGCCTTATAGGTATGTACCTTACCATCCATGTCAATCTTCTTTTTGAAGACCCACTTGCATCCTATAGGGTTAACTCCTACAGGAGGCTCTACCAAGGTCCAAACTTGGTTTGTGTACATGGAATCCATTTCAGATTTCATGGCTTCTAGCCACTTCTCAGACTCGGGACCAGTTATGGCCTCTTGGTAGGTCACAGGCTCATCTTGATCCATGAGTAATACATCACCTTGATCAGTTATGAGATATCCATATCTCTCAGGTAGTTGACGTATCCTGCTTGACCTACGCTGGTCTTGTTCTACTTGAGCAAGTTGCTCTTCCATAACTTCTTGTGTTTCCTGCTCTCATTCCTCCATAGGTGTATCTATGCTTTGTGATTCTTGAATTTCTTCAAGCTCTACTTTCCTCCCACTGGTTCCTTTGGAAATAAAATCCTTTTCTAGGAAAGCTCCAGTTCGAGCGACAAACACTTTGCCCTCAGAAGGATTGTAGAAGTAATACCCTCTTGTTTCTTTAGGATACCCCACAAATAAGCATTTGTCAGATTTGGGCCCAAGCTTAGTTGAAATTTGTCGTTTCACATTAACCTCGCAACCCCAAATCTTTATGTAAGACATATGTGGTTTCTTACCACTCCATATCTCATATGGTGTCTTCTCAACCCTTTTGGATGGAACACGGTTAAGTGTGTAAGCTGCTGTCAATAGTGCATGTCCCCAAAAGGAGTTTGGAAGATCGGCGTGACTCATCATGGATCGGACCATGTCTAACAAGGTTCGATTTCTTCTCTCAGATACACCATTCCATTGGGGTGTTCCAGGAGGAGTAAGTTGGGATAGGATC
This sequence comes from Lathyrus oleraceus, assembly GCF_024323335.1. Taxonomy (NCBI): domain Eukaryota; kingdom Viridiplantae; phylum Streptophyta; class Magnoliopsida; order Fabales; family Fabaceae; genus Lathyrus; species Lathyrus oleraceus. The sequence goes on from NC_066582.1 coordinate 52,709,385, forward strand.
CCACACTCTTTCAGATGGTCATCAAACTCTAGGCTTAAATACTCACCACCTCGATCTGATCGAAGAGTTTTAATATTCTTACCTAGTTGGTTTTGTACTTCATTCTTGAATTCCTTGAACTTTTCAAAGGACTCTGATTTGTGTTTCATTAAATACACATAACCATATCTCATGAAATCATCAGTGAATGTGATGAAGTACTGAAAACCTCCTCTGGCTGGTATGTTCAGTGGTCCACATACATCAGTATGTATTAGGCCCAAAAGATCATTCACTCTTTCACCTTTTCATGTGAATGGAGACTTTGTCATCTTTCCAATTAAACAAGATATGCATGTCTCATATGATTCATAATCAAAAGAGTCCAAGAGTCCATCTTTATGGAGTTTGGAAATGCGTTTCTCATTTATGTGGCCTAATCGACAATGCCAAAGGTAAGTTGGATTTAACTCGTTAGGTTTCATCCTTTTAGTATTAATGTTATATATAGGCATTTCGAGATCAAGGACATACAGTCCATTGCTCATTTGTGCAATAGCATAGAATATATCATTCAAATAAATTGAGCAACAATTGTTCTTTATTATAAATGAAAAACCAAACTTGTCCAAACAAGAAATGGAAATAATATTCCTGCTAATTGCAGGTACATAATAACAGTTCTCTAACTGAATTATTAAACCACTAGGTAAAGTTAATACATAAGTTCCTACGGCTAAAGCAACAACCTTTGCTCCATTGCCAACTCGTAGGTCAACTTCACCTTTTGCCAAATCTCTACTTCTTTTTAGCCCCTGCACATTTGTACAAATGTGAGAACCGCATCCAGTATCTAATACCCGTGATGCAGAAGTAGATAAATTTATTTCAATAACAAAAATACCTGAAGTTGAAGTCTCTACTCCATTCTTCGTATCTTCCAGGTACTTTGGGCAGTTTCTCTTTCAGTGTCCGGTCTTACCGCAATGGAAGCAGGTGTCTGCCTTTGCTATGCCTTCACTAGGCTTCAAAGCAGCAACAATGGGTCTGGGTTTGGCAACTTCCTTGCCTTTCCCTTTATCACCCTACTTGGTGGGCCTTTTGTTCTGTCTCTTTCCATTTCCGATCATCAGAATGGACTTCCCTTTTGTCTTCAGATTTTGCTCAACTGTTCTTAACATGCCTAGCAGTTCAGGAAGAGATTTGTCCATATCATTCATATTGAAATTTAGGACAAATTGACTGAATCTATCTGGCAACGATTGCAAGATCAAATCAGTCGCAAGTTCCTTTCCGAGGGGAAAACCCAACCTTTCAAGGTTCTCCACATACCCAATCATCTTGAGCACATGGGGACTTACAGGGGCTCCCTCAACTAACTTGCTTTGAAAAAGGGCTTTTGAAACTTCAAACCTCTCATGCCTTGCTTGCTCTTGATAGAGCATCTTCAAGTGTTCGATCATATCGAACGCTGCCATGTTCTCATGTTGCTTTTGCAATTCTGAGTTCATGGTAGCTAGCATGAGACAAGCAGTTTCATTGGCATCATCGACATGCTTCTTATAAGCATCTCTTCCTGCCTTAGGTGCAGAACTAGGAGGTTCCTCTTCAGGAACAGGTTTCTCTAAGACATACAGCTTTTTATCATGTTTGAGGACAATCCTCAGGTTTCGGTGCCAATCCAGGAAATTTGTCCCAGACAATTTTTCCTTGTCAAGGATTGATCGCAAGATGTTGTTAGAGGTGTTTGTTGTCATGGTAATCTACATAAGAATTAATGAAAATATAAGTATCAATAACATATTTAATTAGGCCTTTAATTAAATATGCTCCCACTATTTTACTCAAAACAAATGACCATCATCATTTGATTCGGAAAATCCCGTTGGAAGATTTTCTAGTGGGTCGAGATCCATATTTCACTTTGTTCTAAGTCCGCGTAGGCGGATTACATAAAACTAGGTTATTTAGGTAGGAACTCCTTCCAATTGTATCTCATACAACTCTCGAAAATTTCAGTTCGGTGAATAACTCCTTATTCCAATCCATCATATGGATCATTCCCAACTCTTGCTTCTAAACATATATAATCTTATTATAATTTATTTAGTTAAGTTTGACCCATTGTTTTAGCAATTGGATATTACAATTATCCCATCGCACCTTACTAATATAGAACATGTACCTCGCGTAGGCGAAACCTACATTATCCGATACTAGTCTTGATGAGTGCTAAAACTTGGAAAGCATAAACTTAATATTTAATTTGAGGGAATTGTAATTGTTATGATCTCACCGGCTTATTTATCATACAAATCGTCTCTCACATGCATCAACATATATTCACATGCATCAACATACATACACATGCATCAACATACATAATGAAACAGTTATGGCCCCTAGCGCAATTGTTCTCCCAAGCCAATGAGAGAACCTAAGTTAACCTAATGACGATCTAAGCTTCTCCAAGCAAGATCTTCAAGGTTGTCCTCCTTTGATATTGAATTCTTCTCTAAGCTTCTCCAAGCAAGATCTTCAAGGTTGTCCTCCTTTGATATTGAATTCTTCTCTTTCTTCATACCATTGTCTTCTTTTCTTTCTTCATAACATTACATTACAGAAGAAACTCATTTTACATACGAGGGATCGAGATGAGAAAAGAAGTTACATTAAGAGATTAAAAGGAGAGGCACGACACGCAGGTCGTATTTAAAAACCCAAAACAAAATGAAGGAAGACTAAGGCCATAACTGATCACCATAAGGCAATAATGATAAACACATTATTATTATTATTTTTTAATTCTTTTAATTTATTAAAACCAAATTAAATTTCGGCGACCGATCATACTACGCAGAGTTAGCCGGGGGTTTCCGCTGCCCGGTCAGCGGACGGGGGTCAAGGGGGCAGCGCCCCTGTCCAAAAATTTTAATGAACAATTCATTTGAAATGAACATCGTTTTGCATCAACACAACTCTTGCGCAGTCACAAAACAGAAACCCCGAGAATTCTGACTCTGTGAGTGTGACGACCGTCACAAGCTTGTTACGACCGTCACGCGGCCAAAAACAGAAACGCCTAGAATTCTGGATTTGTGAGTGTGACGACCGTCACAAAGCATGTGACGACCGTCACGTCCAGCTTGTTACGATCGTCACAAGCTCGTGACGAACGTCACGCGCCCAAAATAACAGAACTTTGAAACAGTCAACAGACGTGTTCCACAAAGCCCTAAATTCACAACTCCTTGACGGCACAACCCTTGCGTCGTCACTAACCCTAATGCACCAATTTCAGACCGTCAAACACACCTCGATTGTTGATTCAGTATGATCGATCAACATCGCTGCTTCACCATACTAATGTCGGTTCCGAAGCATAGTCAACATCAATCATCCAACTCGTACACTCATGATGCCAAATTTAATTACCCGTTTAATTAATTGATTCATTCTGTCTTTTAATCATATTAATACAGAAATTAAACAGCTATCCGATTCATGGTTTCGTAAGTGGCTCTGATACCACTGAAGAAGAATTGTGATCCAAAGCGCAGCGGAAATTAAAATTTTCTCCTTTAGAGATCCTTACGAATGGTCATGATCAGTGATAGAATATTTACCTCTTGTGATGATTGAAACCTTTGGTGCAGATCTCTTGTGACGATCAAAACCTTTGATGCAGATCCACAGAGCGATCACGAACGTTGAACGATGACAACGTCTCTACTCAGTCCACACGAACGGATTCCTTCAATCTCAGTGCTAGCTGGTACGAATGAAGGCTTTGTGTGTGTGTGTGTGTGTGTGTGTGTGTGTGTGTGTGTGAGAGAGAGAGAGAGAGAGAGAGAGAGAGAGAGAGAAAAAATAAAAATAATGCAACCGCAATCAATGCTTCTGCACAAGGGTTCTATTTATAGAACCACTTGTGTGGGCTTCAAGCTAAAAGGCCCACTTAAGTGTATTTTGGCCCATATCTTATAATATGCCCAAAATCACTTAAGCCCATGGTACCTTACCATATTTCATATTCTACTCAAGTACACCATACCTTACGATGTTCTATAATTCACTTAAGGGCACCGTACCTTACGGTATTCCTTAGTTACTCTATCTCTCATCAATCCGTCCTTTGTGTGTGACCCTGTAGGTTTTCGCGGCATTGACAATTATATTAAATCATGTATTTAACATAATAAACAGTGAGCGGTATCTAGCAACACATCACTACTACCCAAGACACGAAAATGTCATGTGATCTGACAATTCCTTCTGTGATAATACTTATGTGTATAATTACCCTTTTGCCCTTATATCTATATTGAACACAAGGCATAGACCGTGTCATCCTTGTCTAGTTCAATATTGGGCCCATAGACATTTATCCTGTTATGCAGGATGGGCAAATTCCATCTAGGTCACTCATGTCCCTCAACATGCTTCGTGGAGTACCCATCAACTGTCTTTACGGTTATCCAGTTACGGACAACGTTTGATCAACAATAAAGCACTCGACTCTACATCTAGGGTCCATAGTGGTTTCAGGTCGAAGAGTGGTATACACCATTATCACCATGAGAATAACTTATGACACTTTGCATAACTTTCTATATAGTATTCTCATAGCGGGTCAATCCGGTATAAATATTACTCTTAATATTCATACCTATGTTTAAGACTTGATAACTCCTTATCCATGATCCATGAGATGTGATCATCAGTCTATATACATAATAGTCTTAATGCTTTAATGCCATCCCACTTCACAATATAGCTCGACTATGGATACTTTAAGAATAGTGTCCTTAGGTTTAATGTGATCTCATGATTAAGTCATACTTGATACATTAACCAGACTAGCTATTCTAGGGACTTTATTAAACAAACGTAATAAAGAAAAGGCCTTTTTATTATTAATAAATAATTCGATACAAGTACCAAAAGTATTGGCCTCTAGGGCTTACACCAACAGGAATTTCTATCTAAGACTCTTCTAGATATGAGACCATTCTCACCTCCCTTCAATCACACAACAATGATAACAACTGAAAAAAAATCGAAGAACAGAAGACACACTTTCAATGAAACAGAATGCACTCTTGCTTAAAAGCTCATGAGTGATTCATAATTACAACTCAATACACTCACTCCAATTAAATTATCAATGTGATACTCGAATGGCACACATAAAACACATACATGAAACCCTAATGACAACACAATTGTACACTACTTTCGATATCTTCCTAGGTTAAGAACTCTTATATATATATATATATATATATATATATATATATATATATATATATATATATATATATATATATATATATATATATATATATATATATATATATATATATATATATATATATATATATATATATATATATATATTATATATATATATATATATATATATATATATATATATATATATATATATATATATATATATATATATATATATATATATATATATATATATATATATATATATAGCAGTGATACACATGGGCTTCGGTCTTCGATATGAAGTAGATCCAAGATCTCTTCTCAATCTTCTGAAGATATGATTCTCATTAAATCAAATGCTTCCTAATATGTATTTACATTGTTCCTTCGTGTACAAGTCAAGATATGATTTTCTTCAATCACAGGGAAACATGTAATAGATTACAAAAACTAAATCTTCAGAGAATCTTTAGGAAGCACAATTAGCGATACTAAATCCCACAACTAAAGCAAGTTGGACTATGCAGAATATTGAAGTAACTTGTCAGGACATCTTGTTCAACATCTTGCAAATACTTGTTTTTCCAAAAAGCATCCAATCACCAAAAGAAAAACCTAACAGTATGTTTTGTTGCATATATATACATGTGACATTGTAAATCAATGTACAACTGCAATTTTACATTAATAAATTCCATTTTTTCAATATAATTTCTCTCTCTTATTCTCCCTTCTTCTTCATCTTCATTTTTCTTGAAAACCCTAATCGTTTCAACATATTGGTACCAACGAGCCCGATTGTGATTTAGAGAGAATTTGTAATGGAAAATGATAATGCGACATCAATCCAATTTCCAGTGAATCTACCGGTTTTTAAACGGGAGAACTACGAGAGGTGGGTTACGCAAATGATGGTCATTTTCAGATTTCAAGATGTTGTTGAAATCGTCAATGATGGAGTATTTGCATTGGAATCAAAGGCAAACGATGCTCATAAGGTTGCGCACAAGGAACAAAAGAAGAAAGATGGAAAAGTTCTTTTATTGATTCGCTAGTGTGTGTATCTTAACATGTTCGAGAAGATCATTGGAGAAGAAACGTCTAAATGAGCATGAGACAAGTTAAAGAACTTGTACGGAGGAGATGAAAAATGGAAGAGGGTGAAGTTGAACATGCTGAGAAAGTAGTTTGAGATAACATATATGAAAGAAGATGATTTGGTTCATGATTTCTTCTCAAGATTAGTGTTACTCACGAAGTAGACGAAGGTGTGTGGTGAGTCGATCAATGATTTGCAAAAGATTGATAAAGTGTTGAGGTATCTGACTATAAATTTTGATTACATCGTAGTGTCTATTGAAGACTACAAGAGCCTAGGTGAGATTAAGTTATAAAAACTTCAAGCTTCATTAGAGGCTCATGAGATGAGGCTGAAGCAGAGGAACTCAAAAAGGTAGAAGGCGGCTGAATAAGCATGTCAGGAAAGATTCGTCAAGAAGTCTAGAAAAGAAAAAGCGAAGCAAGGAAAGAATCTTGAAAATGAGAGAAGTCAAGCAAGAATTCAAATAATCACTCTAATTCAACCAAGAATATCTTGGACAACAAGTATTTGGGGAAGAAAGTTGACATGAAGGAGGTTCTTTGTTACATTTGTCAAGGATTTGGTCATTATGCTCAAGATTGTAAAAGAAAGAAGGAGTCAAGAGAAATATATATTGACAAAGTGCAATATTCACATTCTAGAGGAAGGGACTCTAATGTTATGCTACTCATGGCAAATACTCAATCGAATGATGAACAAACAATTATGCGGTACCTAGATTTAGGATGCAGTAACCATATGACTGGTGATAAAAACTGGTTCACCAAGTTAGATGAAATAGTCAAGAAAGTTATTAGGTTTGTAGATGGCAGACATGTCACATCAAGTGGCAAAGGAAACATAGTTGTGGTGAGAAAAGATGGTAAGAAGGTCAGTATTACTGA